>NC_054383.1:92007771-92367986 GCF_017654675.1 Xenopus laevis
GCAAATGACATGCCTCTGCTGTGTGACTTTCTGTTGCCCTATCTCATTTTTCTCTCATCAGAACTAATATGGTCATTTTGGTAGGAAATATTGCGTCTATGTTTTACATAACAAGGACTCCTAGCAGAGAGTATCAAATGTTTAATCATAATGGTGTCAGGATTACTGTATTCTTTTCTTCCTGTTGTTTCTCATTGGATGTTGGGTTCAGATCTTGAAATTCTTTCGAGTCCACTGTCTCCTCCAGTCCATTTCTTTTGGCCATAAGCTGACTGACCTCCAGGAATGTCTTGCCTTTAGTTTCAGGAACCACAATGTAAATGAAAATAAATGTAGCCAAGCAGATTGCAGCAAATAGGATGAAACAGTAGGAACCCAATCCTTTCTGTTACAAAATAGTAAAAATATCAGTAGGGCTATGTTCTATAATATAAACTTATATATTATATAAGAAAAATCTGAAGAGTGTATATGCTGTCATACATCAGAACAAATGCTCTAGGTTTGGTTACAAAAGGGGGGGGGGATAAAAACTGCTGAATATGCTTGAATAGCAAGAGGAAAATGGATGGAAAATAGCTTAAATTCCCTGTTATAGCATAAGAGAAAGGCATATTTTAGACATAAGACAAGGATGGGCAGTCTCAGAAAGGAGAGAAATACCGTAGAAGTATAGAAGTATAGAAAAATTAATAGGGATAAGTACAGAAAGACCATGAGGGCAATTTGGAGAGTCATGGTTGGTAGGCAGATGGCGAGAAAAGGGGTGCAATGTAAAAAGGGACAGGTATCAAGAGAGCTTTTTACTCTGAATATTTAATTCATAATATTTGAGTAATAGACTTGTAATGAAGGTAAATTTGAGGAACATACACATACCATAAGGAATTCAAAGATAAGCCCAATAATAAAGTTAGACAGCCAATGAACACTTCCTGCAATCATAAAGGCTGCAGGGCGGGAAGCCTGCCGGAACATCTCAGTGGTAATCACATAGGGAATGGGACCTGGATACAAGAAAATGGTTAGTCTAATGCATGCACATAACATATGTTAATAATAAACAAAATCAAATTATAAATATAAGTTGTATGGTTATGTTTGACTGCACACTTGGTATGGTGAGACCATACTTAAATATTAAATAAAATATTAAATTAAATATTGTTGGAGTATTTCAAATGAAAGTAATTAGTGAACAAACTATATGACTATACTCCAGGCTACATGCATTTATGTTGGCTATAGTACTGCCCACTTATTTGTATCTAGTGCTGCTGCTGTAGTATTTGTGAATGGCTATAAGAATGCTTTTGAATGACTTGAAGTAGAGAGAAAAAACAAATGTAAGGCAGGAATGGCACTTACTCGGACCAATGGCATGGCCAATAACGTAGATAATGATGCAGGCAATGCTGAGATATGGCATCCATGACACTGTTGTCTAAGGAAATATTTTGTTCAATAACAACTCATGTATGTTTTGCAGTTATAAATTGTATATAAATACACACATGGACTATTATCTATCTATCTATCTATCTATCTATCTATCTATCTATATATCTATCTATCTATCTACAGTATCTATCTACAGTATCTATCTATCTACAGTATCTATCTATCTATCTATCTATCTATCTATCTATCTATCTATCTATCTATCTATCTATCTATCTATCATCTGTCTGTCTGTCTGTCTATCTATCATCTATCTATCTATCTATCTATCTATCTATCTATCTATCTATCATATCTTTCTTTATATACAAATATAGTATCTTGCAATGTATTCAGATTATTCACTAGTCTAAACAGCAACTCCTACTCCTGATTTTTTGCTTTCTGTGACTGCACTGGAAGTTACAATGATTTTTTTAATGTGACATATTTAGTAAAGAAATCTCATAAATATAAAAATAAAAACTATTCTGGTTGCATAAGTATTGTATCCCTACACTTTAATATTATACAGAATCACCTTTTACTGCAGTAACAGATTATCTCCATGATTTGGCCCATTTTTTCAGGCAGATTTGCTCCAGGTTGTTGAGGTTAGTGCTTGTGCATCTCAATCCTAGAGATTATCAGATAAACTGAGATTATTAATATAGGGCTGTTATACTCTGAGCTTCACCCAATCTTTGTGTTTTTAGCAGTTTGAAAAAGGTTGTCTTTCAGTATTTCTCTGTATTTGCGCCATTCATTTTTCCTGCTATCGTAACCAAAATTAAAAGACGTAAAACTGTTACTGCTGTTTAAGTATCTCTGCAAAATATTACAGTGAGGGGTTTAAATACTAATGCAAATTGCATATTTCAGTTTCTCTTAAATGTAACATGGAAAATGTTTACAGTTTCAGTGTTGGAGATGTTATTGGATATAATGAGAAATTGCCAAGGGTCTGAATACTTTACGCACACATGCACACACACATAAATGCACAGACAAAATCATGTGCGGAATGAAAGATTCCTTGAGGAGACAATTATGGACTTGGTGTTGGAGAGACATATGCAGTTGGAACATAGAGAATAAAGCTGGCCATAGATGCAATCCTCGATTCGTACGATTTTCGGACCGTGTGTGGAGAATCCCAACATTTTTCGTGTGGCGGAGATCGATCGTTTAGTCGATAGGACAGGTTAAAAGATTTCTGTTGGCTGTGGGTAATATCCCGATCTTACGATTTTCAGAGGGAGACTGTCACTAGCTTTGGTTGGACATAACTTTCGTACGATTGCTGTCAGCGGCAGAACATAGGCTCATCTGTTCTTTTGTACTTTATTTGATCGGAATGGTCAGTGGCAGGTCGGGAGATGGGGAAGTCCGATCGTTCGATGATTCGTATGATTGGATCTTTGCGTCTATGGCCAGCTTTAGAAGAGCTTATATCTGCTGGCTATGCTAAAGAACACGTTAGCCTAGAGCAGTGCTGTCCAACTTCTGTGGTACCAAGGGCTGGAATTTTTCTGGCCTATGTGGTGGAGGGCCAATAATGGAAGCCAGTGTTAACCACTCCCTGCTTTTAAACCACACCCACTATAAACCACACCAACTTTAAACTACACCCATGTTACCACAAGAACTTTTAAGACCATATCCACATTAATTGTGGTAGCACACCAAAAAACCAAATGGTTGGTGCGAACTGAAGGGATATCACTTATCACTCATATGTGATAAATATAAGTCATATTAAAACATACCCTTAAATCCATATACCTCCTCCTCCCCTGTGGATAACACAGAACCCACAGCACATGATTATACACCTTAAGGGCCCCTAACTACAATTTCAAATGCTAACACACCCTACAAGGCTTATGTCCCACAGGCAATGTAGGCAGAGGCGCTGCACCAACGAGGTGAGTTGAGAAACCACTAGTTACCAGGGGAGTCAAAGTAAATACGAATTTACAGTTTTCAAACACAATTGCGCTCTCTGCGCTAGCCTCCTAGACCCCCCCGCCATCGTGGACCCCCTCAACCCCCTCCATCGCATAAAGGTGAGTGCGCGGGGGCGGTGGCAGCAGCAACAAGGAGGGGGGCTAGGATCACCCCTGAATGTAGGGCAGGCAGAATATGGTACACACAGGGAGCATAGGGCAAGTAGAGTATAACACACACAGGGAGCATAGGGTAGGCAGAGTATGGCACACACAGGGAGCATAGGGAGGGCAGAGTATTGAGCGCACAGGGAGCATAGGGCAGGCAGAATACAGCAGGAAGCCTATCAGGACCACTCTAAGATGAACAGTTCATACTATGCTACATACAGTGACACAATGCTGGTGCCCTTACAGAAGTTTACATAAGATGTGAACAATGTGGGCACGTTCAGTCTGGGTCTGAGGTGTGAACAGTACAAGGCTTTAGGGGTATGAACACAAGAGGTGTCACAGGTGTGAACAATGTAGGAGTATTACAGTCTGAATTTGAGGTGTAAACAATACAGGGCTAGTTAATCTCAGTGCTGATACATTTCAAAATTAACACAAGGTAAGCAGTCACAGCAAGTAGACTTTCATGTCAAGGGGGGGGGGGGTCACAGGCCACCAGTTGGACAGCTCTGGCCTAGAGGATAAATCCTCTAGGCTCTCCCCAAAAAATATATATACACTTGCAAAATGATGCCCATATGCCAAATGTTTGTTTTTTTGCATAGAATTCAATGCATTTCGGCGAATGTTCACTGTTTCGTGAATTTTTGGCGAAACGGATCATATTCGCCCATCACTAATTTCTGGGGTTTAAGTCCCTCTTCTTTGCACAGTGGGTGGAAACAATAGAATAAGGTAATGGAGGGGTTGATTGTGAACCTAAAGACCGCACCAATTTTTGCATAAGCCCAACTGAATTAGTTTATATAAAAAAGGGATTTTTTTCCTTTTCAAGGGGATGCTCACTTATATTCGATATATACTCTAAACAACAGTTTTCATTAACATATTTCCAATCAATTATCACTTAACTTAAAATGGATCATTTATAAGTTATTGGCCTCATTAAGTAACGATTATTGCAGCTCTACTGATCCAAACACTGTCTCCTAAGGTTGAAAAATCACATTCACAAACTACTGCACATGCCCTTCCTGATTATTTACATATAATTGATCTGATTGGCTAAATTGTGTCTAATGTTGACAGCCAATCGGGTTAAGGATATGCAAATGACACAATTTGGAAGGGGCATTGCACAGCATCACTAGAGGGATGTGTAGCTGCTACAGGGTCTGATGTAATCCATAACAGGCTGCATTACTGGCTTAGCCAGGGGGTTGGTGGACCCATTCAGAGGGGAGAGCAGGGATTTAAGGATGTGCAACGGTGCAAGTAAGAAGGTACCAAAAGCTCTGCGTTTATTTTATTTTATTATTTAAAAATGACATAAAATTGCATTTATGACATATATGAGAAAAACTGGTATTTAAGAATATGTTTAGTAAAGGTGATCATCCCCTTCAATATTTCCCATGTTGAGATTTTCATGTATTCCAAAGTAAAACAGCAGGCCTGGTACTGATAGGGTATTTCAATGATCTCTATTACCCTTTCAGTTCTAAATAGTAGTTTGGTAAAGAAGTAAACCTCCTTAGCTGTCTAAGTAATAGGACCAAAAAATGAGAGTAGCTGTGCAATGCAGTTTTCTACATAAGATTTAAAAAGACTTAATGATACGTATTCTAACAACTTTAATGTCTCCTGTAACTCACTGCTGCTTTTGCACACTAACTGTTCTGTAGTATTACTGTAATAAAGAAATGCCCCCACCTGATACACCAAAGCGATGGTTAGCACAACACAAGCGATGCAACAAGTCCCAAAACCTGTGAGCAGCAGCACTCGTCTCCCCCAAGTATCAACAATAAAAATCTGGATCCAGACAGACAAAAATAAAACAAAAGTGTTAAGAATCAGATACAGCATTTTAATTAACAAATGCATTTTTTAAAAATGGGGAATCTGCCATTCCTGCTTACTCACCATTAGTCTGGTATCAGTTTTCATGTATCCAGTTCTCATTATTAGCAAATAATATGGAAAATTAATAGTTATTCTCTTTAATTGTTTGTGCATTTGCCCTGTTAAAGCACTGAGGAATAATTGCACTGATTTCAATAAGTCAAGGGGTTCATGGTTATATGGAAACCCATTATGCATAAAGCTCCGAATTACAGGACAGCCATCTCCTATAGACTCCATTTTAATCAGATAATTCAAAATTTTAAAATAGATTTCCTTTTTGTGGTTAATAATAAACTGGAACCTTGTACATGATCCCAACCAATATACAATTAATCCTTATTGAAGGCAAAATAATCCTGTTGGGTTTGATTAACGTTTAAATGATTTTTTTGTAGACTTAAGGTATGGAGATCTGAATTATGTAAAGGCCCCATATCCAGAAAACCCCAGGTACCGAGCATTCTGGATGACAGGTCCCATACCTGTATTAGAGAATTTCAGCTGCCTGGAAGCAATGAAATATCTGCAATAAGCAATGTGTCCATTTGTGTGTTTTTTTCATTCAGAGGATATTATTATAATTTTAAGGGATGCTATGCCCATTTATTATACAACTAATTAAGGACAAATGCACACACATAGTGATTCTGGACATTTAGTTGCTTCAGTGGCAGGAGAGATAATGCATGTAATCGCTCCATAATAACATAGTAACCATAGTAATCGGACTAGTCCCTGTTATATCCCCCGCGCCTCTTCTTCAGCGTGAACAACCCCAACTTATCCAGTCTTTCCTCATAGCTAAGATTTCCCATAACCTTTAACCAGCTTAGTTGCCCTTCTCTATACCCTCTCTAATGCAATAATATCCTTTTTGGGCACTGGAGACCAAAACTGTACTGCACCTAAAGCTGCATGGTGCCAGCCACTGTCACTAGAAACCACTGACCTCCACATTTTCCTGCAACAACCTTGGAGTGATCTTAAATGCTTATGTGTTGTTTAATAGCATTAAAACATAAATGAAATGATTTTAAATATACAGACATTACTTACTGCAGCCAGAGTCATGACTACGTTGACAGATCCTGTTGCCACTGTAACATATTGAATGGTTTCTTCTTTAACCCCAGCTGATTTATATATACTGTCTGCATAATAATACACCTACAAAGAACAGAGGAATAAATACAGGGGGCCATTATGAAATTCTAATGAAAGTGAAGTCATCTGCCCCTAAACTGGACCCTCAAAACTGTTACTTTTTTTACTCTTTGAGCAGTATGTGTTGGGAACAATAAAATGATTTGGGGGGGGGGGGGGCTATACTGCCAGTTCATATTGGGCAATAGAGTAACAGTGATCTTGTCCCAGTTCACAGGGCACAGTTAAATAATATTCACCAAAAATGTATATCCCAAGGCTCATAATGCATAAAAGTCCACATTTATTCGATTAACATATTACAAAAAAGTAGTACATACTGACTTTTCACCCCATGAAACCCACTTTACACATTTCGTACCCTCCAGTACTTAATCATAGGTGGGACCCAGCATGGCATAAGTGTATGCAGGACTACATTAGGTGGCCAAAACACATGTGCCTGCCTACATCAGAAGTCATTCAAAAACACAATAAAGCTCCAAAAGCTTCATTTTTCCCATATATGGCTCACCGCATTTATTCCTGAAAGCTGTTGTCCCATGTTCATGACAATAATGGAGATGAGTTGCCATCGCAGGTTGCGAAAAGTACAAAGGTTTCTGACTGATAATTGGCCCTCAGCCTTTTCTGATTGGTCCTCCTGATACATCTCCCTTATCTCACCATCCACATCTTCCCATCCTCTTAGACTCTGAAGAGCTTTATTAAAAGAGCATGAATGCTTTATCAAAACTAAATATATTCATATACTTATATCAACTAGTGTTTCAGTTGCTTTATATTATTTATTTTTTATAGTATTTCTAAAATTGTTTAAATTGCAATGTCTGGTGTTTCAGTCTGGCAGCTCAGCAATCCAGGTGCAGTCTCTGAACTGTCATAAGTGGCTACATTAGTTGTAGTGATATGTGGGCAGGTTTATCCCCAGGTCAGTTGGGTTTGGGCCCACGCACGCACGCACGCACGCACGCACACACACACATACACACATACACACACACACACACACACAGTGAGTTTGGGCTGTGACCTAAGTATGCTGCTTCCGGAAGTATCTTTTTATAGACTTCTGCCTGCCCACCCCACCCTATCCCCTCTCTGACATCAGGTATATAAGGGGAAGCGGAGCGGTGGGTTAGGGTCGGATGCGGGTGCAGAACGGTCGGTTAGGGTCGGGTGCAGGTAAAAATTTGACTAATATGCCCGAAACCTGCAGTTGGGGTAGGTTCAGGCCAACAAGCACACTTGCCCGGGGGTCATGGGTGGATTTCGACAGAACTTTTCCTTCTGTCCAACCTGCCCACAAACCTTACAATGCCCCACTTCCATCTCCAACAGCCTATATTTATTTGTATAAAATTAAAGGGTTGGTTCAACTTTAAATTAACTTTTTGTATATTATAGAAAGTAATTTTGACCCTAGCAATCAGATAGCTGCTAAAACTTCAAATTGGAGAGCTACTGACAAGAAATAATATAATAATAAATAATATAAACTACAAATAGTAAAAAATGAAAACCAATTGCAAATTGTCTTACAATATCACTCTCTACATCATACTAAAAGTTAACTGAAAGGTGAACAACCCCACAATCCCCCAGTTTGTCATGCTGCTTTTGATGACAGTCTATTGTAGTGCCAGTCTAGCAGCGTCAAAGCACTTCAGGTGACAAATGAACAAAATTTACCTTTCTTAGCTTTGTCCTCATTACCCTTGTGTAGCAGTGTGTATCTTGGACTCTCTGGGAAGAAGGGCAGGAAGATGAGCTCCAGTACTGCAGGGATTCCAGTAAGCGCCAGTAATATTGGCCAACCTATAACACAGTTAAAGATTAGAGAGCAGATATGGTATAGGTTCTCTGAAAATATATAATTGCGGTCTGCATTCCCACTGGATTGCTTTTTGGACAAAAATTGGAGATGACTTCACAGCTTGGTGGAGGCGATGGATAAAAAAAGTTTTGATGTCTATAAGGACACAATACTCTGAATGTGTATATGTGTGTGTTAACCAGTGAGTCTCTGACTCTTTAAGTGTTTAAAGTTTAAAATGCACATTATTTCAGAGAAAAAGTGTGTAAATGTGAGGTAGATAAGTAGATTCTCAATCAAAATACATTACTGCATAATAACTGCATGTATTACCGGTACTTTAAATTGATTGCAATATATACAGTATACAGAATATCCATTCTGAATTGTGCCAATAGAGTCTAGAGATCCATTTCTGCTGCATGTAAAAGAGTCTGCCCTGAATCTTACCTAGTTCTTTCATATATATTATTTTTTATGACTGGTTAGTGTGTACCTATGGTCAAGTTATTTTTCCTTGAGAGGTTGAGAAAACCTTTTTAGTAAATCTAATTTAATGGTCCTTTAACGCATGATTTTAAACCACAGTACTTTTTCTCACCTTCTGCATTTCCAAGAATGTATCTGATTCCAAAAATCTGTGCCATTAAGATGCCCACTGTTATCATCAACTGGGGCATCACTCCTATACCTCCTCGAAGATTTTTTGGAGACATTTCACCCATGTACATTGGGACAACATTAGAGGAGAGACCTGTTGCAGATAAGATATTTCAGTTTCATGAAAGGTAACATGGCTATTTTATGGTTATTTATTACAAGTAATGGCTTACCTGCACAAACTCCTATCACCAGTCGTGAGGCTATGATTACTTCAAATGTTTTGGCCACTACGCTGGTTCCCATAAGTATTGCTGGGACAATGGAGAAGATATTGTTCAACAGCAAAGTACCTTTCCTAGAGATATGTTAATATATATACAGAACATTAGAAATAGGATTTCGATAATTTTATCTGTTGAGGTCCTTTTTCAGCTTTAACCTTAAATTGCAAAGCAGTGTTTAGTCTGAAAGGGATTTCCTACAATCTGCTGTTCAGCCATATAGCTTTAACAACTAAGGAGCATGTTTGACTCAACAATTTAGATAAACTAATAAGTATTAATGATGAAGATAATTCATGGTAACCATGGCTATTTAAACCATTCTGTCCTCTGCATTCTAACCATCCTAAACAAGTCTGAGATGCTGCTTTATCAACAATTAATTAGTGTGAAAACTCATGAATTCAAATTAGGTCCTACACTTGAATGATTGATATTTATTAAGCACAGAAATTAGAAAATCTCAACCTATAAACTTGGCATCTAAAAGAGTTCATGAGGCAGCTCCTACAATGTTGCCCCCAAGCAATTACTTATTCTTCGCTGGAGGGGGGAGCCAGGGGGGGGGCGCATCGCTAGTACCAAAGTGCAATTGTGTTCTCTCACACTAGAAGAACCAAAATTCAGCCCATAAATTTACCAGGATTTTGGTCAGAAAATGAATGATTTCTGCGCAGTGGTGTAACTAGATGTTACTGGACCCCACAGCAAATGGAATTTAGGGCCACAAATGTTGATAATTGGCTTATTCTACCCAGATATAAATTAAAATTGCTCATTAATTAGGGCCTCATTGGGCCTCCCACACTCTGGGTCCCCCTGCAACAGCAGGGTCTGCTTCCTCTGTAGTTACGCCCCTGTTTTTGTGTTTCTCCACTGGTATCAAGGGAATTCATTAACACCAATTATAGGCTACTTTCATCAATTATAGGCTACTTTCAGGGGTATATAGATTAATCATATACATGTATATAAAATCTTCTGGAACATGTATTTACCTGCCTAGTTTGCTGACCAGGGGACCCACCATTAAGGATCCAAAAAAACCACCCAGTGGGTACAAAGACACCGTAAGAGACCATAAGAGGGTTATGAAGGCATCATCCAAGGGTGAACCCACACGCTCAATGTTAGTGCTGTTGTAGAAGTCTTTCATAAACTACAAAGATAAACAGTATGCAGACATTTGAGGAAACGTGTCAAAATGGCTGTATTTATGCATTAAAAGTTCCAGCTTAAAATGAACACAGAAAAAGAGAGGCAGGGAAGAAACTAGGGTAGGCTAAAGGGTGTGTGGAATTTATACACCTTTTTTGTGTACAGAATTATAACTCTACGCAAATAAAGAATCAAATTTGTTGGGTTGAATATGGATGGTTCAAGCTACAAAACGCAGTGAGCAATGACAGGAAAAGTGTCATCCTACTACGTTGGGACACTGGGCAGCAAACTGGAAAATGAGGTTCAATGTTGATAAATGCAAGGTTATGCACTTTGGCAAAAATAATGTAAATGCAAGTTATACACTAAATGGCAGTGTGTTGGGAGTTTCCTTAAATGAGAAGGATCTTGGGGTTTTTGTAGATAACATGTTGTCTAATTCTGGGCAGTGTCATTCTGTGGCTACTAAAGCAAATAAAGTTCTGTCTTGCATAAAAAAGGGCATTAACTCAAGGGATGAAAATATAATTATGCCTCTTTATAGGTCCTTGGTAAGGCCTCATCTGGAGTATGCAGTTCAGTTTTGGACTCCAGTCCTTAAGAGGGATATAAATGAGCTGGAGAGAGTGCAGAGACGTGCAAATAAATTGGTTAGAGGGACGGAGGACTTAAATTATGAGGGTAGACTGTCAAGGTTGGGGGTTGTTTTCTCTGGAAAAAAGGCGCTTGCGAGGGGACATGATTACACTTTACAAGTACATTAGAGGACAATATAGACAAATAGCTTTTTACCCATAGAGAGGATAGAAAATTGGAACGAATATTGTTAAATAATAATAAATAGGAAAATTAGACCCACATTTAAGATACACTGGAAATTATACCTAGCACAAAGGATTTAGAACTAAAATGTAATCTGCTGGAAAGTTGAACTCACTGGAGAAGGAGAATTCACGGAAGCCACATTGTATCCATATTGGAAAGAAGATCCAAAGGTTGCAATCAGTGTCACCACGACCAGTGTTGTTGTCAGCCTCTGGGGAATGCCATAGAAAGGGTCAGAAAGGCCTGATAGTGAAAGCAGACTATTCAAGGGCCAGTTACACCAAAAATGACAAATACTTTATATAAATGTATAAATTATACAATACTTACTGTATCATATCCACTTAATATATTTATGTACAGCATCTACTGTATACATCAAATATATTTTGGCGGTGTGCTTTTGTGAAAAGGTTTTTATGTAAAGAGTTGTGTAAATGTGTTGGTACTTTATAATCGATGTATATAATGCCTTATTAAAATAATCTTAGGAAGGGGCTCTGCAAAAAATTGTCACCTGTCACCTACTTTATTGGCATAAACCTGCCCAACCTGTTCATTGCTACTGTATGCCTACATTAATTTTGTGGTTTAAATACAAATGACATACAGGTATGGGATCTGTTATCCAGAAAGCTCCGAATTACAGAAAGGCCGCCTCCCATAGACTGAATTTTATCCAAGTAATCAACATTTTTAAAAATGATTTCCTTTTGTTTGTAATAATAAACAGTAATCCTTATTGGAAGCAAAACCAGCCTATTGGGTTTATTTAATATTTACATGATTTTCTAGTAGAGTTAAGATATGAAGATCCAAATTACGGAAATATACATTATCTGGAGAAACCCAGGTCTGAAGCATTCTGGATAACAGGCCCCATGCATGTATTACATTTATTGGAACATTTACTTGTAGTGTCAAACAAACACATTTTTCAGCGTATTCCCCAATCTTTATAGTAATGGGCTCTCCTTCCACAGGTCACACCGTATAGACCTCAAATATCCTCAATCGAAAATGGTGAAGGAAGCCATAGACTGCAGAGCTCTGCTGCTTAGTGATTTATTGTACACACGACATGTTTCAGATCACATGGACCCTTTCTCAAGTGTAACAATCACATGGTCAAAAAAAATCTTATAGCCTTAATTACCACACAGTGCTGCTCCTCCCACCAGTTATCTCATTAGTCCAAAGGTAGTAGTAAAATGTGTAAAAAATCAGTAGAAAATGTAAAACGTCTAAAAAGTCCAGGAAATCCCCAGTGAACAGGTGGTGTCCAAGTACCAAAGTTTCATGTCCTCAAATTCAATCTGCAATAAAATCCAACATCATCTTATTCATTGCAAGACGGGCCAACCCCCCTATTATTTGATTAAAAACAATTCAATATAAGTATATACACATGAAAGGCGGTACTATCCATTTCTGGATCTACCTGTCCTATTAATCGGAAACTACATGCTTAACTGTGCCTTTCCACAGAAGTTCTGGTAAAATACATTGTTTTATTATTTACACATTACTATACGATTCACGTATTAAGACAATACCTTTTTCCCTTACCTTACCCCCAGCTGAGAGGATAGGCATCATTTAATATCTGAAACAGACAGGATTTTAACATTACATTTCTTATAAAAAGCATTTTTAACTCCAGGCGTCATTAAGACCTACTGGGGCAAGTGAATTTAATTTTGAAATCCATTTGGCTTCACATTGTAGCATCTTTTGCTTGAAATTACAACCTTGATTTAATGGTTGTACTACCTCGAGGACCACCCATTTCAGTTGCCAGTGGCTATGTTTTGCCTCATTAAAATGTTGGGCTACCGTCATATCTGTTTGAGATCCTTGTTTATAATTCCTTATAACCCCTTTATGCTCCTTAATCCTAGTTTTCAGATTTCTCATTGTCTGTCCCACATAGACTAGGCCACACGGGCACTTGAGCATATATATGACCCCTTTAGATTCACATGTGGCATAGTCGTTCAAATTGAGTTTCTTTCCTTGAGTGGGATGATTTATACTTGTCCCTTTAATTATCGAAGCACAGCAGAAACAATTCGAAGCACGGTAAAGTACCCTTTTTTTGTACTTGCAAAAAAAGGGTACTTTTCCGTGCCTGAATTGTGTCTGCTGTGCTTCGATAATTAAAGGGACATGAAACTTGGGTACTTGGACACCACCTGTTCACTGGGGATTCCCTGGACTTTTTTTTCCCTGGACTTTTTTTTTTTTTTTTGAAAGAATGCTTTATTCGTTTTAGAGGGGAAAAGGGGTTGGGGAGGGGGGAGGAGTTGAAATAAGAACAACAAACAATAAAGTTACAATCAATCATACAATACAGTCTGCATTAGTTTTCTTTCATTACATCTTTAACAACAGTGTATTTATACAGTACACGTCTTAGTACCTATGTGGTGAGGGTTACTTGGGTATGTAAGCGGGGAATCTGCGGCTCATGTTCTGGGTGCGCCTCTAACCATGGGGTCCAAATTTTCTCAAACTTATCGGGACATCCTCTACTTTCATAAGTCAGCTTTATATTAACCAGGTTTTTGCTAATAAGAGAGAAGCAATGTTGTATTGTGGGTGGATGCGGGGACATCCATTTCATTATCAGCGCTTTCTTAGCATAGAATAGAATTGTTTTAACACATATTCTGGATTTAGCTTGAGGGAGTAGACCCTCAACTATGCCCAGTAGACACACCTCTGGCGTAGTTGTGCCCGGGAATGCCAAATGGTCACATAAGTGCTTCACAATTTTAGCCCAGAATCGTGAGACAAGGGGGCATTCCCAAACCATGTGATAAAAAGTAGCGTCAGGCTGTTGACACTTAGGGCATTTTGCATCCGGGGATCTACCAATTTTTTTAAGTTTCACTGGGGTGATGTATAAGTGGTGAATAAATTTAAACTGGATGAGCCGATCTCTAGTTGCGATCAGAAAATCATAGAGGCCTTCTGCAGATTCTACCCAGTCATCTGGGTCTAATGATGGTAGTATTTCTTGCCATTTCCGTTGAGCCTTGTCAAAGGGGGCTTGGAAGCAGACTATTAGTGACCTATATAGCCTAGATACCAGTTTTTGCTTATCCGCCTCCCATAGGGTCTCTTCAAACCTGGGGGAGTCTTAAGTAATTTGTAAGGAGGAGAATTGTGCACGAAATGCACCCCTGAGTTGGAAGTATCTAAACCATTGTATGTTATGTTGGCCTGTGTTTTGTTTAAGCTGATCCAGAGTGGGGAATTTAGAGTCGACTAGTAGGTCCCTGAGGAATCTGATACGTAACTGGGGCCAGTAGTGAAGGTCTGGCATCTCTTGGAGTTGGGGAAGGTAGGTATTCCTCCAAAGAGGCAGGTGGGGAGACTTAAGGGGCATAGTCTTGTGCGAAATTTTACATGCCAGTTTCCATGCATGCTGTGGGGTAGTGACTGTGGTTGGCAGTGGGTCATAGTCCCGCAGGTTTCTATAGGGGACATTACGAAGCGCTTCTAGCGAACCTAGTAGCGTGCCCAACACTCTGCTATTGGGATCGTCTTCTTCAGGGTGAAACCAGGAGTGGATATGGTAGAGTTGGCCTGCTATATAGTAAAGAAACAGATGTGGGAGCCCCAGACCCCCCCCTGTCTATGGGAGCAGTTAAGGCAATCCAGGACATTCTGGGTGGTTTTTTCCCTGGACTTTTTACATTTTCTACTGATTTTTTACACATTTTACTACTACCTTTGGACTAATGAGAAAATTGGTGGGAGGAGCAGCACTGTGTGGTAATTAAGGCTATAAGATGTTTTTTGACCATGTGATTGTTACACTTGAGAAAGGGTCCATGTGATCTGAAACATGTTGTGTGTACAATAAAGCACTAAGCAGCAGAGCTCTGCAGTCTATGGCTTCCTTCACCATTTTCGATTGACTTATTTGTAGTGCTTGGGACCTGGAGTTCTCCTGACATTTTAGCGTTCCATGCCTTTAAAACAATGAACATAATAAAAAACAAATAGGATTGCTGGGCAACAACATAATTTAGCTAGTTCAGTTATTAACTAATGCAAAATACTAACTTTTCATTATGGCTAACACTATGCCATACTGAACTTTATTTATGGCACCACTACCTTGACTGCAATAAAATGCAGCTGAAAGCAAACCTGTGGAGTTCTGGTGCGCTTCCGGTACAACTATACAGGGCAATGGACGGGTATATTGTGTTACATTAGAATAATGTGAGTTGGAGAACAGTAGGACGCACCCTGTGTTCAAGCATATCTCTCCCACAGAAAGGGACTTGTTAAACATGGACATTAACTATTGCCTATGTATGTACATGTACACACTACTTTGCACAGCAAACGATGAGTGACAGGCACCCCATACAGATGTCTTGGCGCCATTTTTTTACCCTATATAAACCCCTAACACTTGTGCACTGTTTTTCCCTGACGAAGGCCCCTGTGTGGAGCCAAAATGTTGGACCACCAATAAATCTCCACTTTCATTTGAACTATTGACTTGCTGTATTACCTCGGAGTGCTGTCAATCCTTGCATTTGTCTATATATATATATATATATATATATATATATATATATATTTTTTTTTTTTTTATATATGTATATTAGGAATAATTACCACATAGAAGAAACATTATAGTGACCTTAGTACTAGAACTTCATCTGATGGCATATTGGAAGCATCATGTGTGGTTTTATCAAACATCCAACATTAGGGCTAGACAGACAGTCTTTCTATAGTGACCAAGCATTTAGAAATTGCCAGTTATCTGATTTCATGCCTAAATGACTAGGCATTATTATTGTTTATAAATTATAATAGAACCCATCAACTTCCATTACTTAGTATAAATAGGCCATGTATGTGGCATGAGAACTCTTCCAAGCTATTAGAATAAGGCAACAACATCAGGACAACGTGCTCATCCTTACATGACTGTTTCCTTAATATGTATATGTACCATATACTTTTCTTTTCTTGAATGGAAAATCATTTTCTGTTGCCCTTGATTTACTCACCCCCTTCCTCTCATCTGGCTCCTCCTTTTTTTCTTGTGATGCCATGGTCTGTACGTGCAGCCCCTAAACTCTCCAGTCCTTCTGATCAGAGCTCTGCAACAACACAGAGAGAGCAAAGGAAGAACTTTGTCCTGTACTTTGGCCATGTTATCAATTAAAGAGATTTTTGCCTGCTGGGGACGATGCCAAAGTCACACAGCTAAACTGTAGCTTTCTAGAATAAACAGGTCATTAATAGCTGACTGAAAACATTTATATCCCTCATTAACATCTTACATGTTTTACATAAACATACGTAGCTTCAACATTGGCAGGGCAGACTAAGGAGTCACAGATTTTATATATTTGTATGGCTCCAATGAGATCAACTGTAATAAATAAGAGTTAGCAGAAATTAGAGTAATTATTCCATAATAAATCTATTTAAAATGCAAAAGATTCCCTCCTCATACATATTACACAGATATTTGACCAAACAAGAAGAGGTATGGGGAGGCTACAAATAGAAGGCTTTCCATTGGAGAACGTTTAATTTTACAGTATATGCTATATAGAGGTTGATCTCTTTTTGGAGAGGCTAAACCTCTATAGATATTTATTATTCTCTGCCTATGTTACTGCATGAAGTTCAGACATTAGAGATGCACTGACCCCAGATTTAGTTTGGGAGTCTGCCAAATACAAGCTTTTTTTCAGCAGGATTTGGATTCGGCCAAATTAAAATGCCTGACCGAACCAAATTCAAACCCTAAAAATCATATAACTGTAGGTAAAAAAATAAAAGGAGTAATTTTCTAACTGCTTCTTCCCTCTTCTTGAAAATAGCCATCTTTTTCACTCTACGTTGCATGCGGCGGGCCAGTGCTATTGGACAATGAGGAAGCGGAAAAATGGTTGCTTGCTCAGAAGTTCCCTGGCTGGGGCAGATATCTGCTAATAGGAGCACTAACCTAGGGTATCAGATGAATGATTATAATCTCTGAGGGGTGCCTCATTTTTTTCTCCCTTCCTTACAATAATATGCATAAGCAAATTAGGGTTCAAACGTATGAATCCTGAAAAAGTGGATTAAGTGCATCTCTAACCAACACTAAGGGCAGAGACACATGCGAAGTTTCAGTGAGAATTAGTCACCCAGTGACAAATCGGCTCTTCTTCAGGCCACTAATCTCCCCGAACTGCCTTCCCGCCTGCTAGAATCTAAATCACCGGTGGAAGCAGTCGGAGTGCTTCATTTTCCGAAGTCGCCGGAAGTTGCCTCACAAGGAAACTTCAGGCGACTTCAGAAAACGAAGTGCTCCGAGTGTCATCCTGCCGGCGATTTAGATTCTAGCCGACAGGAAGGCTTTTCGGGGAGATTAGTCGCCCGATGAAGAGGCCCCCGAATCTTTGCGTGTGTCTCTGCCCTAACAGCCACAGTCATACTTTTGCAGCAGGAATACGGATGTTTTTTAATCTCATCCTCTCCATATCATCTTGAAAAGTGCCATGTTTAACTGCTGCTGCTCAGAGAAATTAATCTTTGCACAGTGGATTCTGTGTAGTTAGAAGAAAGGAATGAGGTTTTAATGGTTTAAATTGGCAGCCAAATGCCTCATCACCAATACACACAAATAGTCCCCCGTCTTCCTTCATTTTGGGAATATATTTGTGGCCACTGGCCACTGGGATGCACCTAAAAAACCTAAATCCCATGTGTTTGCACCTCACTTTAACACCTGTTTTAGAAAATTAGCCTTGCTGCATCCCTACATGCATGAATCGGGGAAGATGCACAATGTAAGGACCAGGTGCAGGAGTGTAAACTGACTACAAATGAGTAGAAGCAATAGTTACAAAGTAAAACACCTGTTTGCTGAATCAGCTGTATGGTTTACATGAACATAAATTGCACTATTAGGATTAATAGCTTTAGCCAAAGTAATAAATCAACATTATAATCAGTGTTTATTGATAAATTATAAAGATAAGGCAAGAATTGGTATCAAGGCTATATACCTGAGTTTATCTACATTGTATAAAGCAGTTTACAGACATTGTAGTACTGTCGTTGTGTTACTAACATGGAACCATGGGCCTCATGTATCAAGTTACTCTGTGGTCCAAAGTGCAAAAATTTAACCAATAATGACACTAACACACCTTGTGCAGACACAAATTTTGCATGCAATAATGCTGGAATCCTGGGGATAAAAACATGGCAAATTGTACCACTTTTTTTCATTTACTGTATAAGGCTGCGAACAGTTCCTGTGGGCAACTGGAATTGTTGATAGAGGCAAGCTCTAGCATGTTCTCTGCTGGGGGAATCCCTTATCCAATAACAAAATAATGGTATTATAGCAAAGCACATTTGCTGTGATAAAAGAGTGTTTTGCCAATATTATTCTAACTAAATATAAGAACTAGGTAAGGTAGCCATTGCTACATAGCAGCTTGTTTATATGAACTATAGTAGCGTTTCTGAACAACCAGATCGGTTTTACCAGTGCAGGGCAACAGTACATGATATTTTCATTTATTTTAAAATTTTTAATTTTTTTGGGGTTACTGTTCCTTTAAATACAGTGATTACTTCAATTGTTCACCCAAAACAAACTGGCTTAATGCCTAATAAACGTACTGCCAGGCCCACGAACCTGCGAGGCTATATATTAACCTTCAAACTGAACATCATGATGTTGGCTCCAGAACCTTAGCATCACTAGACACAACTAAAGCTGAGTGACCATGCGTACGAAAAATGCTTGAGAAATTGGGATATGCCCAGTCTTTATATCATGGATTAAATTACATTACCAATCCCAAACTGCACAGATCAGAGTCAATAATGTCCTCTAAATCCTTCTCCCCATCTCCGAGTACAAGACAGGGTTGCTCTCTGTATCCCCTCCTTTTTTCACTTGCAATAGAGCCATATGCTATATTGGTTTGACAATCTCCAAGGGTTCTTGCTTTCAAATGTGGAAGGCTGGAGGAGAAAATAGCGCTATATGTGGACAATATCCTCCTGTTTTTGGCAGATCCCAATGCCTCTTTGGAGCATGCCCTTGAAGAGTTTGGCACATTTAGTGGGTTTACCATAAATAAGAAGTAACCCCTCTTCTTCTTGGAGGCACACCAAGACGTGGGAGATGTCTAGAGACTAAAATGGGTCACCAAGTTTAAGTACCTGGGTATCAATATTTTGCAAAATGCTAGTGAATATATTACTGATGACATTGAACCAGTACTGCTCCAGTGCATTGATTCAATACTGTTCCACTTCATATCACTCCACAAGCCCCCCATGGTAAATAGACAAACACTACTTTTTATGCCAAAAATATTTGTAGAAATGCACCAACTACCCACCAATGGGTTCAGCTAGTAAATAGCAAACTAACTGACATATCTTTCAAGGAAATGTCCCCAAAAAAAAAATCGATAAGGTCTAGGATCCATGGTTGGAAGCCTGTCCTGAAGCAGACCCCTTGGTTTAGTTGGTACTACACTGACAGTTCTGATACCTATGTTCATAAAGCATTGGTCTACTTTGTACTATTACCATATGTTCCATTACTCTCTGACTTGCTGTAATATTGTAAAGCTGTATGTCTCTTATTTCAATGTCATAGCAATGCCAGTTTTTGTTTTGTTGTTATAAAAATGCATAAATATAAATCTTTTAAATATAAGAACTAGGTGGAAGTGTTCAGGGTACAGGCAAGCAATGGAGTTATGTAGAAGCTATGCATCTGTTTTTGGTTTAAAACTGGGTTAATCATTCAGAAAGGAATAGTACCTTCTATTAAAGTTCTTTAATTAGAAAAAAAGGTATTGGCATATTTAATATAGGCATTTGATTGCCAGAAATACTATCACAGAAAGAAAGGTACCATAGAAAAAACTCACATATACAACGAAAGGCGAAGTAAAGGAACTACAATTTTATTTCAGGCAAGAAGTAGCCTTACGTGTTTCATGCACACAGGCACTTAATCATAGTAGGCTTAGTCAAGGGGGTTAGCACAGAACATATATACCCCTAATGTTAATTTTATATATGGTATATATATGTTCTGTACTACCCCCATTGAATAAGCCTATGATTAAGTGCCTATGTGCATGAAATAAATCAGGCTGTGTAGTTGTATACTTCAGATATATAAATCTGAGCTTTTCGTTTAGAGAAGGGTTGGCCTAAAAGCCAGACACGGCCCTGCAGAGGATTATTCTGGCCCTTGGCCGAACCAAATGCCTCCACAATTTTTAGGTTGACAGTTTATGAATTTATTTACTGTAATAATCTCTATCACATACATGGGATCCATTATCTGGAAATGGAAGACTCCATTTCATGCAAATAATCCAAATCTTTAAAAACGATTTGCTTTTTTCTCTGTAATAATTAAACAGTAACTTGTACTTGATCCAAACTAAGATATAATTAATCCTTATTGGAAGCAAAATCTGCCTATTGGGTTTATTTAATGTTTGCATTATTTTCTAGTAAGACTTAAGGTATGACGATCCAAAGGAAAGATTCGTTATCTGGAAAACTCCAGGTACCAAGCATTCTGGTTAACAGGTCCCATACATGTGAATGATATATCGATCAAGATATCAGGACCTGGGCTGATTCATTTCTTTATCACACCGACGCAAAAAAATTTCAGGTCTTCATGTACATTTTATGGATTTGTATTCAAATAAATAATCAATATTACCTTTAAAAAAACTGAACCCCACTTTAGTAAAGGAACAATACAAAAATCTTTATAAATCACTTTGCTTTAATATTTTTGACGAGTAGACCTTCAGCCAAATATAAACAAGTACAAAAGAACAGGCACTTCATAATTTTAACCCAGTTTAAAGGACATAAAAATGTATTTCCATTTTTCTCCCACCCCTTCAGCTACAACATTGTTTTCTCCTAAACCTTCAATAATGAAGTTGTCCTACAGATCAGGCATACACATATAAAAACAGTTACAGTACTAGTTTGAAAAGACATTACTAGGCAGTCCCTTTGGTACATCTCACCACATAGCGAGCACCTACTGATTCAGTGATTTCAGGGACCATTAAGGGCTTAAAGGCAGTGTGGCCTTTTGTCAGTGACTATAAAATGTAAATGGTAAATGTGTGTTATTGCTGTACTGCATGATAAAATGAGTATGTAGGCCAATGATCAGATCCCAATAAGGGTCTATGCAGACCAATCAGGAGAGAGCTGCATTGACAAGCACATGCAGTCCTTACTTCTATTCTGACCAACAGAAATCCAATTTGCATTCAGCTATTCAGTCGGTCAGGCTGTAAGTAGCCCATACCTGGGCCAATGAGCCAGCTGATTTTATCACCCTGAATATACGCTTAGCTAACAGTCCATTCATTTGTAACATTAACTCCATGACATCTGGGTAAGTGGAGAGAAGCCCTGCAACCTGATTCAAGTAGGTAAAGGCCACTACTGGAAGACATTATAAAAGGCATTATGGCACTAGCAGATACTTTTAGTTAGAGTGGATCTGTAGTGTATTTGTGCACCTTTATCATTTGACACCAATACATAATTTCCACATCATGTTGACACGGCAATATGCAATAAATATATATATTTTTTTAAACATTTTAAAAATTCAGCACTGGAAGCATAATATTTAAACCACAAAGATATAAACTGTAAACAGTACCTGGCATATTGCTGGTTTACATTTGTACAGTATATTTAAATTGATCTGTGGGAGTGCAAATAACTGTGGACCTCTACCTGCATGAAAAAATATTGATATTGATAAACAAAAGTGCACTTAAAAAACACTCAACAAACTTTTCTTATTTCTATGGCAAGACACAACAAAAGGCAGATTTACTAATGTAGCATCTAAATTGCACCAGTAAAGTTACCCATACCAATCAGATCAGAGTTTTTCTTGTACTTAGAAGAAGTCTGGTCAGAGCCAATTGCTACTGGCAACTGCTCTACTGGGATTTACTACTGATATTAGTAAACCAGTCCCTGATAGATGTATTGTATATGGCTAGGTCAGATACTGTCAAACAGATCATTAAAGGTGGCGGGGGACGGAATTGTTTAAAAGATTAATTTTACTAAATATAATGCAAATAGTGCGCATATCAATTTTTAAAAATCCATTGTATGATTATAAGCGCACTGGGCTATAAATAAGTTTTAAGAAGAGGTTTTGGAAGAGTTTCAAAATACCCAGCAACCAATCAAGAGGAAGTATTTACTGGTCATGTGTTAGTCATGATAGGTAGCTATAAATCATGATAAGTGGCTAGGAGTTTGTGGACCTGGGAAAATGTTGTGCCTTTTATTAGCTCATTAGAGAGTGTAATCTGGAACATTTAGGAAAGGGCCAGATGATGTAAGTGATTGCAGTTTCTCTGCTGCCTTGCTGCTTCCCTTTTCTTATGAAGGCAAGGTGGATTTTGGCATAAAATACAAAATGTTGCGTTTCGGTGCCGAAAACTGCTGCAGGCAGAGCAGGAGCGGAACAGCAGTGAGGCAACGGATTCTCGACCTGCAGAGAAAGCAAGCCAAAATCTTCAGTCGTCTGGCCCTAGCCCTAAGGAGGTTAAAAATTCCAATTCTGTGTTTTCTATAAAAACACTACTGCTTGGCCACAAATGTCATACTAGTACAAGCCATTCATTGTGCGCAAATGGCAGGCTATTGCTGTTTATCACATTGTCAACAAAAGTAAATGTACTGTAAACTTACAACAGATGTTTCAATGGAGAACAAATGCATATCATTGCAATGTATCATATACGATTGGGTTTTATGAGCAAAGAACATGAATTGTAACACAGCCAAGAAAGAAATACCAAGAACATCAGGGATTACGGTACTTTTTTCAGTATTGCAATGGACCATGGCAGACAATTTGCATTTGAAAGTGGAAAGATCAAAGCCACCATAACTGAACATATCTGTATTTCTTGGATGCCCAAAGGCCTCACAGAACTGCAAGTCAGTCACTAGCTAGGTGGCTTGATCATGTTTGGTTCCCTTGTGTTCTTTCTGTGGATCCGTATGTTCTTCTAGATGATGTCTCATTGTCTCTGCGAGAGGATCTGTTGCAGACATTCAGACAGGACACTAATCGAGACCTAATGACGGGTGTGCATAAAACAAACATGATGCAGTTGGCGCCTCCCTGAAAAGTATTTCCAATGCCCTGCAATATAAAAAAAAAAAAAAAAGAAAATATTAAGATTATTGTAGAAAGTTTTGGAGCACGACACAAGTTTTTTTTTACCCAGCGAGTAATCTATCCCAAATCTCTACACCTTTGCCAGTTTTTTCTGTAGAAAACCAAACCTGGTTCAAAAACGTAGAAACATGGCAGTGCAATATTATCTCTGGAAGAGAAAATCATTGTGTTTCATTCTTGTAATGCGATACAGATCTCAGTGACTGGCAGTGACAGGTGTAAACTACAGGGATCCTATGGAAAACAATCATCTAATCCCTATTTAACTATAATACACAAGTTTCAGGCAGCATAACAAATCACCATTATAAGGAAATATTTTACAGGTTATTCATGGCTCGTGTGTTATAAACTTAGTATTTACAAAACAGACACTATGAATACACATTTCTTCAGATGTACCATGTCAAAAAATAGGAAATCATAACTAAAGAACTAGTTGACTAGTTGATTAATCTGTGTGGAAGTAGGGCTATCACTAAAACTGGCACTTGGGTATGCCTGGCACTTAAACAGTACTGCTGGTCTGATGCTTCTATTGATATTCCCTACCTATGGTAAAAGCTGAACTGTAAAGTGCTGCTATAGCTCCTGAAAATTCACACTGCTGTATTTCAGAGCATAATCTAATGATCTGCTCACAGAAATATTCATTTGTTACTGGTAAAAGTCCCAAATATCACCTTTCAATTTTAAAATCTTGGACAAATATCAATGGTACATCCATGTCTGTTTCTAACACTAACATGTGTATATGTGGGGCCACTTACATGAAGGGTGACGAGGATGGGATTGTGCACTGCTGGAGAATCACAAAGTGTCAGAATGAATCGTATTGTACTCCAGACACGAAGGAAGATAAAGATAACAGGGATGAAAACAAGCTTCTTATCTGCAATTGTTCTGGGCTGGTTCACTGGTGAAGTAGCCAGTATTGGACGGTATTCGGCCAAAGCAGCATGCTGGGAAAAGAACAACAGAGGTCACAAGACTTGCTTTACAATAGCCATACATTAGCTTGCTAGTGGGAGTAAAAATAAGGATATCTATCAGAGATGAATTACCTTAAAGTACTTATTTACATACTTAACGACAGACATGAACCAAAACTTTTAAAGTCAGGGGGACACCGTGCACTGCCACAAGCCCCCGATGAATATAGTAGTGCCAAGTGCAGGCTGATGCACTGTATTCCATGCCTTAACTTAGGCAATGAATCTCAAAGCATTCAGAAGATGAGAAAGAAAAATTGCCATGTTTAGCCAATGACTTCCACTAGGTTGTGCTGTTCTCACACATAGACCTTTGTTATCCAAAACAAACAGTGATGTTGCAATGAATATTATGAATGATATTTCTCTTTTGAATACTTTTGTAATGTATATGCTTTTTAAGGTGCGAATACCTTGCTTGTAGCATAGCATCTAAGTCTCTCTAGATACTACACCGGACAATTCTCTCCCTCCTCAGATGTCAATCTAAATGAGCTGATCATATACAAAACTATTTTGACCTTTCCAAATCAATTTCTGTTCAGAGGTATGCCTTTCACTGATCCCTGTGTGTTAGGCCAGGGTGTCTTGTATTAGAATAATATTAAAAGAAAGTTGGGAAGGATACACATTGGGCACAGAGCTAATACACAAGGTTGGAGATAATATACAGGAGCGGCCCCTATGCAAAGATCTAAGTCTTCGCCCCAACCTTGGACTATGTCAGACACTAAAGAGTATGTGTGTTCTCTTCACAATACACGGGAAGGAAAATAATGTGTTGCTCAATGGAAAGGACCAGATGAAACATGAAATGTCCCTGTGTTATAAATTTCCCATTTATATTGCGTAGGAAATCATGTGGGTATATAATGTGGGTATAAATGTCAGCTTCCACTTCTATCACCAAGAAAAGTGAACAGCCACAGGCATTCAGCTCCTGTGCAAATTAGGTGCATTCCATTACGAACAGAACAGATTAGGAGGAAATGAACAGGAAACAGACATGAAAAGAGAAAGGCTTTATATATATATATATATATATATATATATATATATATATATATATATATATATATATATATATATATATATATATATATATATATATATATATATATATATATATATATTTATATATTTATATAAAAAACAAAAGAACAGAGTTATACCGCTCTCCCGATGTGTTTTTTGATAAGAATGTATAACACTGGCAGTGTGAGATAGGCCAAAATTTCCCATGCTTTTCCAGCAAGCAGCATCCACAGCAGCTTATCCTCGGCATCTATATCTATCCAGCACCAGCCGACAGACACATAGGAGGCATCGTAACCGATCTTCTTCAGGCAAACTGCAGACAGCGTGATCACTAGAGGCACCCCCCAGCTGTGGAGACAGGGAAACTTGTGTAAGGCATGGGCACAATGTTACACCATAACAGACAATGGCTGGTAATAGTCCAGTTCCTTATTAATCATAAATGGGCTTTAAGAGGTTATTATTATTAACATGCATATTTAGAGCGCCAACATATTGCGCAGCGCTGTAAAATAAATGTGCTTATACAAAGAAATCACATGAATTACATACATAGAACATACAGAGTTACATATGTTACAACCAGTACCAGTAACAAAAGGTGATAAAGGCCCTGTGCAAAAGAGCTTACAATCTAAAGGGGAGAGGAATGAGACACAAGGTGTGGGAGTGGGCAAGATCAGGAAGAGGTCTCCCAAAGACTCCATTATAATCAAATAACCCACATTTTTAAAAATAAATTTTGTTTTCTCTGTAATAATAAAGCAGTAGCTTCTACTTAATCCAAACTAAAATATAATTAATCCTAATTGGAAGCAAAACAAGCCTATTGGGTCTATTTAATGTTTACATGATTTTCTGGTAGACTTAAGGTATGAATATCCAAATTATGGAAAGATCCATTATCTGTAAAACCCCAGGTCCCAGGCATTCTGGATAACAGGCCCCTTACCTGTACTTTGTTTCCTGTGCCTAGTACATGGCATAGCACATGCCATATGTAATTTTATGTTCTTGCTCTCTAGGGACAATAAGGAAATGGCCTTTCCAGGCTGCTCTCTACCACTGCCAAACATTTTGCTTCTCACAAACAAAAAACGCTGCATCGTACACAAAGAAGAATCAGAAATCAGAGGTACAAACGTCCAAACAAAATCTCTCCCTGTTAAATATGCTCCACCAATACTAAATAATACAAAGGTGGGCAGTGTGTGAATAAGAATGGATACATGTAAACCAGTATTTCAGATTAAAGAGTATTAAAGTGGTCAGTTTAGCTGCTGGAGCTCATAGGTCGGCTCTAAGGACTTGTGAGCAGGAACGCAAGATAAATAACAGGAGCAAAGTAGATGCACAGGACTGGAATTAGTAACTCTTGGAAGAATCTCTTCCAGACTAGTTATAACTGCAAGAACAGTAAATTGTGAACTAGGGATGCACCGAATGTAGGATACAGTTCGGGATTTGGCCAGGATTCCGCCTTTTTCAGCAGGATTCGGATTTCGGGCAAATCCTTCTGCCCGAGCGAACCGAATTCTAATTTGCATATGCAAATTAGGGGTGGGGAGGGAAATAACGTGACTGTCACAAAACAAGGAAGTAAAAAATATTTTCCTCTTACCACTCCTAATTTGCATATGCAAATTAGGATCCGGATTCAGTTCAGTATTCAGCCAAATCTTTCGCGGAGGATTCAGGGGTTCGGCCGAATCCAAAATAGTGGATTTGTGCATCCCTATTGTAAACACAGCATATCGTGGATCTCACTGAACAAGGACAGAACCCAATGGAAGAACAGATATGGGAAAGCCAAGGTATTGACTAACCCCCCCCCAAAAAAAACCCTCATATAAGCATAAACGTTACCTATGAGCATCAAGTAATAAGCTGCAGGACAATTCTTCATTATATCCAGTCAAGGTGCTTGCGGAGCATAGGGCACTTTTTTGGGGTATATTTTGGACTTTGTCATGCACACTGGAGACATGGAGAGGAATATGATGCAACTGGGACCATAATATGCCATGCAGAGTGGTTATATCTTAGGACAGTTGTTCCCACACAGAGGTGCCTGAGGTTTCCCAACGGGTGCCCTGAGCAGTAGCTGGGTGGCCTTTCCCCATAAATACTCCTGAAAGAACAGCTTCAGGGGGGAGATTAGCAGGTGAATACTTATTTTACTGGATGTAGGACTTAATGGCTGATACAACAATGTTCATATGTGCAAAAGGCTTTCTAGCTAAAGTGGCCAAGACCAAATGTGGGACCTCAAACAAGAACTGGAAAAAAAAAAAAATCAGAAAGTAACTGCTGTACTAACTTTGGGCACCCCCAAGTAAATACAGCATTTCCCTCTCCTGTACTCTTCCACTCTGAGAGGTAGCACACGCTGTTAGGGTAATTTTGGACAATATAAAACACACGGAAAAAATTATTATTATGGGTCAGCTGATCTGTTAAAGGGTATCAAGCTTCTTGTGATGCAACACGATACATTTTGGAACATGAAATACAGTCCGAATACAGGATGCTGAACAAACCTTGAGAAAATGATTGGAAATGGAAATGCTTTTAAGTCGCAGGGTATTAATAAGGAATATAATCTTGCTTGCTTAATTTATGACTACTATTCCCCTTTGCATCTCAGGAATACATAATAAGAAGATGGGCTTTATCAGCTGCTGTAGAATAAAGGCTTGGTAAGGCACTTTTTGCGTTTAAAGGAACAGTAAAATCAATAATGAAAGTGTTTTAAATTAATAAAAATATAATGCAGTGTTGCCCTGCACTGGTAAACCTGCCGTGTTTGCTTCAGAAACACTACTATAGTTTATATAAATAAGCTACTGTGTAGCAATGGGGCAGATAATCAAAGGAGAAAAGGCTCAGGTTACACAGCAGATAAGCTCTGTAGAACATAATGCGGTTATCTTGTTATCCACTATTTAACCTGTGCCATATAGTCAATTTCTAACATTGATACACAGCTGCTTGTTTATATGGACTATAGTAGTGTTTCTGAAGCAAATAGATCAGTTTTACCAGTGTTGGGCAACAGTACATGATATTTTCATTACTTTAAAACACTTTCATTTTTGGTGTTGCTGTTCCTTTAAATCTGGATGTTGAACTATATAATGTGAGTTGAGCTATTAGGTATATTTACAATTTGAATGCAATGCACCTCTACAAAACTTGAAACATAGCCATATTTGGACTTTTGAAGACTGAAAGGATCTTTTTGGGACTTTTTGATGACATTAATATAATGGCCTTTTTAACCTTGGGAGGCCCCTGAAGAGAGTAGTCATGTGGGATTTTTGGTATAAAAAGGTTGTATGAATTAGTCACTTGTCACATGAAGGTGGTTTATTAAGCCACAATATCTGCACAACCTTTTTCACATTAATATGTCCCTGTGCCTTGCACTTTACTTTTATTTATCGCCCCATTCTTCTTTATATTAATTGGGGACTTATATAAAATGAACCTGGGCAGTTGGAACTGGGAGTAGCAGTAAGAAGTACCAGGGAAGTTAGCACTATACTGTATTTAGGGTATGATTATCCTTTATTCTTGTGATCTGTGGAACAAACTATTCCACCTCCAATTATCAATAAAACTACACAGCTCATGTGCAACATATACTTCAACGTCTGTAGCAGACACAATTAGTATTTTTTATATGGTGCCAACATATTCTGCAGTGCATTGCAATGATTTTACATTATTTAAGGCCAAACTCCAGAGGAGCTTACAATCTAAAGTCCTGATCATATTTACACCACACACTATAGTAAATTTAGCAGGTGTTATTGGATTGCAGGAGAAAACTGGATTACCTAAAAGGAAAACAATGAACGCAACCTCCTTGTAGAATTGCTCTCCGCCACCATTTATGCTAAACATGTTAATATTTTGTTGCAGGGTTTGTACTAGCTCCCAGTTAGCTAAAAATACCCTAAAGACATTAGTAGGGGCTTCTCAGATTTCTGCTCGTGATGAACCTGACTCACTGCTGATTTTCTGCTAGCTCTCCAGCACCAGATACTATAATATACGCCCAGGCAATCTTTCATACTCATCATAATCATTTCATAATCCTGCACATAACTGAGTTGAAGATGTCTGTCTGCAAAACGGAAAATCTAAATGATCGCTGTTTGTATCAGAATCAGAGGCAGGAGATGCTTATAAACCCGCCTCTGTCTTTTTAATCCAAACTGTTTCATTAAAATAGAACTTTGGGAGAAATGTTTTACAAGACAGCAAAGATCTGCAGTATAATCTCCTGTAGGGAATCTGAAACATCATAACCTACTTCAGCAAAGAAAGGAAAAACGTGGGAATTCAAAGTCTTATCGGCCTACAGCAAGCAAACAATTTAGACAATTCAATGTTAAGGTCTAATTATCATCAAGCACAGTGTGGGATTCATTATCGAGAAAACCTGTTATTCAGAATGATCTGAATAACTAGAAGGCCATCTCCCACAGAGGACATTTGAAGCAAAGAATTCTAATTTTGAAAAATGAGAGGACATGAAAAGGGAAACAAGCAATAAAAATAAGACTAGCATTAAAGGAGAAGGAAAGGCCTTTTTACGTGGGGGTAATTTCGGCACCCCCAAGTGATTGTATATACTTACCTGAAACACCGGTCCAGGGGTTCATCCAGCAAGCACCATGGAGCGATCAGCTTCCTTCATCTTTCTTCAAATTTCCCTTGGCAGACACATGCACAATAGAACAAAATAGGCAACTTCTTCATTAAAGTTTGAAGCACGAAGAAGATGGAAGCGGATTGCTCCGAGTTGCTCTGCTGATAAGAGCACCAACACGGGGTTTCAGGTAAGTATATACAATCACTTGGGGGTGCCTAACTTTTGGCACCCCCAAGTAAATACAGCCTTTCCTTCTCCTTTAGGAAGATTAGCATCAAAATGTGAATTTTCTCAGACTTCTAGCTAACAGCTGGATCACATATTGGTCTATGGAGAGCATGCAGCTTTGCACTGCATTCACAGTTTCATGAGGTTCTTGCGAAAAATTTCAGCTTATCTGAATGAGCCTCGATCAGACATTAATTCATCAGGAAGGTTTAGGCCCATGCATGGGCCAACAGGCTGTTGAATTGACGAATGGTGGGCCACTTTTTTCTGCATTGGTCGCAGACACACCTAATGGTTTGTTTTCCAGATTGTCTTTAATAAAGTTAAAAGAACAGTTGCAATGACATGGCTGATATGATAGGTAACAGATGTGTCAAGTCAGCGTCAGTCAGTCAGACAGAGGAGAGAAAGGTAAAATATGGTAAAATAAAAAGGAAAAAAAGGGGATAACTAGAGAAGGGACAGCTTGAGTCAGTTCCGTTTCACAACATAATTAATAGACATGATTGTGAGGGGTTACACAGCATAGTACATATCACAGGGATATTCTAGTGGAGCAAGAGCAGGTGTCACTATTGGACTTGCACAGTGCACAAACATTTGTGTATTTGAAGGTGTGGTGTTGTCTAGAGCCTGCCATTTAGATCAGACTTTATTAAATTTGTCTTGGCAGTTTCTGGATATGTAAAACAGCTTTAATGTGTTCTACGTTGTCACTTGATATCTTTTCAGAGGAGTGATATTAGTGATTCACACACCTAATGCTTTTTTACAAACGTAGGCAACTTGTATTTTTAACAGAAAGTTACAATGTCTTCAGAGGAATCCTGTCCCTACTCATCTTATTTAAGGACATGTAAACAACAAGATACCTGAAAAGCAGGTCTATTTGGTTATGCTCCAGCCAGCAAAAATGCTGCTAGTTGTTTGTGAAAACTAAGCTATTGTACGTATTTAAAAGGAGACGGAATTCTTGTAGTGGAGGGAGCGAGGAACTGCGCAGGCACGGCTGCCTTTATTAGAGGGTTTGATCTGTGAGGAGGAAATCAGATATCAAGCCCATGTGTAAAGAATAGGAGGAAAGGAACACAATGGCTCTTTTCACTCAGAGCAGCATTACTGTGAGTGTTTATGGTTGTATTTACCTGAACCATTCAGATAAAGTTTACTTAGTTTTGAACTTTCTGTCTCCATTACGACTATTCACAAGTGATCCGTTTCACTATCCGATACCATGGCAAATAAAGCCGGTGTATAAAGGTGAGGCTGGACATGTCTTGCCTTGTTCTCCATCACCCTATTCCTCACCAGTTGAAGGGTGCTTGCACCCATACATTCAGCACAGTGGTACACCTGTGATAGCATAGATTTACTTCTCTTATACACAATAAGAAAGCTGTGGGAATTGCCCTTGCTATGGAAACTTCCATTTAGCTGGCCACACCACCAGTTATGTCATGATAAGCTGCCAACACCTAAGCCTACCCTTCTGTTTACAATTAATGGGATTTCAAAACAAAAAGAAGGCCTTTGGGAGGAACTACACCTAAACCTAATACTTCCAGTAAGATGCTGAATAGAAGTCATAAAGTACATGAGAGAAGCAACCCCAAGTTTTAACATGTGAGAGCACGGAGCATTTCCACAAAGCAGCCTTCTATATCAACATGCAGAAAATAAGAAATCTCAGTTAAGTTACCCTGGAGGAACCAGGCATTAATATCCGTTAAATTACAGTTTAGAATAAGTGCCTTTATACTGTATATAAAAGTGCATAACTAACACTGGCCAGACATTATTCAAGAAGAAAGGAATGCAAATGAAATATAAATATATTTTAGATGACTCAAATAACAGCATTACAGTAAACTATATGTATAAACAAGTACATCTTTGTTTGATTTTAACCCTCGGGTCATAGATTGGATCATAATGCAGACAAAGCCCATGCTGTTCTCACCAGATGGGATTATATAAACATATGTAAAGGGCACGTTAGATAATCTTGTCTGGTGAGAACTGCATCGGCCTGATCTGCATTATGATCCAATCACTGGCCAGAGGGTCAATCAGACAAATTTCTGCTTGTTTTCACAAATAGTTTACTATAATGCTGTTACTAATGGCGTGTGTTGGGCAGAAACACGGAATTCTTGCTGTTAATGTACACGATAGGTCAATTCTATATTTAATTTTTTCAATAAAGATAACTTGCAAGAAATTGGTTACTAACAATCAGATATTCAGGAATGACAAGAAGCTAGACAGCAACAGAGTCTACCTCTGTACGGGTTTGAGATTTGTTACCCAGAATGCTCAGGACCTAGGGTTTTCTGGATAAGGGGTCCTTCTGAAATTTGTATATCCATTTACTTCTACTAAAACATTAAATATGAATTAAAGCCAACTGGGTTGTTTTGCCTCGAATAAGGATTAAGAATATCTTAGATGTGATGAAGAACAATATCCTTTTTTTTTTTTTTTACAGAGAAAAAAAAGAAAAATCATTAATAATTTTTTAAGTATTTGATTAAAATGGAGTCTGTGGGAGAATGTCATTTGGAGCTTTCTGGATAACGGTGCCATACCTGTAGATACTACTACTCATTCATTAGAAAATGGCATGAAACCCCCCCCCACATTTCCATATTTTAAAAATTCCACATGTCCAGTGTTAAGCCGAGGATTCTGAGAGTTCAGTAAGAAAAGAGTAACATTCCATTGGCTGTAAAAGAACAGAACGTGTAACTATTCCATGTTCTCAGAGAACAACCATTATTGACATGTGCTGAGGTGTTTACTTGGGGAAGTCTGACACACTCTACAGGGCACTTAACATGCTCCTTTCCAGCCATTGTTGAATCACTTGACTCCTTGACAGCCAAACAGCGCTGATGTATTGTATAAGGTGGAAAACATACAGGCTAAAGAAAGACCAGATATTATATGTCAGTCTTGTCTTTTTTTATATAGAAGGCCATTAAACCACAGCTATACTCCACATAGCTGTGGCCCAGGTTAGAACACCAACCGCAAACATTTAAGATATTTACATAGGGGAGGAAAGCATTTTTGGAGACCTTAACAAAAACAGTAGATATCAAAGGGATTCTGTCATGGTAAAACATGTTTTTTTTTTTAAATGCATCAGTTAATAGAGCAGAACCAGCAGAACTCTGCATTGAAATTCAGTTTTCAAAAGAGAAAACTGATTTTTATAGATTTAATTAAGAAATCTGACATGGGGCTAGACATGTTGTCAATTTCTCATGAGCCCTCAGTCATCTGATAATTTTAAGCGACTCCTTAGGGCAATGGCACACCAGGAGATTAATTGTCAGCGCTAAATATCTGCTTCTGTGAGCAAAAAATCCCCTGTAGGCAATAATGTGAATTGCTGGTGATAAAACCCATGTGTCGCTTTAGTCTCCCAAAATTACTTGAAGTTGCCTCAAGTCACCCACAGAAGCAGGCAAATAATCTCCTGGTTTGCCATTGCCCTTACTGCTGCACAGAAAGTTGGAGTGATATCACCCCTTCCCTTTCCCCCCAGCAGCCTATCAACACAACAATGGGAAGGTAACCAGATATCCCAAATGTCTGCATTGCTTACAATGCTCCAATGGCTCATCTAGTGGTAAATATGAGAACAGTAGTCAATAGTAAAAATCCAAGCCCCCGCTAACCTAAGTTGCAACACCTTCACTTCCATTAAGTAGGAGAAACAATAGCCTATCTGAAAGCAATTTGATTGTGCTGAAAGTACATGACCAGGCATATTGACCAGAGATGGCTGCCAAGTGCCAACACACCAATATTACAACTAAGAAAATACATTTATTGGTTCAAGAATAACATCTTAAATAGTAAAATGAATTACTTGCAACATACCGTCATTTAGTAATACAAATTATACTCTAAAAACCATGACAAAAATCCCTTTCATGAATGATACATGGTGAATGATACATGGTCAAATATAGACCATGGTCTTAGAGTAATCTCTATATAAACAATAATACAGACTCTCGTCTCCAAAATCCAAATGCAGCACATGAGTAACACCTGGATTAATTATAGCACAGAAATTAACAAGATGGCAACCATACATAATGTAGTTCCGAAATATATCCCTACTAACAGTGCTAGGTTAACCTTATATGAAAGACTAGATACTGCAGCTACTGCAATAGTATTACCTACTATCAAAATTGAGTTAGTACAGCAGCTGAACTAGGCATTTATTCCAAATTAAATTAGGGACAGCCAAACGAATTTACTTTCCCAGGCTTGTGCAGCCAAATAGCAATACGTAGCATTTGATTTCCTTGAGAAATTTGGAAGAAATCTTTTGGTTTTTGAGCAGTATTTTAAGTGTTCTAAAAATATTTTTTAACTGGAGAAAACAGGCTCATACAGACAGCTCCTCCTTTATACTGCACAAGAAATCCACTTTTTATTGCAAAGGCTAAGGGAGGGATGTAATACAAGTTGTAAAAGGAAGTAAGAAGCATTGTTCTTATTTATGCAAAATGTTTTTTCCTCATTGTGACTTTTATTACATTTCACCCTCAGAATGAACTCCCCCCTTCTTTAGAATGCAATTCTTGTATAATTTAGCAATCACAGATGTACTAAAGGTTCCATTCCATTTGTCTGCAAATGCAAAATACAATATAGCACTCTCAATGCAGTCGCCAGTATGCTTATGAAAATCACAACTGAAAGAATTTACAGGGCTCACATAAGAAAGATATATTCAAATTCATACAAATTTACTGTATGTTGGCAGAACCAGTATTCCTCTGCACCACTCAGGTTGCCAGGATGTGTTTTACAATAATTAAAACTTGGTCAATCTGACCTGGTACATGGTTGGCAAAACAGAAACAAATACATCCAATATGCTTCTTTTTGCAGGGGGTGTAACCAACTGTATTACATTAGTATATGAAAAACGACACATATGCTGAGGTCATAGATTATACACTGTAGAGGCATGTGGTGTACTCTGTTCTCTGTTGTACTCCGTTACTATGCCAGAGCAGAAGTAAAACCAGACACTGCTGACTTGCTATAACCATTGTGTATTACGATCGGTCAACACTAAGGGAAAGTTGATGGTCTGTGGTTTCAATATTCAGACAAATTAAAGGACAAGGACGACTACTACAAGTTAGTACCCCCGCTGTACTGATTTTCTACCTTTATTTTGCCAGAAATGGCTTATTTAGCCTGTGGTTGCATCTGGTTTGTTTCTAAAAGATTGCTCTGATGCGGGCGCCATGTTTTTTTTTTTAATGATGTAATTAAGATGGCTGGAGTAAACCTAATGCACAAGTGCAAACGTTTCTCCTTGTACATCATCAGTTCTCAGGGTTTCACGTTGATAATTCCTTGTCGCCGCGAACACCAACTGCGCATGCACGGCTTTCTTGCAGAAGAAACTGCACGTGGTCTTGGTGCAGAAGAGGTACACTATGGCTATTTTTTTTAAATTACTCTGCAATTTCTTCTGAACCAAGGGGTTTCAACAGCTAAACGGTTACACAGAAAGGACATTGTACAGCACTGCAGAGCACAAGTTGGAGAAACATTTTTCACTTCCATCTCTGCAACCCTAAGGCAAGAAGCAGAATGCTCTGAGCAGTGAAAGTGGAGTGGGAAGAAGAGGTAAAAAAAGCTGGATCAAGCCATGGGGGAGTGGAGGGCAAGATCACAAGGACAATATTGTGCCCTGCTACACAAATCAATGTTTTGTTTTTTTTGCCCCTGGTAAGTTGCCACAGGTGGGCAGCATTTAACCGTGGTGCTCTCTGCCTTACTCCAACCGTTGGTGAGAAAAGAGTGACGTTATACGTTTTCAAGAGCCAGGTCCACATGGGGAAGGTGGCTGAAAGTGTAAAAGTGCAGCAGAAATCTCCCATTAGCCTTCACAAGACTATGTTGTGCAATGCACACGTGCTCCCAGCTGGTTTGTTATTCACATTTCCTCTGCTTAACCAAGCAGAATTTGACATGGGTGTCAGGGTTTCAGAATAGATTTATTTAAATAGAAAAAGGGAAGGAAGGGCATGTCATTTTTGCTTACTTTGTGCCCTTTAGTGAAGTGTTTCCCTGCAATGCATTTTCCATTTTCAGCAAGTCACAATTTATACATATACATATGCGGCCTAACTTATAAACCTGAAACTTTCAATCTGTGCTGGTGACCACCAAACAGAGATGTGGAAATTAGGATGTGGATAGGACAACAATAGTGTAATATGCAGCTGATTCAAACTCAGGACCTTGGTGTTCTGTGCCTTACTAATCTGTTGCAGAGCCAGGCAGATTAAGACCAGATCCACTGCTGGGACGCTGAATTTAGGAGACCATGTATGCTACATTTTCAAAGTTTAGAAAGATTTCAAAGATTGTTGAAATTGCAAACTGGAGAGCTTACAAAAGCTAAATAACTCAATAACCACAAATAAAAGAAAATGAAAACCAACTACAAATTATCTAAGAATATCAATCTCTACATCATACTAAAAGTTAATTTAAAGGTGAAATGACAAGGTAACAATATACAGAAAATAATTCTCTCCCTGCTTTCACTTACCTGATTAGATGCAGCCAGGGAATAAGCTGGTCAGCGAAGTTCTGCTGAGACTTTACAATGGTAATGTACAGATATACAGCCACAGCAACTGTCCAGAAGAATGAACTGGTATTGGAGAAGGTGGAAATAGCCCCCTGGGTCACGCAGTCCCATGTGGTTTCCTGGAAGTTGCGCAGGACACCATAGAAATAAGAGATGGCAGACAGTAAATCTGCCACAGACAAGAAGAGAAGAAGAAGACGTGGACGACTCCTGAGATCTTGCCAGAAGATGTAAGTTGCAATAATAAGGGCAGAGCCCAGGAAAGACAGAACACAGGACAGGAGTACGATCACCTGCTCAGACAAATACAGGTCTTCCCGAGGAACTACCAGCCAAGCCATGGAAACAAAGCACCAGACCTAAGGGAATGGAACAGAGTTTGTCAGTTAAATAGGAAGGATCAGTGACAATAACCAGGTTCCCATCTGGAATACCAATGGCATACTTAGCTTCAAACTGCTGATATTTAAAGCTACACTATATCAGAAGTATAAAGCTACACTATATCAGAAGTATAAAGCTACACTATATCAGAAGTATAAAGCTACACTATATCAGAAGTATAAAGCTACACTATATCAGAAGTATAAAGCTACACTATATCACAAGTATAAAGCTACACTATATCACAAGTATAAAGCTACACTATATCACAAGTATAAAGCTACACTATATCACAAGTATAAAGCTACACTATATCACAAGTATAAAGCTACACTATACCACAAGTATAAAGCTACACTATACCACAAGTATAAAGCTACACTATATCACAAGTATAAAGCTACACTATATCACAAGTATAAAGCTACACTATATCACAAGTATAAAGCTACACTATATCACAAGTATAAAACTACACTATACCACAAGTATAAAGCTACACTATATCACAAGTATAAAGCTACACTATACCACAAGTATAAAGCTACACTATACCACAAGTATAAAGCTACACTATACCACAAGTATAAAGCTACACTATACCACAAGTATAAAGCTACACTATACCACAAGTATAAAGCTACACTATACCACAAGTATAAAGCTACACTATACCACAAGTATAAAGCTACACTATATCACAAGTATAAAGCTACACTATATCACAAGTATAAAGCTACACTATATCACAAGTATAAAGCTACACTATATCACAAGTATAAAGCTACACTATACCACAAGTATAAAGCTACACTATACCACAAGTATAAAGCTACACTATATCACAAGTATAAAGCTACACTATATCACAAGTATAAAACTACACTATACCACAAGTATAAAACTACACTATACCACAAGTATAAAGCTACACTATACCACAAGTATAAAGCTACACTATATCACAAGTATAAAGCTACACTATATCACAAGTATAAAGCTACACTATATCACAAGTATAAAGCTACACTATATCACAAGTATAAAGCTACACTATATCACAAGTATAAAACTACACTATACCACAAGTATAAAGCTACACTATATCACAAGTATAAAGCTACACTATATCACAAGTATAAAGCTACACTATATCACAAGTATAAAGCTACACTATACCACAAGTATAAAACTACACTATACCACAAGTATAAAGCTACACTATACCACAAGTATAAAGCTACACTATATCACAAGTATAAAGCTACACTATATCACAAGTATAAAGCTACACTATATCACAAGTATAAAGCTACACTATATCACAAGTATAAAGCTACACTATATCACAAGTATAAAGCTACACTATATCACAAGTATAAAGCTACACTATATCACAAGTATAAAGCTACACTATACCACAAGTATAAAACTACACTATACCACAAGTATAAAGCTACACTATATCACAAGTATAAAGCTACACTATATCACAAGTATAAAGCTACACTATATCACAAGTATAAAGCTACACTATATCACAAGTATAAAACTACACTATACCACAAGTATAAAGCTACACTATATCACAAGTATAAAGCTACACTATACCACAAGTATAAAGCTACACTATATCACAAGTATAAAACTACACTATACCACAAGTATAAAACTACACTATATCACAAGTATAAAGCTACACTATACCACAAGTATAAAGCTACACTATACCACAAGTATAAAGCTACACTATACCACAAGTATAAAGCTACACTATACCACAAGTATAAAGCTACACTATATCACAAGTATAAAGCTACACTATATCACAAGTATAAAGCTACACTATATCACAAGTATAAAGCTACACTATACCACAAGTATAAAGCTACACTATATCACAAGTATAAAGCTACACTATATCACAAGTATAAAGCTACACTATACCACAAGTATAAAGCTACACTATACCACAAGTATAAAGCTACACTATACCACAAGTATAAAGCTACACTATACCACAAGTATAAAGCTACACTATATCACAAGTATAAAGCTACACTATACCACAAGTATAAAGCTACACTATATCACAAGTATAAAGCTACACTATATCACAAGTATAAAGCTACACTATATCACAAGTATAAAGCTACACTATATCACAAGTATAAAGCTACACTATATCACAAGTATAAAGCTACACTATATCACAAGTATAAAGCTACACTATATCACAAGTATAAAGCTACACTATATCACAAGTATAAAGCTACACTATATCACAAGTATAAAGCTACACTATATCACAAGTATAAAGCTACACTATATCACAAGTATAAAGCTACACTATATCACAAGTATAAAGCTACACTATATCACAAGTATAAAGCTACACTATACCACAAGTATAAAGCTACACTATACCACAAGTATAAAGCTACACTATACCACAAGTATAAAGCTACACTATATCACAAGTATAAAGCTACACTATATCACAAGTATAAAACTACACTATACCACAAGTATAAAACTACACTATATCACAAGTATAAAGCTACACTATACCACAAGTATAAAGCTACACTATATCACAAGTATAAAGCTACACTATATCACAAGTATAAAGCTACACTATATCACAAGTATAAAGCTACACTATATCACAAGTATAAAGCTACACTATATCACAAGTATAAAGCTACACTATACCACAAGTATAAAGCTACACTATATCACAAGTATAAAGCTACACTATATCACAAGTATAAAGCTACACTATATCACAAGTATAAAGCTACACTATACCACAAGTATAAAACTACACTATACCACAAGTATAAAGCTACACTATATCACAAGTATAAAGCTACACTATATCACAAGTATAAAGCTACACTATATCACAAGTATAAAGCTACACTATATCACAAGTATAAAGCTACACTATATCACAAGTATAAAGCTACACTATACCACAAGTATAAAACTACACTATACCACAAGTATAAAGCTACACTATATCACAAGTATAAAGCTACACTATATCACAAGTATAAAGCTACACTATATCACAAGTATAAAGCTACACTATATCACAAGTATAAAACTACACTATACCACAAGTATAAAGCTACACTATATCACAAGTATAAAGCTACACTATACCACAAGTATAAAGCTACACTATATCACAAGTATAAAACTACACTATACCACAAGTATAAAACTACACTATATCACAAGTATAAAGCTACACTATACCACAAGTATAAAGCTACACTATACCACAAGTATAAAGCTACACTATACCACAAGTATAAAGCTACACTATACCACAAGTATAAAGCTACACTATACCACAAGTATAAAGCTACACTATATCACAAGTATAAAGCTACACTATATCACAAGTATAAAGCTACACTATATCACAAGTATAAAACTACACTATACCACAAGTATAAAGCTACACTATATCACAAGTATAAAGCTACACTATATCACAAGTATAAAGCTACACTATACCACAAGTATAAAGCTACACTATACCACAAGTATAAAGCTACACTATACCACAAGTATAAAGCTACACTATACCACAAGTATAAAGCTACACTATATCACAAGTATAAAGCTACACTATACCACAAGTATAAAGCTACACTATATCACAAGTATAAAGCTACACTATATCACAAGTATAAAGCTACACTATATCACAAGTATAAAGCTACACTATATCACAAGTATAAAGCTACACTATATCACAAGTATAAAGCTACACTATATCACAAGTATAAAGCTACACTATATCACAAGTATAAAGCTACACTATATCACAAGTATAAAGCTACACTATATCACAAGTATAAAGCTACACTATATCACAAGTATAAAGCTACACTATATCACAAGTATAAAACTACACTATACCACAAGTATAAAGCTACACTATATCACAAGTATAAAGCTACACTATATCAGAAGTATAAAGCTACACTATATCACAAGTATAAAGCTACACTATATCACAAGTATAAAGTAAAGCTACACTATATCACAAGTATAAAGCTACACTATATCACAAGTATAAAGCTACACTATATCACAAGTATAAAGCTACACTATATCACAAGTATAAAGCTACACTATATCACAAGTATAAAGCTACACTATATCACAAGTATAAAGCTACACTATATCACAAGTATAAAGCTACACTATATCACAAGTATAAAGCTACACTATATCACAAGTATAAAGCTACACTATATCACAAGTATAAAGCTACACTATATCACAAGTATAAAGCTACACTATATCACAAGTATAAAGCTACACTATATCACAAGTATAAAGCTACACTATATCACAAGTATAAAGCTACACTATATCACAAGTATAAAGCTCCAGCAGCTAGTGTAGTTAACTCTACTCCCTCAAGAGAAGCCCTTCTGGCACCAGCCCAATTAATAGGAGTCCCATATTCTTAATGGTTTGCTGCGTCACTTGAGTGAAGTCGCCATGGGAAAAGCTTGCAGCAGCTGGACATTGGGTTACCTGACCACCAGGAGCAGAGCTGGACCCCTGTAAATAGCAAGGCTGAAGGAATAACAAGGCAAACTAGGCAACGTTTTCCTTATTAGAGACTATTCGGCACAGGCAATGGCAACTACACAAACAACACGTTTCAGTGAAATCGCTCTTGTATAAGCAGCTAACAACGCTCAGAGAATGGTCACTTCCAGGCGGGTATTCATGACCCTAAATCAGTGCAGCTGCCGAGCACTCGTAGGGTCATTAGGGGCTGAGTATGTACTGAACAGACTGCTTATGAGGAGACCGTGTGTAACGTGTAATAACCCCGCTCCACCAGCAGCCACACACCGACTTACCTCTGCCTCTCAGTCGCGGGGACTTTATTCCGTCGGCATTCTCACTCTCTCAACCCGAAGTGTAGGGGGAGGAGCCTCAGCGTGGGACAGCCGGAAGGGGACGGGATGAGCGTATCAGCGGCTGAGATTTGTGCTACTCTATTGGGTAAGGGTCAGACTTGCGGAATGTTGTGTTCACAGCAGCCGAGCATTGGCGGAATTAGAGGGTCCCCTTATGTTATTCCCTATTTTCATGTCATTTTCCCGCTGCCCTTTTTGCTGCTGCATCATCTCCTCAAATAGCAGTAGGGTTAGGCGGACGGAAAGGCAGTAAATACGGCTTGGGAGTCGAGCTGTGCTTGTAACGCACTTCCATCCAATTACGCGCGCGCCGTATTGACGCGGCGGCGCCTGAACTGAACAAAATAAGGGAGTCAAATATGGCGGGTATGTGGCAGGAATAAGGAAAGAAGGGAAAAACAAGTGCAGAGAACAGAATGGGGCAATAAGATTTTTTATGGTGTGGCCTGAGAAGCAGAAAAAAGAAAACTGGCAGCACCCCTGGGTCTGGACTGGGAGTCAAAATAGGCTCTGGCATTTCAGGTACACAGAGGCCCAAACAGCTTCCACCAGCCCAATAAATAGTGAGAGTCTATGGGATTTTACAGCAGCCCCTCTGGCATTTGCCAGAATCCACAGATTACTAGTCCCTGCCTGGCACCCACAGATATGTACCTAGAGATCATGCCCTGGCCCCGCCTATACTGCATCCTCCCACCATTGTTTAAACACAATGCTCATAACTAAAACAAAAAAAAAAACCTTGGATGTAAATAAAACTTAAAGTTCTGTATTGGGCATTCATCTACCCAAAGCCCAAGGAATGGCTGGGAAATGAAATATTGTATAATAGTGCACCCCAGCTAAGTACACCAGTCCTTTTTTTTTTTTTTTTTTTTTTATAGAAAAGGACATGGTGTTGAGTTTTGATGACTGGAGAGAGCCTTTACTTGTCCTTTAAAATATAAAAAGGGGAACCACAAAACAAATGTACAATTGCACAGAGTTTACACCTCTTCTGATGTTTCTCTGCCTTATCACTCAGTTGACAATGAGTAATAGAACTGAGCATAGAAGTGTCAGAAGAGAAATCTCTGCTAAGTAATTTAAAGGAGAAGGAAAGATAGGGGTCAGACCGTCAGGTGAATTCAGTAGCTAAATTAATTCCCCAGGCCCTAGGGAACATCTAAAGCTAAAGAGCTAAAATTGTTTAGTATACTGCATAGGTGTCTAGTGAGGGATGCATGGGAAGTAATGGTAAGATGAAAGCACAGGAGATTTAATTCACTGAGGTGGCTGATAGGCTGGCACCCACAGTGAATTCAGCATTACTTGTCTTGTATGGCTTGTTATTTAGACCACAAGCCATCCTTATAGATATTTTGAACAGTCTCTGATTTATAAATAGCTTTATGTAGATAAGGCCTCCAAATTCATGTAAAGGTAAGGTCCCACCAGTGACCTACAAATGTAAAGTTTAATTTATGAATTTGAAAGGGCACCTTTGGTTCTTTTTCTTATGGGACTAAAGATCCTCAATATCTGTTTATAATGTTCCATAAAGTACTTGTACATTACACCTAGCAAACTCCTTTTGTCCAGAAAAAATAACCCAAACCATGACAGTCTACCCTCATAGTCTTAACTCTAGTCTGAACTCAAATATATTTCTCTATTATGAAAAATGCAATTTGCAGGTAATTTAGAAAGCTTAGGTTGTCCGCATTAAAAATATAAAATTAGCTATAACTGACCTTGAATGAATTTTGCATGCCAGCTGATTAAAATACCTGGATGAGATCTGACTCCTGCTACATTGTTTTTGGAGGCAGATTCAGGGAAGAGAAAGGGCTAAACACATACTGTTTATTATGACCGTTTAATGTAACCTTAATCTCATGGAAATAGTAATATTTAAAAATATGTTTAAACATGTTGCACCATTTGTTAAATAATAAATATTTCTATATTCGAGAGTTAGCTCTAACACTGTCTAGACAAAAGAATCACACACCAGTTAAGTATATGACCGTCTATCAAAATCTGACTCTGACTCATGCATGATGTTTCCTTTTTATTCTGACACAAATTAGTGCATTAATAAGTTATTTGAATGAACAGCTTTCCATATCTTGCCAGTTCTAATCCTCTGGAAAGGTCATGTAATTCCTGGTTATCACAAGCAGGTTCAATGTCCATCTCTGGCCAGTAGGCGTCACTGCAATACTGAGAATAAATTGACATTTTTATTTGATGTGTCAGTTCTGGAAAGTTGCACTATTAGGGATAAACCACAAGACAGATTTTTATCAGATTTTTATCAGATTTTGTGGGTCAGATTTTATCTGATCTTGCCATGCAACAGCTCAAGATTTTGTAGGATCCTACTAAATCTGATACCCATAGCTAGAATGTAAAGTTGGATCAGATAAAGCCAGATGGTGTAGTTCATGCATCTATATCCGACATATACATGTATTTCAATGAGTAAAAAAGTCCGTCAGACACCATCTCGTTGGATGAAGCATACAGCAATTCTTCCATGTAGTTTATACATTTTTCAAGATCTCAGGCAGTAGGTGGGAAAATAATAGGGGTGTAAGTTAGCGGGTTTCGAGTCAGGTTTGATAGGGCTTTTTTTTTGTTTCCAGAAATAAAAACTCCTCTTCCTCCCTTTGTGCATAATCCTGGATGATATCACTTCTAGTTTTTTGGTGGAGGACCCATTTAAACCACTGGTACCTACAAGTGGTTGTTAATATACTTTGCACAGGGTGAAAACATGTTTAAAAAACAACATTACCCCACATGGAGCCTAACGCGGCGAAGACCTACAACTTTCAATTGTAAGGCAATATATGTGAATTGCTACCTGCAAGTCTGTAATAACAGAGAACTTTGAATCAGAGTAATTAATGCACATTGCCGTGGGCTGAAACTAGGTATTCAACAAATCCAGGATTTAGTTACAGTAGAACCCCCATTTTAAATTTTTCAGGGGACCAGAAAAAAATGGTGTAAATCCAGGAAAATGTAAAATCATGCATAATATATACAGTAGGTGGGACCACAAAACAACATGTAAAATGAGGGAAACGTAAAATCGGGGGATGTAAAATTGTGGTTCCACTTTATTTATTCAGCCAGGATTTGGCCTTTTTCAGCAAGATTCAGCTGAATCCTTGTGCCTGGCCAAACCAAATCCTTAAAATCACTTTTCGTCACACCAACAAGGAAGTGAGTGAGCTTCTCTTTCACTCTTCTACCTCTTATTTATTTATTTAAATTTGCATTTGGTTTGGTATTTCGCTGAATGTTTCACCAAGGATTCGGCCTAATCCCAAAATAGTGGATTCAGCGCATCCCTATCTGAAACACATTACAGGGTAAGTGCTTGTCCATACGTTCCCTTGTGTTGGCTGTTTCACACATTCCACCACAAGATAACACAAGTTAACGCAGCCCAATCTTTTCTTTCAGTTTGTACTCAACGTGCTTTCCACCAGCATTCAGTAATATTCTGCTACAAACTGATAGAAAAGACTGGGCTGAGTTAATTTGTGGTGAGACACATAGTTACATAGTTAAGTTGGGTTGAAAAAAATACCAAAGTCAATTAAGTTTAACCCTTCAAAATGAACCCCACTTATATGCACTCATATGCGCATACTTAAGCCCAAAACTCCTTCGATCAGTAAATTGTTAGGAAGCATATGGGGACCTTCCCCATAGGCTAACATTGGCCTCGGTAGGTTTTAGGTGACGAACTAGGGGGTCGAAGAATTTTTTAAAGAGACAGTACTTTGACTATCGAATGGTTGAATAGTCGAACGATTTTTAGTTCGAATCGTTCGATTCGAAGGTCGAAGTAGCCCATTCGATGGTCGAAGTAGCCATATTCGACCATTCGAAATTCTAACTTTTTTTCCTCTATTCCTTCACTCGAACTAAGTAAATGGGCCCCCAAATGCATAACTCACATTTATGTTCTGCACAACCAGCATCCTGCATGGAACTTTTGCATTATTTAGTACCAGCAGCAGCAAAAAAAAAAAACTCCTTCCAATGCCCACCTCGAGGTCATTAACAAGTTATAAATAAGTTAAAAAGCAAAGCGCCAAGAACAGACCCCTGTAATGCTCAGCTAATAAAACTGGTTCAGTTTAACCAGAAATCTGTGTGGTACTGTATCATAGATCATATCTACTGTAATCCCAGAATTTAGGCTTCTGCTCACCTCCTCATAGAAGGCAATTAAATTAGTCTAGCAAGAACTATGTATGACGCATAAAATCATATGACTTTCAATCCCTTATTACCCTTTAAAATGGATCTGTCACCCAGACACAAGAATCTGTATAATACAAGTCCTCCTGACAAAATGGCTCCTGACTGCTTGCTATAATTATGAATTCCCAGACTAAAGGAAACAAGATTCAAATAATTTATGCTGTGTAATTAAAGTTCATTTTTCTTGACTAATGTGAGTATTTTTTTGGGTGACGGTTCCCCTTTAAAGGAGAAGGAAAGGTTAAAACTAAGTAAGCCTTATCAGAAAGGTCCATCTAAATATACCAGTAAACCCCCAAAGTAGTGCTGCTCTGAGTCCCCTGTCAAAAGAAACACTGCATTTCTTTCCTTCTATTGTGTACCCATGGGTTTCTGTATCAGACTTCCTGCCTTCAGCTTAAACCTCATTGCCCTGGGCAAGAGCATGCTCAGTTTGCTCCTCTTCCCCACCCCCTCCCCTTTCTACTGTAATCTGAGCCCAGAGCAGGGAGAGACTCAGGCAGGAAGTGATGTCACACCATGTTAATGCTGCAGCTCCTATCCTAAACAACCATAGAGCTTCTAAAGCTTTTACTCAGGCATGGTAAAACATTCTACAGAATAAATATAGCATTCTAGCTTGCACTATTGCAGCTAATCTATTGGCAATAAAATGCCTCCGTAGCTTTCCTTCTCCTTTAAGGTCAAACTAACAGGCCCATAGTTCTCAAGCTGAGAAATGGATCCCTTTTTGAATGACAGCACTACATTAGCAGTTCACCAATCTTTCAGCACTATGCCAAACCTCAAGGAATCCTGAAAAATTAAGAACTTTCTCTTTAGTCATCCAATCTTCAATAATTATATTATTAGCTACCGCAATGGAATGCACAAGCTTATGAACAAGAGCCCTTAGGACTTCTTGGAGTAAATATGCTGAAAAAAATGATAAAACTTCTTATGCAGACTTCTTATCCTTTTTGCTCTGTAGTAGGGCCCTGCAGCAGCTAGGGTCCTGCGGGTTACCCACAAAAAATCAGGTGACTTGCAGGTTGCAGGTAGGACTTTCGGATGTGGGTATAGATGCGGGTTAACTGGTTGTGGGCCTTATCTATAGCAAGTTTTACTCATTTACACATTTTTTTCTGCCAAATGGGCAGGCTGTGATGTAAAAGGGGGTGGGCTGTGACATAGAGAGGGGCGTGTCATGATGTAAAGGGGCTGAGTCTAACACGCGATTGGCCTAAAGACAGAAAAAACAGTAAATTATGAGTGGATTGGGGGCAGCCGAGGGCTTTTGTTAGGAGTATTACAAATTTACCGGCAGCTACATTGCCGGTAAATTTGTAATACCGGCCCCAGCCTTGGCAGGTGTTTTACGGCTAGGCCGGTAAAATACTGGCCGGGTGGCAACCCTAGTTGCGGATGAGGCAGACCCTGAGATCTGTTTTCATTGTTTTCAAAGCAGCAGTCTGATATGCAGGGGTAATGTACTTTTTCCTGATTTATGATATGTCCTGTCTTTATTGGAGTAAGGCTAAGGCCATACAGGGGGCAGAAAACCTCTAGCAGAAAATCACTGACTGATTTCTATCCTATCACAGGCAAAAATCGTAGCAGAATTAGCTTGGTGACAACAGACTTGGTAGTTTACGCGAAGAACCGCGAGTCTCTGCATTTTGAGCCGAAATCTGCCAAAGTTTGTTTGTGCCGAGCCAATTGAATGAGGAAGAGAAAGGAGGCTACTGCCCGCGGTACAGCAGAAATCAGATTTCTGCTAGCGGTTTTCTGCCCCCGTGTGGCCCTAGCCTTATGCATATAGCAAAGAAGAAGTTATGTAGTCTCGCCAATCACCAAAATCACCATCCGCCCATGATCATACAGATTTAGATTTTTATTCTGGTGCAAGAATGCAGCTGTGTCTTGCACTAATGTTTCTTTTTAATAACTGCCAAAGATCGTGATTTAGTACCCCTTAGTGCCCAGCACATGCATCCAGAGCAGTAATAAATGAGGCTCCTAGCAAGGATCATGCAGGCTGCTAGGCCTCCATATATAGTAGTAGTTATAGGCAACATTAGAAAAGTGCCCAAGCTTGTCATTCAGATTCTTTTGGTAATGATGAACCTGTAATTGTAGTTGACGTTCAGTGGCTGAGGCCTGGTATTGCACAGTATTTATGACACCCCCTGTATGTGTTGTGGAGAAGAGAGCTTATAAGGACGCCACTTAGATAATCTCTATTCATATGAAGTAATATCATCATTTCTACTTTTTATGCTATAATGAATAAGCTATTGATGAAGCAGGAAGGGAAAATCCGAACCACACAGATCGCGAATGTTTGTGATCATACAGAATAAGCCACACATTCTTCTGTTAAAGGGGTTGTTCACCTTCAAACAACTAGTTGTTATCAGATAGATCACCAGAAATAACGACTTTTTCCAATGACTTTCTATTTTCTATGTGTCACGGTTTTTCTAATATTGAAGTATAAAGTGTCATTTCTCTCCTTCTGAAGCAGCTCTGGGAGGGGGGGTCGCCGATCCTGTAAACAGTTCTAAATTGATACATTTAGTTGATACATTTCTTATCTTTGTCCCTGCTGAGCAGAATCTCTGGGTTTCATTACAGGCAGCTGTTAGAATTGATACAATTGTTGCTAATACTCCAGAGATGCTGCTGAGAAATGTATCAACTAAATGTTGCAAAATTGTAACAGTTCAGAATCTGCACCTGAATTACTGAGCTGCCAGACTGAAACACCAGAGACAGGGACATTCAACTTTAAACTTAGATTTTGGAAAAAACGTAAAAAATAAATAATGGAAAGTAATTGGAAAAAGTCATTATTTCTAGGGAACAATCTAAAAACAACTAAATTGAAAAAAGTGTTTGGAAGGTGAACAACCCCTTTAAGAAATTATCCATGAGATGTATCAAGAAATATGTAGAATTATATTACATTGCTATTTTCTCAACTATAAATAGATATTATAAAGCTTCAGGATACCTAATTGCTTAATCACCTAAAAGTTATTTAATTGTGATTTGGCCGGGTACTGTTTACAGAATATCACAGAATCTTAAAAGCATATTGCCATCTTATAAGGAACTGTTGTATTATAATGAGTTGCTCCGTGCAAGCATAAACAGTGACAATAAAAAGTTAAAAAAAGTATAACAAAAAATTTTAACAGTTGCAACTTTTAAATACAATCCTCTTTTTTTATAACTTTTCGGCATACAGGATATGATGTCACAAGATTGAGAAAGATGAAGCTTAATTTTATCAGTTTGCCAGGTCTATGCTGGTGAAGGAAACTCTGGTGAAAAGGGTAGTGAATTTGCAGTGTAATGTACTCTTTCACTAGAGAATTGTCCTTTATGCCTGTTAGTAAATTTCTGATCTCCCTGTGGATTGGAGTTCTAATTAAACATTAAATAATTCTTCTCATCTGTGTATTGTTAAGCAAGGAAGAGAAATTAGGGATTCAAGCAACTGGTCTTGGAATGTAAATGTAAAAACTATTGTCTTTTTAAATAATTTGTATAAGTTTTATGGTCAACAAACACCACTCACCAAGGTGTAAAAGGTCAAGTTTTAATTTAAAACATTTAAGAGGGGCCTGTGATGTATTTTTTTTTTCCAAAATCATTTTTATTGTTTTCGCACAAACAATCACATACATCAACAGTGAAATTGTACTTAAAATTACAGCACAATATGAAATAACAATCACATAGGAGACAAAACATAGGGGGGGGGGTACCGTTTCCCATTACTCTTCCCTAATTTTCTAGATGAGATTAGTCTATGTCCAATCCTTCCTGTGTCAACCATGGCTCCCAAATTTTCGTAAATTTAGTCATGTTACCCCTTTTCTCAAATGTTAGCTTATACAATGGAAGTACCGCATTCACCTGTCTCCGCCACTTGATCATGGTGGGGTTATCCCCACCCATCCAGTGCATAAGAATTGTTTTCCTTCCATAATGATGTAAAATTTTAATCAAAGTACGAGTGCCCCTACTTGTATTGGGAAGATCACCAACGGCATCCAGTAATACCTGCTGCGGGTCTGTCGTCGGTGGTAGTCCCAGATCATTAACCATGTATCTAGCTATCTTATCCCAGTACTTTTTAATAAGTGGACAATCCCACCACATATGCATCCAGTGAGCAGGAGTCTGATGGCATCTATGACAAGCATCATTTTCCCTCCTTCCTATCTGATGTAATCTCTGAGGCGTAATATACACTCTGTGAAGGAGTTTGCATTGAATAAGTTTATCTCTCCCCGAAACCAAATGACAATATGGGTCCTCAGTAACCTCTTCCCAGTTGTCGTCAGTCAAAGTAGGTATATCCGCCTGCCACTTTAAAAACAGTGCCGGATATTTTGAGTCCTGACTACCCATAAGAGCCTTATAGAGTCTGGATACCACTTTTGTAGGGGAAGCATTCCAAGCCTGCTCCTCAATTTTGTAGGAATGTGAGGGCAAAGATAAAGTGCCAAATTGTACCCTGAAGGCATGCCTTAACTGTAAATACCGATATTGCAGGAGTCGGGGTGGTGACATAGTTTGTTGTAATTGAAGGAGAGTGGGGAAGGTATCATTTACTTGTAGCTGTTCCAGATATTTAATACCGTGTTGTGGCCAGTATAAGAAATCTGGAAAATGCCGAAAGTGGGATAAGCTATTGTTGCCCCAAAGTGGTTGTTTAATACTGATATAGGCCGTCTTTTTCCCCATGCGCTTCATCTCCAGCTGCCATATTTTAATCGGGGTAGTTATAGTGAGAGGTTGAGCTGACATATTCACCCCTAATCGGTATGGGTCGTTACGAAGGGATTCCCAGGAGCCTACCGCTGATGCTTGAAGGATCAGTAATGGACTATTCATGTCTGGATTAAACCAGGCATGAAGGTAGGAGATCTGCGAGGCCACATAGTACTGTTGCAGATTCGGGAGCGCCAGACCACCCATATCTGTAGGCAACGTGAGGGTGTGCAGTGCAATCCTAGGGGCCTTATTCGACCATACGAAAGGCCTGACTATAGCATCAATTCTACGAAATACCTTATTGTCAATGTACAGGGGGCAGTTCAGGAGTATGTACAGAAATTTGGGTAAATATATCATCTTGATAACATTGGTTCTCCCCCAGAGTGTTAGTGGTAGGTTGGGGGCCTGTGATGTATTTTGGAAGAGCTACCCTCTACATATCAGTGTAATAGTCAGTTAGCGGATGGTTGAAACAAGAGCATTGTTCATCAAGTCAAATTCCCAGTAGAACGACTGTTATTGTGGTGGCTACTGAACTAATCCTGTTTTCTGCAGAAATCCTACTGAAGTCCAAACTCAGGCTTTCATGGGGATTCACAGGTCATGAGTTACAGATCTCTCTGTACCACAGAGTTTATAGTTAGCCCACTAATGTTTGAATTAGAATGTGTAAATATTCAAGCTTATCACTTTCCAGGCAACGGCTCAGGGCCAGGTCAAATGTAACATTCTGACACAGTGTAGTGTAAAAACACCAAATATGCATTTCTATAGAAATCACTGTAGGACACACTTTACTGATACACCAGGAAAAATAAAAATCTAGTAAAACAAATGAATATGCTTGAATTGCTGGCACATGTGGTGTATAAATATAGCGTATTTGCGGATTGTTGCTGAATTACTTAACAGTGTCATTGTTATGTGCTGTTGTTATAGTATACATGTTACTCACCAACCCCTTGGATGTTGCTCCCCGGGGCCTCAAAACAGATGCTTATTTTTCAATTCCTGGCTTGGAGATAAGTTTTGATTGCATAAAAACCAGATCACTGCCATGCAGAATCTACTGTAGTCTACCAGTCCATATAGGGCTATCAAATAGCCAATCATAGCCCTTATTTGGCATTCCCAGGAACTTTTTGCATGCTTATATTACTCCCAAAAATGTTGGGGACCCTTTCTTTAGAGGACACAAACCTCCCATGGGGGGGGGGGGTTTATTGCAATAAACACCTCTTATCTCATCTGGAGTGCTGCCTGATCTTTGTGCTAAGTGGATATACACAGTGGGGACACTGGTGGCTGAGCACCCGGAGACTTGTGGAGCTGAGTGGAGGGGCACAGGGCTGCCATCAGAAATCACAGTGCCCCGTACAGCAATATTTTCTGGGTCCCCGCCCACCCCCTGGTCCCCACCCACCCCAGGCCCCGCCCACCCCACATCACAGTACAAGGTCCACTCAGACCCAACTGCTAAAAACGGTAAACTTCCTCACTCACACATTCTAAAAAGCCATTGGTTGTCAGGGCCCCCATATAATTTAAAAAACAAAAAAATTAGTGGCAGGGGTCCCCACATAAAATTTTTCAAAAAAAACATTGTTGGTCACGGCCCCTCCTTTAAGTTAAAAAAAACTATTGGTGCCAGGGGCCCCATAAAAGTTTTTTAAAAAAACATCGGTGATAAAAAAAAATTATTGGTGGTCAGGTCCCCCCTTTGAATAAAAAAATGGTGCCAGGCCCCCCCATAAAAGTTTTCAAAAACATTGGTGGTCAGGTGCCCCATAGAATATTTAAAAAATGTATTTGTGGCCAGGGGTTCAATAAATTAAAAAAAAACATTGGTGTTCAGTGGAACTTACATTAGGTTCTTCTTTAGCTTCTTCCGTAGCTTCGGGTATTTTCATGACTTCGGGTATTTTCATGCCTTTGGGTCTTTTTAGTGCGGCTTCAGGTCTTTTCGGTGCTGCTTCTGGTCTTCAGCGCCGCATGATCTTCCAGCACAGTCGGGCCCCATTTAGCCCCAGTACAGGTGTACCCCCTGTGCCCCCCTGATGGCGGCCCTGGAGGGGCACATTCCATTGCTTCCTCTATAGTATAGAAATACCCCCTCCCCAGCCGCTCTCCTACCTGAGAGCATGATGGGAGCCGTGGATGTGAGCTGCCAGGAGTAGTGATATTAACATATATAGAGTATATACTGGGTATGGGTATACTGTCCTTTTAAATTATTTAAAGCACTCCTTTGGTATCTAAGGAGCACTGGAATTTTGTTCTCTGCTTGTTGTTCCATGTGGGACTGTTCAGCAACCCAACTTCCTGAAGTGCTCCGTAACAAGTCCCATTTTTTTTTTAAGGGTATTGGGTCCCGCGCATAGAACCACTGTATTATTGATCAGTTGTACTTTTAAGCTTTCCATTTAGGATCCCACTTACCTTACCAACCAGGTGCATGAAAGAGTAGAAAACAAATTGAATAAGGCCTGAACAGAAGGAAAATAGAAATAAAATTGTTACTGTATCTGTATTAGTACAGGCAGGGGGGCTACTCATGCTGTATAAAAACAGTGATAAAATTAGCGACACATCACCAGACATTGCCATGTAAAAACATCATACTTATGAAGTTTTGTACAAATCCTGCGTATGGGAAAATACAGTGATCATCCATTGCGGCTTTTTATGCATCTTTTTCTAGAGCAACTTCCGGTGGAACTGACTTGCCTCTTGAATTTTTCCCATTGACTTTAAAGGTGTTATTTACTTTTAAAGTAAGTGTTATTTTGAAGCAATTTCAGAATTCATTCAACAATTTTCAGTTATTCATTTTTTATTTGTGTTTTTTGAGTTATATACTGTAAATTTTGATTCAGCTGCTCTCCAGTTTGTAGTTTCGGCACTCTGGATGCTAGGGTCCAAATTACCCTAGCAACCATGCAATGATTTACATAACAGACGAGAATATGAATAGTAGAGGGACTGAATAGAAAGGTGAGTAAGAAAATGCATCAATAAAAAAAAATTCAAAACTATAAAAAAAGAAATTGAAAAGTTGCTTAGAATTAGCTATTCTATAACCTACTAAAAGTTAACTTAAAGGGATTCTGTCAATAATTTTATGTTTTTATTTTTTCTAAATTACAATGTTTACATTGCAATTCATTCAGAACTTCAAAATGTAACTACTTTGAGATTTGTACTTCAATGCGACCCAAGTCATACTTCCACCTAGTGGAAGACATGAGAATAGCACCCACGCAGGAAAGTTAAAGGGTTTTCACTTTTAGTAATGCAAACGAATCCTTCAGCACAAGTGCAAGGTAGTTGCTGTCTGGTTAGATGCCCATTGTTCTGTTGATAGACTGGTTATGGGATGCGGGGGGGGGGGGGGAGGGAGAGGGGTGTTATCACTTCAACTTGCAGTGCAGAAGTAAAGTGTGACAAGTTTATCAGAGCACAAGTCACATGACTGGGGACACCTGGAAAATGGACATCATGTCTAGCTCCATGCCAAATTTCAAAATTAAATTAAAAAAATCTGTTTGCAGTGCAGAATTCTGCTGGAACAGCACTATTAACTGATGCGTTTTGAAAAAACACTATCCATTTAAAGGTGATCCACCCCTTTAATGGCATTCAAATGTTTATTCTACAGAGCTTTATACATGTTTCTTTCATTTACACAGCAAAATAAATAGCCCCTAAGTGTACAGGGCAAATACATACCAAGGTAATAAACAGATCAGTATTAGCTTCCACCTGTCTAGTCAGTAAAATGAAAACTTAATTGATACTGGTGACTCTTTTCAGTATCTACAGGATGTTATTAAGTGTCAGTGCCACACCCAGACTGTTTAGCTGTTCGAATGAGTACATGACACAATGGACAGAATTGGACAATTGGACAGAAATATGTAATTGTTTACTGAACAGTGAAGATCGGAACAGATTGTTATTAATGAATGTCACACATGGGACTTTTCAGTCCAGTGTCTTTGAGTTGGTTTAAAAAGCACCTGTCTTCTCCGTCATAACTCTTATTCACTTGAACGGGATAAGCCCAGAAGCACAAGTAGGATCACTTTTCAGCTTTGACTATTGTTACATCTTTTGGGTAGTACCACACGCAGGGCCGCCATTAGAAATCACGGGGCCCCGTACAAAAAAATTTTCGGGGCCCCGCCCCCCAAGCCCCACCCCAGATCCCACCCACTCCACACTACAGTTAAAAGAACACATAGACATCAGTGCTAAAAAAGGTAACCCCCCCACACACAAGTTATAAAAAACTATTGACTTATAAGTTAAAAAAAACTGTGGTGCCAGGGCCCCCCATAAATTTTTTTTTAAAAAAAAAATTGGTGGTCAGGGCCCCCCTACAAGTTATTAAAAATAATTGGTGATCAGGGCCCCCTATAAGTTAAAAAAAAAAAAACATTGGCGCCAGGGCCCCCCCCTAAACGTTTTTTTTTAAAAAGAAACATTGGTGGCAGGGCCCCCCTTACAAGTAAAAAAAAATTATGGCTCCCCCCCCACAAGTTATAAAAAGCCATTGGTGATCAGGGGCCCCCCCTGCAAGTAAAAAAAAATGGTGGCCTGGTAAGAGAAGCATGGCTGGGCCCCCCATTAGACATAAAATCCTGCGGGCCCGGGACAACTGTCCCCCCTGTGACCCCCTGATGGCAGCCCTGACCACACGGGCTGATTATCCACAGGTCGAGAACCATGTGATCTCCAGGTCTCCACTCACTTGAGTCTGCACTCTCAGGCACTGGATCAGCTTGGGTACAGATGGAGCAGCTTTCAACGCATACATTTGCAGGTCAAAATCTTCTCCATGTGTCTGCACCAAGGCTAAAAATCAGCCCTGTGTGGCATTACCCTTAGATTGATATATCTAGCCAGTAGATTAAAACAAAATAAAAGTTGTTCTTTTGATTCACAGGCATACAATTCATGTGATTAGCATGGGCATAGCTAGTAGACCATGCAGCCCAACTACAGTTACAGCCCTTGCAAACTCTGTAACTTCTGGTGATTGTGGAGGCTGCATTAAGGTTTCAATTCTGATAAAAATATGTGCTGCATTATGGGAAAACTATAGGATGGATTGAGCCTTTGTTTTGATTTTTTTTCTCTTACAGAACACGAGGTCCATACATTTAGTCTATGCTTTGATCATTTCTAGAAAAGATATTTGTATTTACAAATAATGCATTAATTGCCAAACCTCACACTATGCCCAATATGTCTATGCACTGATTTCATAGCGTGTGTACAAGCAACCATCTTTATTTTTTTATTTATTTTTTACTATTTGATCCACTGTGCTTATTTAAGGCACTATAAATACATCTGCATAAATCGCATTCACAGGAAATACATTTGCTTCTTGCCACAGGATTACTGCTCTAATAAGACAAAACCAGTGGCATTGTTCACAAAGAATGGCTTGATCCTAAAGAAACGATTACAGTAAGAGGAAAAGAATGGGTGTTTTAGTATTACCGGGACATTTTACTATCTGCATTTCACAAATGTAAATGAATAGGAGCTTCTGTCTATTCATTATATACAGTCTCTAGTACTGATAAGTATAAGCAGTGGTTCCAAAAACATGGGACTGCGCTTCCAGGGGTGGGGTTGGCACCACGGCATGGAAGGCTCCCCATTTAGTCAGCTTTAGTGACTGCACTTTGTTGCCTCTACAGAAAGAAAACATTCAGGATAAAAATTCCCCCCCTGCCTGCAGCCAGATACTTTATATGATGATTCTTTAAAAATGGCCTGTGTAGTTTATCATAGTAATAAGCCTGCAATATAAATTATGACATACACTAGTGATTCTAATATGAGGTAAATTATTAATTCTTTTAGATTTATTCAGTACATTTTCATACCTCCCAACATTATGGAAATAAAAAGAGGGACAAAAAAAGTTGGCAAAATGTTTTTGACCAAGCCCATTTTGTGGCCACACGCCAATTATTACAGTTTTGCTAATGAAGGTGAATTACCCTTTAAAGGACCAGTAACATCATACTTTTTTAAAATTCGTTGGTAAAGAAAGAAAAAAACCCCACAAAAACAAATTAAACTTTTAAATCGCTAAGTCTTTATTAAGAAATAACTTACCGAAACTCCGTTTATGCTCCTCTTCAGAAAAGCGATCCGGTGATCCATCATGCTACGCTCGATTTCTCCTCCCTGCCTTCCTTATAGGAGATAGCCAGGGAGGAGAAATCAAGCGCCACATGATGGATCGTTGCCTTTTCTGACGAGGAGCGCAAGCGGCGTTTCAGTAAGTAATTTCTTAATAAAGACTTAGCGATTGAAAAGTTTAATTTGTCTTTGTGGTTTTTTTTTCCGTTCTATACTAAGGAATTAAAAAAAAAATGATGATACTAGTCCTTTAAGCTGTGAGTCTAACTTCTCCCAAGAGACTTGTTTATCTAAATTGTTACAATTACTTATTTGCTTATCTCAAAATTGCTACAAAAGTATCTTAGTTGCACCTGGTGGCTGTTCTAGGCTTTCTGCCAAAAGACAATTAAGTTAGAAACTTTGTATCTTTTTCTGGCTGTCCAGTGCAGAGAAAGTTGTGACTTTGTAGTACTAATGCGGGACTGCGGGTTGAGCTGTCAAAAGCAGGACTGTCTCGCTGAAAACGGGACATTTGGGAGGTATGCATTTTTGTCACCCGTTTTACATATTCTTTAATTAACAAATGAAGCAAATGTTCCAAGCTGAACTCTAAGGCCCGGATGTTCCCTTTGCAATCTAACTTCCCTATACAGAACAAAAGATCACTCTACATTTTTTAATGTTTAGGCTCATGGCACACAAGGCATATTTTGGGTGTTTTATTAACCTTGTCTTTGGCTTTCCACTGAAAAACGTTGGGCAAAATACCCAAAATCCACCCTATGAGGCACAACTGCTTTCTCCTTGCACAAAGTAAGCTGCAAACAGCTTTCTATTATAATTATTTGAAAACCACCTGTAACATTTCTTAAAGTTTTGTCGCTACAGAGAAGGGTACATATTTATTACTTAAATCACCCCTGATCTGCTTTTCTAATCAAACTCTTCATCTTCACACATGGGCTGTCATGGGCACACATGGGCTGTCTAAAAATCTGTTAGAATCTGGCATCATCAAGAATTACTGTTGCCTAGTTTTAATTAGCAGGTAAGTCAACAGGATCACCAGCTATGAAGTGCAGAAGACCACTGTATACTAACCTATTAAAGGAGAACTAAAGCTTAACTAAAGAAGTAGGCTAGAAATGTTTTACAATATGTGTTGGGCTTCTATACCAGCACAAGGCAACCATGGTGCTTTAGCAGAGAAGATCTTTGCCTCTAAAGATGTCCCAGTAGCTCCTCATCTTCTTATCTGCTTATTTACTGCACACACTCTGTGTTGCTGTCAGTTACTGAGCTTAGGGACCGATGCACAATATGCTGTATATATAGAATATAAATGTCACAATATAAGGCTGATTAATAATTAATACAGAAAAATTACTACATGGCAGCACAGAAACCAGTGCAATTAGCATCAGAATTTACTAATCAGCCTTGTAGCATCAGTTTATATTACAGACAAACCTCATTTTCTACTTAATAATTTGTGACGACCACTAAGCATATTTTCTCAACAGCTGTTCAGAGCCCACTGAGCATGTGAGTGTTGCACTCACTTTCCAAGATGGTGACCCCCTGGGATAAGTTGGAAGTCTGAAACTTTAGGCTGGTGAAATAAGTTTAGTATATAAAATATGGCATTTTTAGCCATATTCATTTTTAGGGTTTAGTTCTCCTTTAAGAGAGTTAACTTTGTAAACATAGAAGCAAGAATTATAATGCGAGGCAATCAACAACTAACCCTGCTGTTTATTTGCCTTTGTTTTTCCAAACAAAAAAGAAAACACCAAATCTGAGAATACACATAGATGTGGAAGATTTTATTGACTCAAGGCAGATTTAATTTACAGATCAAAATAAACATAAAATTGTGCACAGCAGCTCTGGTGTAGAAAAGCCTTCTTGCTGGTATGTTTTGTTTGTCTTGAAGTCCACATCTGGGATTTTGTGGGCCACACAATGTGTAGAACTTCTAGGGCAGTATATTTGCTGATTGCTATTCTATAACGTCTCACAACAACCAGCTAAGACACTGCCAAAGAAACACTCACAGACAGCACACACACGTCATCTACTTCTTCCTTCCTTGTGTGTCCTCTTCCGGAGAGATGAATCTAAAACAGAGAAATGACCAATGCCCTCTACTTCTATCTGGCAGCCAGAAAGTGAGTCATGTGGTTAACCAGGGATGACTCTAATGGCAGATCATTGTTCAATTTGGTACAAAGGGGAAACAAATACAATGAATATGCAACAAAATATGCCCTATAAAATCCCAGAGGTATCTTCAAACCAAAGGAAAACAAAATGAGTAGATGAGGGTGATGAAACTGGCTGTCTAAGCGGGATTCACTCTGACTTGTATGGCCACTATTGTAATCATAAAACTATGTCAATGTAAACTTTTACAAAGAGACATTGGACTTCCTATTGGGTGAGGCTACAATGATCCGTGTCTTTAAAATACACTTGTTTTCAACCCATTATAATGACAGATGGAGCACCATAAAAATACTTTCCAGAGCTAAGTGATGCCAGACAACTAAACTAGAGAAGTACTATTCCCAGTGTCCTCAAGTGTAGTTCAAAACAGACGTTGGCCTGAAAACTGATCAATGTGTGGCCCACATAAGTATTTGTAAATTAATATTTTTGTGCCATCTTTTCCATCAAGCTTTTTACAATCTTCTAAACTCAAAGTCTATAGTTTATGTACAGTATATAAATATTATGTTACGTGTCCCTGTAGTCCTATAAAAATAAAACATATACATATATACACTTTTGTAAAATGTAAATATTTTTTTCATGTCGCCATAAATTTACTAAAAAAAAAAATATGCATCAGAAAAATGAACAAATCACTTAGGAGCTGAGCGATTGTAACATACACTACTGTATGTTGCCTTTGCCATTCTCTAACTAGTGGAAAACCATCTCATCAAGTGTCAGGCACCAGCAGAAATAAAGTCTATTTTGGCTGTGCAGTTTGGCTCTCAGGTTGCGGAAAGTATAATAGAGAGAGAGGTTTTCTTCACCAATCAACCCTAAAAGAAGAGCAACAGAATATAATATCAGCAATAAATTTAATAAAACAGTGGCAGATTTGCAGGAAAATAAAGGTTTTATTGTGGCTAGTAAAATCCAACTTACTAAAATCACCTGCTTTTACTAGTGTCTGTTCATGGCCATTTTAATTCATACACTTGGAAGTACCGAATCCACGAACGGTTGATTCGGCCAAATCCTGCTGAAAAAGGCAGAATAACAAACCGAATCCTGGATTTGGTGCATACCTACTTGAAATTTAGATATATTTAAAAAGAATTTCAATACATATAAGGGGTCATTTACGTTGCAGAACGCAGTTCCAAACTACATAAAAAGATGCCATTTGGTCACATTTTTGCACTTTCCATAGTGTTCTGCTATTGCTGAATGGCTGCAGGCCTCTGAGCTCCATTTCAAATCACAGAGACTTGCTTTCAGACCCTTTTCAATGTGAAATTGTGTGAGGGTGAGCACATTAGTGCATGCTGTTGCAACTCTAGCAGTCTGATATTGTGGACTATTTTTTACGTGTTGTCCACTGGACAGACCTATGATAAAGGAAAGTTGCATTTTCCAGCACAAAGCAAACTGGTGCCGACTGTGGGAAAAAAACAGTGTATGTAACATTATCCGTCTTTAGTTCTGTTCTACTTAGTGAATAGTCACAGTGACACACACCTTTAAGAATTAAACTCAACACATTATTCACAGGTATAAAGAGGGATTGCAATGTATGTATATTTAACTAAGGCACAATTAAGGTACAGTTCTCTCTTAATCCATAAACTGCTGGAAACTAACTACAATCCCTGAGTGCATGGATGATTTTTCCTTTTATGACCTTCAGACTTCATGTTTTCTTTTTTTTTTAAAAAGGGAAAGTCAGTAAGACAAATGTAGCATAGAACCTTCCAGAATGGGCCATTGGGAAGCAACTGAAGATGGTGGTGTGACTGTTAGTAGTACACCCTGATGCATTTTTCAGCAAAAGACTTATTCTGGAGAACAAGGCACAAAAAGAAAAGGCCTCACTGGCTAAATGCCACACAACAATCTGAAGTCTGTATAAGGTTTTTTTTTTGTGTTTTTTACTTAATGTTACTGTGTTAATAAAGTCACATTTAGAAGTGGGCCAAGGAGCTTTGGCACCCAGAGTGAGGATGACAATGTGTTCTTCACCATGGTGCTATCACATCATTATTGTTTTATAGCAGACACAGGTTTAGGGCCTTGGGGAACATGAATTTTTCCTCTGATGTCCTACAGCAGCAGTGAAAAAGTCCCTGTCCACCTGTCACCATTCCTGCTGGAAAAGAATGAAAAACAATGTACTTAAAGGGGACCTGTCACCCACACATAAAAAGCTGTATAATACAATTATAATACAAGTCCTTTGCAAATTAACATGAGACACAAACTTTATTGTATTAAAACACCCATACCTGTTATAAATGTATTTAAATATCTGAGCTGTCAATCATATATTGCTTGCCCCAGAACTAAAGCCTTTGGCATAGAGGCAGGAGAGCAATTACTTTCCATTTAGCATTTCCCAAATATCATGGCACTCTTCTGCTAGCATTTCCTTGTTATCACTACGAATTTCCCCTCCTTTCATATACTCTATAATTGTTTAACCTGGGCATGGGCATTGGTCCCCCTTTCTGTGTCCACAAAATGACACCTGCCTTCTTACTGTGATTGTGAATTCCAAGACTAATGGAAACAGTATGTAGATAATTTATTTTGCTCAACTGACATGATAGAAAAGGATTTGGAATAATTTCTTAGGGTGACAGCTCCCTGTTAACACACCTGTGACAGGCAGACCTAAACCCAAAAACAATTTCTTGAGGTCTTTGCCACACACGTGCATCCAATATGGAGCTTTTCATGCATTTCTATAAGAGTGGTGATAGGAGGGTATGTTTTGCATACCACTGTTTTCTACAATAAAACATCCCGTATGATATAGCGCTTACTTACACAGAAAGGTAAAGGAGACACAAGGAGCTGATGTTCACTGGATTAGGACAATCAAACTTCAATACAATGCAATAAACAACTGCACCCAAAGACCCCCTTTTGCTGCTTACCCCTAGCTCTGGCAGAAAGATGAGTTAAAGGGATAGTATTTGATGATGGAATAAAATAACATTTAGAGGCACATTTAATAAAGGTAAAATTTTGAATTCATTTTTTAAAACTCTATTAAATTCGAATATACTTAAAATTCGACTGGGGGGGTTATTTATAAAAAAAAAACGAATATCTAAAACTCAGACGAATATTCCCGAATATTAGCGTTTTTCTGTGAAAAAAACTCGAGAGTCAGGAAGACTACTAATGTCCAAATTGGTCCCTGTACCTCTCCCATTGACTTATTCGTGAACTCGGCAGGTTTTAGGTGGCAAATAGTCGAATTCAAGTTCTTAAGGGCCAGAGTGTTATAAATCTCAAAATTCTTCACAATTTGAATTTCAAAGTTTTAACCATAAAAAAAATTCGACCCTTAACCCCTTAACTTGATTTAACTTCCAATTTAACACAAATAATTCCAACCTAAGAGGCAGATAAAAGTTGATCAATACAAAATATCCTTTTGTTGTGTGTAAATGTGACTTTAAAGTATGAACTATAACACATAAGAAGAATGAAGTCGTGAAAAAGTGTTTTTGGTTTGGGAAGCACAAAGTAAAATATTTCAGAAAAATGTTGAAAAGTTTGTTCCAACTACTTTCTAGTACAAACGGGTTGGTGTGTGTCCTAATACAGTTACAGAAGCTGTGCTGGGGTAAAAGTTACCATTACAGACTGTGGAGCATATTTACTAAAATGTGAAATGTCCTCTTTTGTCCAAGATAAAAATTTGCCATTATATTGTCTGCTGGCAAATACCATTATAAATCAAATTCAAATGCATCAAATTCACATATGTCATTGCTTTATGGCATTAAGTCGCCAGCGTTATTACATATTACAATGGAGTGCTGAAATTTTATGTGGGCAACTGTATGCTGCCCTAGCTTTGTTTAATTATATATTTACAGCAGTGTTTTCCAATTGCTGGAACCATTTTAGCTATTCACCGATATTTCAGCACATTACACTTGTGAAGGGGTAATATTAAAGGGATCCTGTCATCGGAAAACATGTTTTTTTCAAAAGGCACCAGTTAATAGTGCTACTCCAGCAGAATTCTGCACTGAAATCCATTTCTCAGAAGAGCAAACAGATTTTTTTATATTCAATTTTGAAATCTGACATGGGGCTAGACATTTTGTCAATTTCCCAGCTGTCCCTGGTCATGTGACTTGTGCCTGCACTTTAGGAGAGAAATGCTTTCTGGCAGGCTGCTGTTTTTCCTTCTCAATGTTACTGAATGTGTCTCAGTGGGACATGGGTTTTTACTATTGAGTGTTGTTCTTAGATCTACCAGGCAGCTGTTATCTTGTGTTAGGGAGCTGTTATCTGGTTACCTTCCCATTGTTCTTTTGTTTGGCTGCTGGGGGGGAAAAGGGAGGGGGGTGATATCACTCCAACTTGCAGTACAGCAGTAAAGAGTGATTGAAGTTTATCAAAGCACAAGTCAGATGACTTGGGGCAGCTGGGAAATTGACAATATGTCTAGCCCCATGTCAGATTTCAAAATTGAATATAAAAAAATCTGTTTGCTCTTTTGCAAAATGGATTTCAGCGCATAATTCTGCTGGAGCAGCACTATTAGCTGATTCATTTTTCCCCATGACAGTATCCCTTTAAGTAAATACAAGATGTTGCCCCAAAAATACAAACTTTAGCACAAAAATTTGCCTTTGATGATTGTTTCTCCCTGACATGGGTATGCGCCTGGAAATGAAAAACACATTGTTAGTGGTATGCAGCTGCCTACCCATTTTACTTTGGTCACATAGAAATGACAGACTATTGTTTAAAACGAGACAAGACCTTTGTTCTCTATACATGACTGAACCTATGCCTTTAACGGGGCCTCTGAGCAGGAGCTGAAGAATTCAGATATAACCAGTTCCTGTGCCACTAAAAGCTTGGAAGAGTTAAAGTCAGACACGATTGTTCTCCCTACAGTTAAAGGGATAGAACATAAGTCTACATAAGGTACTAAAGAAGAAAATTCAGGTACACAGAATGTTTTTCTAAAGGCTGATGCCACAAGGGAACTATTGTGCACCCAGTGTATTCTAGCTGGCAGAAAAAACGGACATTGTCACCTACCATTTACTCAGGAAACTGGCTGGTGACGTGACTGGTGCAGGTACTAGCGCTTTTCAATTCAATTTCAGGCTGAAAAGCACCATTAAAATTTTTTATGCATTTCCTATTTAAACAAATAGGGCAATTTTCCTAATTGTTTTCCTAAGTGGAGTGCTGCCCCAAACAAGGCACTGGGCCTCCCAAGCAGGACAACCCCACAGTTTGGGAGCCACTTCTGCAAGGGAAAGAATTTTATGTGGGTTACAACATGACCCGTATGCCGGTACCCAAAACCGTTGAAATAGAATTTAAAGGTACTGTGTACTTCAAAAGCCTATTTATGGCAGATGCACTGAGAAATTATACTGCTTGTGGTAGCTTTGGGATGTAAGTGTTCTGCCCCATGGGTGGAAACAAAAGGCTGGGGTGGGGGGGAATATATGACAGTGAAAATAAATGGAAAATAAAGTTTTTTTTTCTTTGAGGTAACAAGGGCTGCAGTTGCAATTTCTTTCACTGTGAGCCAACTGTTTAGGCTGCAGTTGTGTGCAGGTCCGGACTGAGAATTAAATTAGGCCCTGGCATTTGAGGTACACAGAGGCCCACTCAGCCCACATAGAGGCCCAAACAGCCCCACCAGCCCACTAAATACTGACTTTCAATGGGACCTTATTGCAGCCCCTCTGGCATTTGCCAGAACCCACAGATTGCCAGTCCGGGCCTGGTTGTGTGCAGTGTTGCACTGAAAAAGAATTGTGGTTGCAATTCTTGCCTAGTGAGTTAATACAGGGAGGCTTACATAAGGTTAACCGTGTGCGCTTCTGAAAGTGCACAAGCATGTGCCATGATGTCACACGGGGGGGGGGGGGAAGAGCAGAGGGGAGAGAACAGGTACCTTCCCAGCGCTCCCCTATTGTTGCACCCTAAGCAGGTGCCTTTTCTGCCTACCCCTAGTTCCAGCCCTGCTAACATCTATTAAAAAGAGTCGAGACTGTTATAGTAGTGACAGAGGACCATATAATGCCTAAGTGAATGTTTTTACGCTCTGCCTGTGATTTCCAGTGTAGAGTGCATCAATCCTCATTCAGGGCACCGCTTCCCCTTAGGCAAATCTTTAAACAATTGGTTCAAGGAGAGCACCTCAAAGCAAAATGCTGTGAAAAAGTATTTATTCACTGACTACCATACACTACCATACACCATATAATGCCCTTGATTTTGGACTAAAATGTTGGACAGTCAGCTGGACACTTTTGGCAAAGTTTCATTGACAACTGTGCAAGGGCGCAGCGCCATTGGGGCGGCAGCACATCACAGGGCACCGGGGACAGCAAAAAGCCACTCCTGGTAAAAACCAAATTTCCGTTTTTTAAACTGGAAATTTGGCTCTTCTAGTGCGAGAGAGAGAGTGCAATTGCACACTAGCAATGCGGCATTAAAGGAGCAAGAAACAGCCTTGCAGCTGTGAGTGAGAGACCTGTGGAAGTCTAATAGGACAGACCTGCACATAACCTACTGACCCTTTTCTCTAAGCAGTGATCTTCTCTAGTCCCCAAACTTTCCTCTCCTGTGATACTTTGGCAAAAAAAAAACATTTTGCAGAAAATCCTAATCATGTGATTTTACATTTAGAAGCAAAAGTGAAAAGTGATACAAACAGCTTTACATATCATTTCAACATAACCGACTGTTCTGCACTTATTCCAACTTTCTGGAGCCGGACTTCAGCGTGATAATATTGGTACAAATCAGCTGATCCACTGTGGCTCCATAGGAAATGATTTCATGGCTGAGTCATAAATCCTTCAGCTTCAGCTGGAATATAACTGCTTGTAAAATGTTTAAATACAGTGTCTATTTCTGTATGTTTCCCATTGTCATATATTGTCATAACTAGGTGGAAATACATTGCTAGCTTATACATGAGTATAAACCATTCCCCAGGCTGTTAAAAATATGGTTATGGCAGAGGAAAATAAAAAAACAAACAAAATTGTTTATTATTAATAAGAAAATTCACCTGTATGGTGTCAAGGCTGGTATAGAAAAGAAGACTTACACCCATATGTAATAAAAGGCACTGGGGTTTATTTATCAACACTAGGCAAATTTGCCCATGGGCAGTAACCCATGGCAACCAATCAAATTGCTGAATTCATTCTTCTACTTGCAGCTGGCTTTAAAAAGCTAATCATCGATTGGTTGCTATAGGTAACTGCCCATGGGCAAATTTGCCCTGTGTTGATAAATGAGTCCCACTAAGTTTGCCCAGGAGCAGTAACCCATCGCAACCAATAAGATGTTTGCTTTTAAACAAGTGACCACTAAATGCTCCCTGCGGATTGATTGCTATGGATTACTGCCATTGGACAAACTTAGTGCCTTTTATTACATAAGTCCCTTAGTTTGCAATCCATCTGACTCCATGTGTGGCCAGCTAAGACCTATGCCAAACAAGGCATTTTAACACAAACCACATAGAACAAATTGCCTGGTTGCAGTTGCTTCCCTTTTAAATGAATAATGAATTCTCAAAAATAATTGCTTTGGAACAAGTAATTGTTGCCATATTTACAGTAGGATAACATGATATAGTGCCAGCACTGCATTTCGGTCTGGTGGCTATGCAACTATATGCTGTACTGTGTGCCGATCAATGATGCTCAGGTACCCCCCCCCACCACTCAAATTGTAATCTACTGTACAGACCAAATTCCTATATGGTAAATGGCTTACTGCTGAAGCAAAATCAGCTACTTCTTTCTGTGACCTATGGCAAATGTATGTGTAATCCCATAGTCAAATAGGAGGAATGAATATATAAATATATATATGAATATATGAATATAACTGAGATCTTGCTAAGTAAACAAGAATTTGTTACAGTAAATACCTATGCAGCACACTATAGAACTGGTAGCTCAAATCAACCCCTCAATACACCGATTTGACACAGACCACCGTTTACAAAGCCATCATTTTTGTATTCAACAAAAATGGAATCTTCCTCTAAATATTATGTTGCCCACAGCTACAAGGTCACAAGTAACATACTGGCACCCCCCCCCCAGGAAATCAGTCTTCCCCCGTACTTGCAGCACATGGATGCAAATCAACCATTTCTCCCCCTAAAACATACCTCCCAACATTTTGGAAATAAAAAAAGGGACAAAAAAAGTTGCCGGGCGTAGCGTGGCGAAATTTTTTGGCAGGTTATGAAAATGTTGCTAATGAAGGTGAATTGCCCTTTAAACTGTGAGTCTAACTTTTCCCAAGGGACCTGTTATCTTATATTGTTACAATAACTTATTTACTTATCTATATTGATCTACATACATTTGAATTGTTACAAATGTATCTTATCTTCTGTTGTGGCTGTTCTGGGCTCTCTGCCAAAATCCAATTAAGTTAGAAACTTTGTTTCTTTTTCTGGCTGTTCAGTGCAGAGACTTTCCAGTACAAATGAGGGACTGCAGGTTGAGCTGTCAAAAGAGGGACTTTCCCTCTAAAAACGGGACAGTTGGGAGGTATGCTACAATGCAGTGCTTCTTCCCAAAATGAACCAGCATAATGTGTGCTAATCTTGCGCCAGTTGCAACCAACAGACTATGAATTAGTATCACTTATAGTGCACCTTATCATAATGGCATAAATATGCTTTTTACTTGGTGCTAGCCAGTTGTGGATATTGAAGCAACTTGTTCAGGGAAGCAATAACTCTAAATTTCCTTTGCATCAATGCGTCAACTTATGTATAATTTCATCACAGCAGGCTGTGCAGTGTCACTGATTCTCTCGCAAGTAGCTGGAAGTGCAAGGAACATGTCTGGGCAAAATTACATTTCACATGCAATACATACACAACTTTGCATCCATTTTTGAGCATCTATTAAGCCTAATTCTATCCCAAATCCTGGAAATGTTGTATCCCCAGTTTGCTGTACAGGATACCTTTAAAAGGGCTGTTGACCTTTAAATTAACTACAGTAGTATGTTACTAGTAAGTATGATGTAGAGACTGATATTCTGTGACAATCTGAAACTGATTACATCTTTTTAATATTTGTGGTTTTTAGCTTTTTATGCAGCAGGACTCCAGTTTTCAATTTCAGCAATGTTTTTTTTAGATGGGGTCAGTGACCCCCATTGAAAGCTGGAAAGCCAGAAGAAGAAGGCAAATGATAAAAAAAACTCTAAAAAATTAAGGATTTTATTCTTACTGAAATGAAAGACATATAGCTGAAGTATAATAAAACTTAATTAAAACAAAATTACTTACCTAAGCTGTAACTTAAGTATATAAAGTGGCAGACCACATTACCTGCTACCAAGAGACTTCACACAATATGACTTGCCCTGATTATTCAGTCCTTCCTGTCAGTCGTTATCCCTGAGAAGGAAATATATGTCACTATCAGCTGAGGTAACGTATATATAACCTGACTGTGCATATCCATTAGCGTTTGTCACTGCCACCTTGCACTAACCACACCCAGGAAGCAAGCCGTACACCCACAGGTAAATGGGAACAGAAAATTAACCAAGTGAGTCACCTGCAAACTGAAAGCAAAGAACAAATGTTTATCAGAAGGTGCAGAGAGATAGCTCTTGTCATAAACCGAATGACAAACAAGTTGTGGTCAGGTGGGAACTGAGTTTTAATCGGCATTCCTGAGCTGCCATGTTGGGACAGCCTGTCAGCCTCAATGTGAACTGTGGGGAAAAATCATCACTTCTGTCTAAGTTGCCAGGCCATTCAGTTTCTTTATTTATTTCTCTGATATTTATTGTAATATCAAATTAAAACAAAAGAAAACAATGTAGAGAGCTATACAAGAATTCTGCTAATGTCAAGGAGACAAGGAGAATATGGCGAGTTTAATGAGTGTACCTCCAAATCATGGCCAAAAAAACACACCGAAAAAGCAATTTCTAGGCAGAAAGGAAAAGTCTGCATGGCCAAGGATAAAGGTTTATGGATCAGATGGCAAATGCGAAGAGTATACAAAATGGTGGGTCACCTAAGGTAAAGTAAAGAGACAAGCAGGATACGGGGAAGACAGACATGGGGAGTTAAAACAAGTTATACTAAGGGGTGGCTGGATAAACATGTAAGGTGAACCTTATAGAAAAATAATATATATGAAAGAACCAGGGAAGGATGGCTGGGGTCAGATTCCAGTCACTGTCACATGACATCCCCTCCCTTGTGGCTATTTTCAGCTGTTTCGCTCATTAACAGCCACATACACAGAGGTATGAGGAAGCGCTCCAGTGTCCCAGCACAGCAGAGAGGGTGTGTGCCTGAGTTTCAGCAGGTGCTCTTTCCAGTAGGGTAGCACCCTGATCATATACTGTATATAGAATGAGTACAGATTAACCCTCTTGTGTATTTTGTTCAGGGAAATATTCTCTGCTGTGTAAGAGACAGGTATGGGACCTGTTATCCAGCTTGCTCTTGGGGTTTTCCGGATAATGGATCTTTCCGTAATTTGGATCTTCATACCTTAAGTCTACTAAAAAATCATGTAAACATTAAATAAACTGAATAGGCTTGTGCCAGTGCAAGGTACTGTTTTATTATTACAGAGAAAAAATAAATAATTAAAAAAAAAAAAAATTTGATTAAAATGGAGTCTATGGAGGACAGCTTTCTGGATAATGAGTAAAACATATCCCTTGTTCTTACTGGGCAGGGTCCTCATGATGTGTAGAGTAGATCTCCATTATCCCCTTTAAAAATGTGATGTTTCTTCCTACAGTAGAAAATAGTAATTATAATAATGGCATGAACGGGTCTAAACCAGTTTTGGGTGACAAAGCTGATTCAGTGACTTAACTTGGGTCACCTCAGCAAAATGCTAAGAATCATGGTTAAAGGGTCTCTCCATGGGATATCACTTGTTTTATGCAAAATAACAACCCACTTCTCAGATGGAATAAAGTGTAATGTAAGTGTAATGAATTCCAGAGTTAATCTCATTCTAGAAAAATATATTTCCTAAAAATTCTTGAGCCTGTGAAGTTTTGACAATTTGTTTATAGCAATTAAGCACCACAACACCAAAAAATAATAAGTTGCTTGGTTTGGTTTACAAAGATCCACTGTAAAACATTTACAGACTTCCTGTCAATCTATTGAATATTATCAGAAAAAACTACTATGCTTGTGTGGGGTCATCTGATGGTCTGTATGTATGTATGGGCCTGTAGTTAAGATTGCTCAAAAGGTTTAGTTGTGTTCAATATCTCGTTTTTATTTTGCCTCACCAGAATATTTTGGGACAGTGGAAAGATATCAAGTCAGGTCAAGTCACAATCTAAAAAACTAATGTGATATAAAAGTTCCTCACTGCGTATATTGTAGAAGGTACAGCATCCCTACAAGAAACAGCTACTAGGTTGCCCACTAAGGCACTATAACATCAACTTGCAACACTCCAATTCTGAATGGTGACTAAAGTCTGAAGGAAGATGCTCAAAATGTAACTATTCTCCACCAATGAAATACTGCACATGAATGTCCTGGAAGAATCACATTGGAACACTTGAATCACCTGAATGATAACTGCTTGTAGAACACACACTCTGTGGGCCTGTTGAAACATCTCTAATGATATTCGTAGGGTTTGAAGGCTGCCAGCTTTCTGAAAGAAGAGAGCCCCCAAGGGTTCCTGGTACACTGGTTCCTACCAGTTGATGGACTAGGAGTTGTCTCTATTTAAAAGAAGCCACTCAACTATGCTGCTTTATGTCTCATAACCTCATTTTTCTGGCAGTTATAGGTCAGTAAGTTTGACACCTGTGGTGGGCAAATTATTTGAAGGCTTGTTAAGGGATCACATTCAAAATGTTGTCCAGGTGAAGGGCATTATGAGCAGCAATCAGCATGGCTTTATGAAGAATAGGTCATGTCAGACAAATTTGATTGCTTTTTATGATAAGGTAAGTAAAATGCTGGACAGTGGGGGGGGGGGCAGTAGATGTGATCTATTTGGATTTTTCCAAAGCGTTTGATACTGTGCCCCACAAACGACTGCTTTCTAAACTAAGGTCTGTTGGGCTTAATGAAGTCGTTTGCACATGGATAGGAAACTGGCTACAGGATCGGGTACAGAGGGTGGTTGTTAATGGTACATTCTCTACTTGGAGTAAGGTTCTTAGTGGGGTCCCTTAGGGCTCGGTATTGGGTCCACTTTTATTTAACTTGTTCATTAATGACTTAGGGGAGGGAGGGTAAGTAATGTATCAGTGTTTGCAGATGACACAAAACTATCCAGCCCAATTAATTCCATCCAGGATGTGGCATCCTTGCAACACGATCTTGACAAACTGGCAATCTGGGCAGCTAAGTGGCAATTGAGATTCAATGTTGATAAATGTAAAGTCATGCACCTGGGATGTAAAAATATCCAAGCCACTTATACCCTTAATGGGACTGCACTAGGCAAATCCATTATGGAAAAAGACCTTGGAGTCCTTGTAGATGATAAACTTGGCTGTAGCAAGCAATGCCAGTCAGCAGCATCAAGGGCAAATAAGGTCTTGAGCTGTATTAAATGGGGCATAGAGTCACGGAAGGAGGGGGTCATTCTTCCACTGTTTAGAGCACTTGTAAGGCCCCATCTAGAATATACCATACAGTTTTGTTCTCCATCACTCAAACAGGACATTATTGTATTAGAGAGGGTACAGAGAAGGGCAACTAAGCTGGTAAAAGGTATGGAAAATCTTAGCTATGAGGAAAGACTGGCCAAATTGGGGATGTTCACGCTGGAGAAGAGGTGCTTAAGGGGAGATATGATAACTATGTATAAATATATTACTCCAATGTAATATGACTTAATAAGCAGACAGGGGGATCTTTAAATCCCTACTGTAGAGTCCTGCGCTGGTTCATTTTTTGGGACCTGTACCCGACCCGTACCCGCAACATGCAATCCGCAACCCGCATTCTTACCCACTTGGACCCGCTACCCGACCAGCAAGTACCTTATACGCAACCCGGACCCACGACCCGCTGACCATCAAGAATCAGGAAGTGCTGTCATTGTAAACCGGAAGTGACATCAACGGCAGTAGACGTGATCAGAAAAAAAAGGAGTGAAACACGAAGTGCTGTCATTGTAAACCGGAAGTGGCGTAATCTATAGTAAACGTGACCAGAAAAAAGGAGTAAATATCGCTATTGAGAAGACCCACGCAAACCCGCAGAACCGCTGACCTGCGTCTATAACCGCACCCAGGAACTTCTACCCGCAACCCGCAGGGTACAGCAGGTTTTTGCGGGTAACCCATGGGTACCCGCAGGTACCAGACCCCCTGCGGGACTCTACCCTACTGCTAACTTGGCTAGGGTTGCCTGACCTGGCTGGAAAAAAGAATGCTCAATGCCAATATTTTTAATAGGAAAGAACCATAAAAATATAGGAAGGACATTTTTTTATCCAAATGGCAACAGCATGGGGTGCTTATCTCCAGCCACCCATCTTGGCCCAGGCTGTGGTCTGATCCTGTATATGCTCTAGGTTGGGCATAATGTAATGATATATTTTTTTCAAAAGTTTTTGACCCTGTTTGCAGTTGTGACTATAAAGAAGGGGTAGATTTCTTTGGCCAGTGGTCTAAAAACAGAATGGAATAATACGTACATTGCAAAAGTGCAATGTGGATTATTTCTAGCACAAACTCATTACTGCAAAAATACCTCCACTCGGTGATATTGATGTATATTTTATTTTAAATATGAATACTGATCATTTTGTGCTCAATTTTCTCCAACTGCACTATATGCTTCTCTTTCAAAGCATGCCTGGAACAATTATCGATAAACAATGAATATAAATTAATATCTTTTAAATATCTGTGCAAAGTTTTTTCTTTATGGGCCAAAGGAATATTTGTGTGTACCAATGCAGCAGAGATTCATACAAGAGGGAAAACTGGCACAAACGAAATCACACTTAAAATGGTTAGATTACAGTGAATGTACTCCTAGACCCCCTAGAGACAGACTTGAGTGTAATAATGTCATTATGGTGCCTTCCTGAAGCAATGCTACATTACATGCCAACAAGCAACTATATTAGTCTAGTGGAAAAGCTGCCGTTGATTTCTGCATTGCACTGGCAGGGGTTAGTCAGGGAAAGCAATACAACAAACATATAGGGCCTTCCTATATCTTTTATCTTTCCTCTGTATTAATAACATTGGCATCAAGCATTGTTTTTACCATCATGTAAGTTTCCATGCTACTGTAAGTATATGTTAAAATACTATTGTCTTATACGAAATGTAATCAATGTAATCAATAGAATATAATCTGGCAACGCTGTACAGTTGCACTGCTGCATTGCTGCAATGTGGTGCATTGAGTGACCTGAGGTTGTGCAGTGGGAGGGGCTAGTCACACGTGATCCCATAAGGGCCCTTACTTAGCAAATCAGTACTGCATTATTGCAGATATATGTGCCTGATCAGGAAAAGGAGGGGTGCATGCAAGAAAAGCAAAAGCATGTGGTAAAGTGAGCAGCAAGATGTGTCATTAAAGGGATGTGTAGAAAAGACATTTTATATATATATATATATATATATATATATATATATATATATATATATATATATATATATATATATATATATATGCATATATTTATAGGAAATAGTTGCAGCGTGAAGGCATCTTCATTAGTGTTCTAAGCCTGTGAGCAATGGGAAAATCCTACAATATGAGACTCCAGATGTCTCCCTTCCCCCTTGACAGGCAGGGCAGGCAAGCCTAGACAAGCCCAGGCACATCAAGGAAATCCCCATTGCTACATTTCAGTAGTCCAAACAGGAGGTGATTTCTGCAGTGACCAACAAAGAGAGTCACCTTGTCCCCTGTTTACTTGCCCTATGATAAAGCAGAAACAGCATTGCAGATAATTCATCCCAAGCAAGGGACTGCAATCTGCCGTATATGTGCAGAGTTCTCTTTCTGTTATTGGCAGCTGTGGTAGCTATGAGAAGGTACCCAGAAGCAAGTTAGCATGTGCATGTGTCTACAACTGTGTGTATGAGTCTGTCTGTGTGTTTGTTTGCGTGTGGTTGTGTGTGGTAACGCTCTAATGCTAAAGGAAGGCAAGCCATTAATCCTGGGAAGTCAATAGCAGGTCAATCGATTTGTGATCTATTCTGACAGTGATAGAAATGTGAAAGGAAAATAAATACTTAGCATTAAATGTAAATAAACAAATCAAAATACAAAAGTACACAGGAGGCAGCAGCAGTGCATTTGCTTATGAGCAGTATTCCGCAGTTCTCTTTAAATGACCAGTCATTTTTCAGCCGGATGAATGATCTGCCATAAGTATCGCTTATGCTTGCACCTTTGGGTTAGAAACAGCTCAGTTACCTCTGTTATAACTTGGGATCCATCTCATACCCCCTCACTATTGAGTTTCCTACCTTTCTACCCTGGCTTTCATGTTCATATACTGCTGTGTGCACGTGTGATATGGCTACTGCTAGAACAGGGCAGAGAATATTTAGATCTGAAAGCATTTTTATCAAAGCAGTTTGTATGGGTTTAGTACTTTACATAGGCCACAGAGTAGGGGTTAAAAAAGAATTAAACATATCTGAGTAATATTACAGTAAAAATGCTAATCAATAATAATCCCATAATAGAATATACATATTTATATGGGAGATCACCCATAGAGAGAGAGAGAGAGCCAGGCAAAGAGTATAACCAACTCCACGACTTGCCAAACTTATACAAAGTGACAGGGCAATGTTTTCCTTTATAGCTAGAAGAAAAGCTATGACACAGTCAGCCTCAGATAGAATACATTTTACTTATACCAGCAACACACCTACACCTGAAAGGGCTCCTACATTCCCCAAGAGGGAAATATTAAAATATAGGCCCAGTTATATAGTACACCTGGCCTAGGGATTGCCATACTTATGTTATTTTTAAAAATTCTGTTCTGTGAATAGTAAGGCTAGTTTCACCTTTTCCTACAAGTGAGCTTCCACTGACTGGTCCCCAATGGTTTACTGACCCTATCTCACATTTACAATGTATTCTAGATTTAAATTTGTTCAATACATTAGCATTTTTAAATACATACTACTAATAATAAAATGACATATATATTTTTTGTTTTTGAAAGAAAAGTTATGTGCAGTAAGTTGAATATGCCATAATATATCCTAGCAAACACCTAATGGTAAATATAACTCAGTCAGTACAGAATATATAGGAATGATCTCTCTAAGATTGTAAACTCTAATGAATGAGATTAAAGAAACCAAGACATGAGGTTGCCTATATATTTATAACAGGACACTATGACAATCTGTTTAGTAAAGAAATATTATGAAAATAGCATTGCATTTTGGACTGTAGCAAGAGACTCCCCCCCGTTAACAACATTCACGTTTACAGCTGGTGCTCCGGTCATACTTAAAATTTTTCCAAAGATAAATTACATTAAAATCAGAAAGAGAAAACATTATGCAGAGATACGTGCACACCTGAAAAAGGGTTAAAGAAATGCAGCTCTGTGCCCACTGCAGTATGACACACAGAGGTTAAGCAGCGCTGCAGCAGCCTAAAAGGCTAAAATGATTTTATAGGAAGCCGGGCATGAAGCATGCATGAGGTCAGACTGCAAGGGAGAACAGTGCTATTACTTACGTGCAATCTGTGGGCACAGGCCAGAGAGATAGGCATGAGAGAAGCTGAGTTGCCTTCCCAGCGTAGAAAGTTGAGTGCTGCAGTGCCTTGTCAGAGCAGAATGACATTGTTAAAAGGGATCTCTGGCAGCTTAAACTGCACAGCTCAGCAGCCTCTCCCGTTGTCGCAAGCTGAGCCTGCAGTAGATCTGCATGCTAGCATGTGTTGGGACTTTTAAAGGGGGAAGCCAACCTCCAGTGGGAGGGCAGCAAAGTAAGGGGGAAAAAGATGTCAGGCTTTATCCTAAAGTCCCCCTACAGTAGATGAAGGGCAAAGGGTGAGCAGGAGAATGACTAGAGAGCATTACCTACTTCTGTGGGACTATAAAGTCAAAGAAAAGGAAATGTTACACATTGTTGAGTAAAATCCATCCTACTGAAGAGCTAGCATTTCGGAATAAAATATCATCCCTTGCTTTAGCTTATCATCTGTATCCCTACAAACAGTGCATAATCCTCCGACAAGTAAATTGTTAAACCGGCTTGGAATACATACCTCAAGCCTAGCAGCCTTTCTCAAATCAGTGGTCATTCATCTGCCAAAAACCTTCAGCCCCATGCCCATCTGGATACAATATTAGAGAAGGTCAGAGCACAGAAGAGCATAAAGTGTATCAGGCAGAAAAAGAAGGCAGAATCTTTTAACCCTTTCCCTGCTGGCTGACATCTAGGCAGTGAAGGTTTCTTCAGATAAGAGTGCAATAGTGCTGCCTCTGACTGCTGCAATATGTTACTAACAGGGAGGGGGATTCACTTGCTAAGCAAAATGCCGTAGGTACTGCACATTGCTGAAAATCAAGCTTTTCCAAAGGATGCAGGTCATAAGATTTATACTACATTTGTTTGTTCATCTATGTCCCAAAGTGAGCTCTACTTGATGAAAATGACAGCTATGCTGATATTTGATTTTTAACCACGATATGACCCTAATCAATGTTGGCATCCAAACCGCAAAAAGGTCTGCCAATCTATTACATCACCTTTATACAATCTGGTATTTCTGCACTAGAAGAGCTATCAGAGTTTGCATGAATATTCTAAACGATATGGAAAGTTAGTAAATACTGTTGCTATTGATAAAGGTTTTAAGGTATAAGATACTTAGGAAAAAATGCAGAAGAAGTCCATCCCACAATTCTCCAAATAAACATGAACTACAACTCCCAGAATCCTTCGATGACTAGCTGTTGGCTGACAAGTCATGCTAAAAGTTGTAGAAAATCAAGGGACAAAGAGAGTGCTTGGTGTTGAAGCTTATATACCATTACATCTGATTGAACTTCCGCAGATAAATTGTACAACAAAAGTCGGATTCCATATTTGAAATGGTTAAGATTCTTGCACTTCATGACGTTCCTGTTCAATCCAGGCCTTAGTCCTCAATCATGTCATGTACTTTTAGTTTATTGAATTTTCTGGGCTATATCAAAGGTAGCACTTCCGGACACAGCACCTGAAAATACTTTATAATCTAAAAGACTGGGGGATTACTGTATGCCAAATAGTTTACATGCAGCAATGCCTATTCTGGGTTATAAGGTATTTTTTGATGCTTTGTTGTATCATTGTAATGCATACCTCCCCACTGTCCCTTTTTCGGACGGACAGTCCCTCTTTTGACAACTCAACCTGCAGTCCCTCATTTGTACTGGAAAGTCCCTATTTTCTCTGCACTGAACAGCCAGAAAAAGAAAGAAAAGTTTCTCACTTAATTGGCTTTTAGCAGAAAGCACAGAACAGCTAACAGGTGCAAATAAGTTACTTTGTAACAATTTTGAGACACAAAAAAACAGTTTAGATCAGGAAAAATATTTTCAAACTTTCATAACCTGCCAAATTTTGTAAAATGAACATGGTAATTAGGGGGTGTAGCCACATAAAGAGTCGTGGTCAAAATTTTTTGCTGCGCTACGTGCGAAAAAATTTTTTGTCCCTCTTTTAACTTCTAAAATGTTGGGAGGTTTGGTAATGGTCATCAGCTTTTCTCAAGACTTCAACTCCCACAATGCTTTGTGTGTCTTCTGATTAAAGTGGTTGTTTACCTTAAAATTAACTTTAAGGGCAGAGACACACGCTCAAATTCGGGGAGATCAGATCGCCCCGTGATCAGTCACCTCTTCTTTGGGGCGACTTATCTCCCCAAACTGCCTCCCGTCGGCTAGAATCTAAATGGTAAAATGAAGCGATCCGATTGTTGTCCTGCGCCGATTTACATTCTAGCCGGTGGGAAGCAGTTCGGAGAAATTAGTCGCCCCGAAGATGAGGAGATTTGTTGCTGGATGACTAATCTCTCCAAATCTGAGCGTGTCTCTGCCCTTAGAGGCCAATTTATTTAAGGTCGAATTTTAGTGGTAGTGAAGCTTTCCGAAACCACGATTAAACTCTGTTTCTCTAAAACCACGAATGCCATGAAAGTTATTAAAAGATCTGAATACAGGATGAACGGAAAAAAAGTGGTGAACGATCCAGAAAAAAAAATACAAATATCTCTGAAACCTCTAAAAATTCAAGTTTTCAATTCAAGCAAAAAACTCTCTCTGAAAACCTCTAAAAGTCTGTATGGCTAAAGAAAGGTCCAATAGGATAAGCGCAGCTCCCATTGACTATTCTATGGAACCTCTACTGCTTTTACTTGGCAAAGTTTTGTATTCGATTTTTTTGTGTTTTTTACATTTAATAAATCTCGAATATTTTGAGTTTTTAGAGAAATTAAAAAAAACCCCTAGTATAATGCAGTGTGATATTCTTAGACAATTTGCAATTGGTCATATATTTTTTTAAGTATTTGTGTTTTTTGAATTATTTAACTTTTTGTTTAGCAGCTCTCCAGTTGGGAATTTCAGAAGCTATTTGGTGGTTAGGGTAAAAATGACCCTAGCAATCAAGCAGTGGTTTGAATAACAGACTTGAATATGAACAGGAGAGGGCCTGAATGGAAAGATTTGTAAGAAAAATAATAATAAAAATGTAGCCTTACAGTTACAGAGCAATATTATGTTGGCTGCTGGGGTTAGTGATTCACATTTGAAAGCAGACAAGAGGCAGAAGAAGAAGGTAAAAAATGATTAAACATGAAACCGAATTGACCATTATATAGCATAATAAATGTTAATTTACAGGTTAATTACTCCTTTAATCTATCTGTGAAGTAGATTAAATGTGGCCATACAATAAAAGCTTATTGCCCAGTATATGGTGCCCTCGGATGGGCCTGCCCAACCGATTATGGACTAAAATTCGGTGTGCAGTTGTGGGAATTCGCTTTTGATTGGAGGAGTGTTGACACATTGTTTATATAGTCTGGCAAACTGAGGGGGTAGCACAGACATTAACTGGTTTCATTTACAATTTTACAAATAACTTGAAAATCATTAATAATAATGATAATAATAATAATTAATAATGATAATGTATTGGAAAGTGTTTTAGAAAGTTCAGTTAAAGGAATAGTTCAGTGTGAAAATAAAAACTGTGTAAATAGATAGGCTGTGCAAAATAAAAAATGTTTCTAATATAGTTAGTTAGCCAAAAATGTAATGTATAAAGGCTGGAGTGAACAGATGTCTAATAAAACAGCCAGAATCCAACTTCCTGCTTTTCAGCTCTATAACTCTGAGCTAGTCAGCGACTTGAAGGGGGGCCACATGGTACATTTCTGTTCAGTGAGTTTGCAATTGATCCTCAGCATTCAGCTCAGATTCAAAAGCAACAGATATGACCCATCCCCCCCAAGTCTCTGATTGGTTACTGCCTGGTAACCAGGGTAACCGGTCAGTGTAAACCAAGAGAGCTGAAAAGCAGGAAGTTGGGTTCTGACTGACAAGTTATACATCTATTCACTCCAGCCTTTATACATTACATTTCTGGCTAACTAACTATATTAGAAACATTTTTTATTTTGCACAGCCTATTTATTTACCCAGTTTTTATTTTTACACTGAACAATTCCTTTAAAGGAAGGGAGAACTGAAGCTTACATGATTAAGTCACTGGGCATAAACGAATGTCAGTCATAGACACATACACAAAAACTAATAGGCATACATACATACATATATACATACATACCATTAGTTTGGAAGTTTCCAAATATACAGGACAATGTGTGAATGAATGTATGTATTAAAAATACCAGAGCCAAAAACTAATTTTGGTATAAAATGCAGTAAAGAACACAATTCCTCATTGTCCCTATTAAATCTTGCATGATACACCATAAAATGTGTTTGCCTTAACTAAATGCATTGTAAATAAAATACACAGATTTTTACAATATAAAGGAGTGCAGGTCCATTTGCTCTGCTGTATGATATGATTACACCAATGCACCCATCTTCGTATTTTTGATCCGGTAAGAGTGCGCACACTGAACGTATTATATATATATATATATATATATATATATATATATATATATATATATATATATACACAAATATATACAAGGAGGTTAGTAACAGCACTCAAGCTTAGAAAAATATAGATGTGGTGCTCGTCCTTGGGGATGCTCCGGTTAGCTTCCCATAGTATGTAAAATCAAAAGATGGACAGCACTCACTTGTTAATGCTTAAATTCTGTATTAAAAGATAAAAAACTTTACATCACCATATATGTGCACATATCATTCGGCGACGTTTCGAGCCATGTTGGCCCTTTCTCAAGCCATGTGTATCAATGGTATAAAGGCATGATCCGTAATCAAAATGGAATTTAAAGTCCAGAGAAGGAAGTGACATGCAATGTATTTTTCACACATAGTGCGGGGCTTCCACCCCATAACCTGAATGGAATCAAAGATACATAGTACATATTTAGTATAGTAACAGCAATTATTACTCACACATACTTTGCAAAAATGTAGCAAATTAATTATAAAAATAAATACAAATCATAATCTTTATTAAGGCCGTGAGGGTGAAGTGTGTGTAGTTTATTGATCCACCACACCTCCCGCTGTTTCAATCTTAGCTCCCGATCCCCCCCTCTTTTCAGTGGGGGTACAGTTTCTAGCACCATATATCGTAGCTGGTCACTGGTGTGTCCATGCTCACGAAAATGCCTAGAAAGTGGCAATGCTAGATTACCTGATTTGATAGTTGATTTATGTTGGGAAATCCGTGACTTCACTTTCTGCACAGTTTCCCCAACATATAATTTGTTGCATGGGCACATAATCACGTAAACCACATACTGTGACAAACAAGTGTGGTAGCCCCTAATTTGGATTGTCTCCCCAGTATCAGGATGTATAAAGTTCTTTCCTCGGATTACATGTTTGCATTGTACACAATTTAAACACTGGTACATACCCGTATTTCTGATACCCAAAAAAGTATTAGTACCAACATCTTCTTTAGATGTCTTGTTCCTAGATAACACTGAACCAATTGTTTTGCCCTTTTATACGAGGTCATGGGAGGTAAGGCGAACTCCCTTATTGTGGGATATGCTCTACGTAGTATGTACCAGTGTTTACGCAAAATCACATTAACCCTATTGCTCATTGGTCCATATTCACTAATAAAAGTGGTCCTCGGTTCCCTAGTTCTCCTTGTTCTTTTGTTTTTAATTATTTTCTCCGCTCTTTCGAGAACCTGTGAAGGGTAACCTCTCTGTCTGAATTTATCTCTCATCTGTCCAACTTGTACCTCTCTCACTGTGTGATTACTCACTACTCTCTGTACCCGCAACATTTGGCTGATCGGTATAGATTGTTTAGTATGCATCGGATGATTACTCCCAAAGTGTAATATTTCGTTTCGATCAGTGGGCTTTGAATATAGCCTAGTCTGCAGGCCATGGTCTCTATAAATCAGAACATCCAAAAATGAAATTTCATTAATACTAAACACATGTGAAAATTTGATGGACGGATGGAACCCATTCAGACGTTCGTGGAACCGCGATAGGGAGTCAACGTCACCCCGCCACACTACGAATATATCGTCGATATATCTCCACCAGGCCGCTGCGTGTGTCTGATAGAGATCATCGCGATACACAAACAGTTCTTCAAGCCAAACCATGAAGGTATTGGCGTATGACGGGGCGACATTAGATCCCATCGCGGTTCCACGTAACTGTAAATAGAAATTTTCTTGAAAAATAAAATAATTCATTCTCAATATGATTTCCAAGGTTTCAAGAAAAAATTCAATTTGTTCGTCTGGATACTGTACACTAGCACGTAATAGCCATTCACAGGCCCTTAACCCCCTATATATATATCAGTAGCAGTATGCACAAAATGTCTCTGTCTTAAATATATTGATAATGGGTTGAGTGCAGAGGACTCTTGTATTTGACTATATGAATTTTGTGGTCACAGCCTCATTGCACCCCCGCCTAATGGTTTTAAAAATTAGTGGTGAGCACAACTTTCCCTTGTTTGTTATAGTTTATACAGGAGCAGTGACCAGCTCCATGTTGTAGCTCCCACCCTTCCCAACTATAGTCAGGTGATCCCACTGGTGTCTAATAAAAGGGCAGCCAAGTTTGGGAGTTTTACTTTGAAAGCAGCTTGTAAGTTGCAGGTAAAACTTAGTCCCTTTTGTAAAATGTATAATGAAGCAATAGAATTCTTAATGAATCAGATGAAAATTGAGCATAGGACTATCCAGATATGGGATGACTTTGACGTAGTTGGCCATCTTAAATGTATTGCAATATATGGACAAACAATCCCTGTTTTGTTTAAAGGGTAAGGCATTTTTCAGTAGCATGTGTCTATGTCTATACTGAAGGAACTGAAGGAACTAGGGGAGTGAAAGGAAAATTGAAAATAAGATATTAGTTCCTTTTTTTTTAAAAAGTCACGTGATTTCCCTTGCTGCCCCTAATTTCCATATGCAAATTATGATTATGATTCTGATTCAGTTCGGCCAGGCACTAGGATTTAGCCGAATCTGAATCCTGCTGAAAAAGGCCGAATCCTGGCTGAATCCTGGATACAGCGCATCCCTAATATACTGTATATGTGGATAGTGGGAGTGGACATCATAAACACTTAAACATTAAAATAATATGTCATGGGGCTTTAAAAAGTATAAATTGTGAAAAAATTGAATATCTGGAAATACAATCTGAAGGTTGGATTATAAAATTATTGCTTGTGTTCAGCAGCTAAATATACATTAGTGCCTATAATGGACATTAGTGCTTATTGCATATTGACTGAAAATGTTCAAATTTGTAAATATGAGCCTAAGATAAACCTGTTTTCCAGTGGATTGTAGGACTGGTTTGTGAAATATGCTACAGTACAATTCCATGTAATGCTTGCCAGAGTCATAAATATTTTTATGGCACTAATATTAGCAGCAGGCAATGCAAATTCAGTTTAATAGGAATCAAAGGGTATTACCCTTTACAGTCTAATAAATACAGCTTACAATAAAGCATGTGCAGTGTATTTTTAAATAACTAAAGCACAATTACAGTTAAAAGGCAATTTACCCAACTTTACAAAAACATAGGGTTTGTTAGCTGCACTAAACATTCTATATTTTATCATTTTAATTATTTGTGATCATTATCTGACTGCCTTCACTTGGTACTGGTATTGGATCTATTAAGAATGCTCAGGACAGGGTTTTACAGATAAGGGTCCTTTTATTTAATCTGGATCACCATACCATCGGACATCTAAACATTAAATAAACCCAGTAGTATTGTTTTGGCCAACAATATGGATTCATGCAGCTTGCCCATGGGCAGTAACCCATAGCAACCTATCAAATTGCTGCTTTCATTGTTCTATTTGCAGCTGGCTTTAAAAATTTCTATTGTTCAATCACTGATTGGTTGCTATAGGTAACTGCCCATGAGCAAATTTGCCCAGTGTTGATCAATGAGCCCCAATTATTTTATTATTAGAGAGAAAAATGAAAAAATTATATGATTAAAATGGACTCCATGGGGCTAATTCACTAAAGGGTGGCACACTTTGCACGGCTTACGGCTTCGCCGTTAATTTGCTACCACTAAGCCAATTCACTAAAATGTGAAGTTGCGTCTTGGCAGCTGAACGTTGGCGAAGTTTCGATAGCATAAAATGATTAGAGCGATCATTTCATAGAGAACTTTCGCTAACGTTAGTTTCTGCCTATCGAAACTTCGTTAGTATAGTTACGCTTAGGTCAATTTTAATAGGTCAGGTAATTTATCATAGATGTTAGTGCAAATGCTTGAAGTGGACACTTATTATTTACAATGTTCAAGGAAGTAAAATAAAGACAAAAGAGATACTCTAATGCCCTAGACACGAGCCCACCCGAAAACAAATGTGGCATGCCCTTCGAATTGTTTAAAAAGTTATAACAAAATTTTTTAACTGTTACAACTTTTAAATAAAATCCCAATATGAAAAAACGACAGCGTTTTTTTTTATCATTTATATACAGGATATGATGTCACAGACAAAAAATTGAGGAAGATGTAGCTTTGTCTTATCAATCCCCCAGGTCTAAGCTGGCAAATGAAACTCTGGCGAAAGGGGTAACGTTATGGAAAATTAACATTTTAGTGAATTTGCGGAGTAAAGAGTTTAGAACTGTTCTTATGAGTTATTTAGGAGTAATGCCCCAGGGACCTGTAAAAAGTGTAGATAGTAAGAGGGGGGGAATAGCAAGAGTAGTAGGGCAACATGGAACCATTAGGGAAAGATAACAATAATGGGCAAAAGAACAAAAGGCGAGTGTTTTGCTACATGGTGTCTGTTAGCAGACTATTATTTCTGTTGTACTAAATCTGGTATAAATGAGAATACAATTGCACTGCTTCTTAAACAGAAGAAAAAATAAATTAATCTTCTAGTACGAGTCACCAATATTCATATCACAGATATTAAATATAGGAATATGTGGTTTGTCTGCTATTTCAAAAAGAGACCCTTGTATTAAACTGTCAGCTGACAGCATCGTCCTCAGCTAACCTTAGGGTCTGTGCATTTGGAAAAGCTTTTGTGCTGAAGGGAACCTCTAGTGGGGCAAATATGCATTACCTGCCCTTCAAAATTGCTCTTAACACCTGTCCCATTATATACAGTATGTTTTATATATATATATATATATATATATATATATATATATATATATATATATATATATATATATTAAGAAACATATTACTGGGTTTTATCTACTGAAAAGCAAAACAATGAAGCTTTAGTTTTCTATTGAATAGTGATCAAACACTGAAGCACAACATTGGCAATTCTGTCACTCATATAAAATAATCTAAGCAGCTCTTATACTGCTGTGAATATTGGCATATGAAACAAGAATACTGCTTTTACAAGCTTACAAAGCTATTGTGGTGGGATGTGTGACACTGGACAGTAGGGGACCAAAACATTTTTCTATAAAATCCAGGAAATGATAAAATCAGGTAAATGTATAATATATAGGTGGGACCACAAAAATGATCAGGGGATATAAATTAAGGTTTCACTATATTAACATCCATGCCACATTCACATAATATACACACTTTATTAAAGGGCCCAAATATCAGTTATATCAAAAACTGATATAGCAATAAACATACTTGAAATATTGCAATATTAAAAAACATTCCTGAATAACACAAAGCTAAAACACTACTCTCACTCTATGTAAATCAGTTTGTTTCACAGGTAACAAATTACCAAGCATGATTTGAGCATTTGGATATCAGAAACCAAAACAAGAATTAAGTTGTAACCTTGGCCTAAGATTTCTACACCAATGGGGGAATGTAATAAAAGTTGGTAACTGAAAAAATATTCGCAATGCGAAAAGTTACTCCTCTGTGTGAACAAATTTGCCTTTGTGCGAATTTATTATAGCTTTTGCGAACCCGGAAACTGTTTAGCGACCACTTCCGACAGTGGAAGAAGGTTTGCGAATTTTATAGTTAGCGTCAGTGAGCAGTGAATGTAATAAAACTTCTTACTGAGAAAGTTATTATGTTTGCTCCAAAAGATTACGACACCTTCAAGCACTTCTTAAAAGTGGGCAATGCGCAATTAAAATTCGCAATGTCCAATTAAAATTCGCAATGTAATAACAGTCTAAGGAAGAGTATTACATTGAGAGATGAGACTTTTTATTCTTATTTGTGCTAATAGTTTTGCTCTTTACGACTTTTATTACATTCCCCCACAAATCTACTAAATCAGTATATAAAGGCAGAATTTCAACAAACAGTGTATACAGTATATACTCTTGAAACAAAAATATGTCTATTTTCCCACCCTGACTTGTACAAATAAATTCAGAAAATGGCATGTGCCCAAATTAAAATAGCAAAAGGGCAGTATGTGTCTGCTTTGTCTATTTCTCCCTTAGTAGCTGCAAATTAAAATTATATTAGGCCTGTTTATATGTGCTCTTTATCTTCCTTTTATTTTCCTTAAATTAACAGCAGGACATTTACATGTAAATCAAAATGTTAAAACAATGCATATGCTTAGAATTTTACAGCTGAATGTTTACACTGAACCTTGCTGCTGCTAAGGCATCCTAAAGAGTTTACAATTACAAGATCTTGGATTTTGTAATCACACCATATCCCACTGTTGCAAATGAACATAACTGTGCAGAATAACCTGTCAATATGTGTATATTTATAGCCTTTGGTCAACAAGTTCCACACATCCAAAAAAACAGAAACCACCTTGAGTCAGATTTCATTATCATGATCACAATTTATTTATATAGCAGCAGCAACTTGTGCAGCACTTTAAAATAATTTATAACAATAAGGAGTCTTAGAAAAGTTTAGCATGACTCTTCCAGAATCATGACAATGTCCTCCTCTTAAAATATCCCTTTTAAAATGCATCAGTTAATAGTGGTGCTCCAGCATTGAAATCCGTTTTTCAGAAGAGATTTGTTTTATATTTATTTTTAAAATCTGACATGGGGCTAGACATATTGTCAGTTTCCCAGGTGCAACCAGGCATGTGACTTGAGCTCTGATAAACTTCAGTCACTTTTTACTGCTGCGCTGCAAATGGGAGTGATATCACCCCCTTCCTTTCCTCCCCTAGCAGCCTAGGGGGAGGAAACAATAGGAAAGTAACCAGATAACAGCTCCCTGACACAAGATAACAGTTCCCTGGTTGATTTGAGAATAGTGCTCAATAGTAAGTCCAAGTCCTACTGCGGCTCCTTTATTACAGTTGGAAACAATAGCCTATCTGAAAGCAGTTCCATCATGAAGTGCTGGCTCTTTCTAAGTGCAGAATCAGGCAAAATTACCTAAAATGTCTGCCTCCACACCAATATTACAACTAAAAAAACATTTATTGTTTCAAGAATAATATTTTAAATGGTTAAATGAATAACGTCCAATGTATACAGTGTAATTTAGTAATAAAAATTATACCATAAAAATCATGACTGAATACCATTAATGTATAGAGATCCAAATTACAGAAAGCTCCCCTATCCGGAAAACCCCAGGTCCTGAGCATTCTAGATAACAAGTCCCATACTAGACCTAAAGTTTATTGAAAAAGCAGGTTTACAAAAGGTTTCATCAGAGGAAACTCTACAGGCATATTGGAAGAGGAAATTAAGAAAACAAAATCTAGCTAATGGAAAAACACAAGACCGGATAGGCTACATGCTGAATGTTACTATTCTTAGTATTTATGTGTAATGTCATCATTCAGCAACATTCTCCAGGGCCAGCCACCACCTAAAGAATTTCACACAATAAAAAATACTCTTCCTAAAATAAAACCCAACTCGTCCAGAATCATTCCTCCCAAACTACCTGCTAAATCAGGAGTTTAAATTGTTCAGAGCAATGTTAGCTAACCACTTACAACTAATACTTTACAAAATTTTGGACCCAGCCCAGACTGGTTTTATTAAGACCAGGCATGCCATCGTTAACCTTATGTAAGCAACCGCAGCATTGTTGGTATCCAGTGTCAGCAACAGACAAGTTATTTACTCAAAAAATCTTAAATACTGAAAGGCTAATAATTCTATTTCTAATTGCTTGGCCACAATATCTTATTTGATCATCTATATAGGGGGGGCCCAACCTTTTGTAACTAAATGTAAACTCAAATGTAAAAAGAGTTAGGGAGCAACACTAGCATGAAAAATCCCTGGGGATGCCAAATAAGGGCTGTTTGGTAGCCTACAGGAGGCTCTGTTTGGCAGTACACCTGTTTTTTATGCAACCAAAAGTTGCCTCCAAGCCTGGAATTCAAAAATAAGCTCCTGCTTTGCGGCCACTGAACTCAACATTCAATGGGTTGGTGAGCAACAGGTTGCTCGTGAGCCACTGGTTGGGGATCACTGTTCTATATATTGCTCCATGTGAATGTCCTTTAAGTTGCACCTTAATTGCACACTGCATCTTCCAAAAGCCACTTAAAAAAGAATACTGGGGCCATTCTATGATAACCTTCATAATTATGACAAATGGCTCTATATTTTTGGATTTATTAATTATTTTCATTTCTCTCAGCCACAATGCCATACTTCAGCTTTTACTTAAAGGAACAGTAACACCAAAAAAAAGTATTTAAAGTAATTAAAATAAAATGTACTGTTGCTCTGCACTGATAAAACTGGTGTGTTTGCTGATAAAACTGTACTATATACTATATAACTAGCTGCTGTGTAACCATGGGGGCAGCCATTAAAAGCTGAAAAAGGAGAAAAGGCACAGGTTACATAGCAGATAACAGATAAACTCTCTAGTATACAATGGGATTCTACTGAGTTTATAAGTTATCTACTGTGTGTCCTGTGCTTGAATGGTTGCCCCCATGGCTACACTGCAGCTTGCTTATATAAACTATAGTAGTGTTTCTGACACCAATTTTCCCAGTGCATAGCAACAGTATATTATATTGTCATTCCTTTAAAATACTTGAATTTTTAGATGTTACTGTTTATTTAAACCACAGTCTTCTATATTTTAAGGTCCCCTGAAATGAACAATAGCATGTTGTCATAAGCTGGCTTAAGCATATAGGTCCTTGTTCAATGGTTTTTAAAAAAGTGATCTAAATCATATCCAATGTTTGATTGTACAAAATGGAATATATAGTCATCAGGGTCAGCCTGGCCCAGGACTATAAGAATACCATTGGGCTCCTGTTCTGCCCTGGCCCATCATCCTAGGCTGGTCTCACTGCCACCAGCCCTTCTGACCAGATGCACTGCAGATTGAGGGGGGCATTGGCCATGGCGTGTGGCAGAGAGGGTAGTCATTGTCGGCTTGGAGGAGCCCATGAGGTCAGGTTCTCCTGTTGGCCTCAGATACATCAGTCTGATTGTAACAGATGACTTCAGTTGGTGTTTGTCTAAGAATTACTAGTTGACTTTGAAGTGCAAGTAAACTTTGGCTTTGGCTCATGTGTGGCTATCTTCAGTCTTTTTACTGCCCTATCTTCATTTCAATATTTGGACAGCACTGTAATAAATTCAGGCATTTTATGCATAAACTATAATTATAATAATTGTAGAGGTGGAGTTTGAGTGGACCAGAGCATTGCTGGGAATTAATGTATCAGAAAAATGCCCACAACTGTCCCATGTTTTAAAATGGGAGTGTTGGAAGCTGTGTGTGGATGGTGGATACTCCACAAATCCCTATTCATTACTGGAGTCCTCCATCATCCATAAAGTAATATTTGAAATTGAGTGGCAAACTGTTGCTGTAATTTCCGTGAGAAAAATTTGCAATAATTTTACAGTTAAATTAACCCTAATAGATGGTAATGTACTGCATGGAAATGTCATCTAGGGAATTTACAGAAGGAAAGCAGCATTACATTTTTACCTTAGCACAGACGATTTCCTATACTTTCAGAATGATAACAACAGAAAAGCACAAAGGCAAGTCATTTACAGTACATATAAATGCAATGTATTTGTAATACAGAATGATTAAAAATAAAGTCTTACATTTATGTTGTTAAAAGAATTTTAAAAGAAAATAATCATCGTACATAAAGAATATACTCAATAGAAAAAGGTGTCAATAAATGTCCAAGAAGTGGGCTGAAATGCTGACAGTTGCTAAGTGAAATAAAATTCATTATTTAAGTTCTTGGAGTGTGTAGTTATACTATGAGTGTATATACAGTTAAAATTCACAAGAGCCATGAATACCATTTAACATGATTCACAGAAACGTATTATAATACATAATGCACCCCCTATTGTACAATGTGAGGATATTAGAAGTCGCCTTGGAGTTCCATGCCCTGTATGTCATATACTGTATGTATGTCAGCCTTTGGCCTTGTGCTTTAAATGGTCGTGGAACTCCTTGGTGACTAATAATATTCTTATATTTATTCTTAGATGGTACATTATTCACTATATAACTTTACATATAGTTTTTAATCAAACTGCCTGACCATTGTGTGTGGGACCTTTCCATGACCAGTTGGAGTGACTTTCAGTTCCTACTGTTTTAGTAAAAGTAAGTCATTTACATAATTCTTTATGAATAGGATAGAGAAAGAACAATAAAAGAATCCTGCTTTAGGTGGCCTGGACAAAGGACAATGCTTAAAAGCAGGACTGTTCAGTCTCAAGCAGGAGGTCTGGCCACCCTAGCCACAAAATGCAATGATCATTTAAAAAACAAAACAAAACCGAGATTAAAACAATATGATTCTAGAAATCAGAGAACAGATTGATATAAAGCATCCTAACTAGTAAATAAGGATACAGCCATGCAAAACCTAATAACCAGGTTTTAATATTTGAACATTGGCTCTGCTCTCTGCATCACTAATCTGTGGCTGTATATAGTGGGTCTATAGACAGTTTATTTCATATATACAGTATGTACTTTTCAGCATATCTGAATATTATTTACTGAGACACCCAACACTAAGGGGCAGATTTATCAAGGGTCGAATTTTGAGTTAAAAACGACCTACATTTTTTTTAAAAATCGAATTTTCTTCAATTCGATTTTCTTCAATTTGACCCGCAAACTCAAATCGAATTCGATTCGAGTTTTTTCTCGGATTTTTCAGATGCCACCAAACAACTCCAAATGGATTCCAGGACGTCCCCTGTAGCCTAAAACAAAAATTTGCCAGGTTTAAAGTAGCGAATAATCAAATTCAAACGCTTAAAGGGCCAGTATATGATAGATTTCGAAATTCAAATTTTTTAAAAAAACTCGAATCAAATTTTAACTATTCCCTAGTCGAATTACACTAAAATAAACTTGAAAATTCAAATTTCTAATTCGAATTCCAAAATTTTTATTTTCAATTTGACCCTTGATAAATCTGCCCCTTAGATGTCTACTGCAGAAAAGAACTACAAATCTGATTATTTCAAATATAATTTCTGTAACTCTGTTTACCTACAGCATACAATTCAGCATACAATTCTGATGCATGCATGACTTACTAGGAGCCATCTTTCTGGAGCCTGCCAGGGATTTTAATGTGCAATGTTTGTGCTTAGGGGCTAAAGATGTTTTGTTGCCAGAATTAAGTGGACCTTGCCCTGCTCGCAGTAGCATCAACATTTAGCAGACTAGTAGTAGTGAAGATAGTAATCAAAATGGCCAGCGGAGGGAAGGGACAGACAGAGGATGTTGGTACTCGCAGAACACTACTAGGCAATATGAAAGACTTGTGATATGTGGGAACAACGTGTGATCACATTTCCCTGTGCTGTTTCTTTCACTCATTCTTTTGTAAATGCATATATAGAAAAGGTTTATCTCTCATATTTACTATTTTGCAGGTTTTTAGCGGAAAATCAGCTTGTCTCACCTTCATGTGTCTCACTTTTCTGCGATTGTAAATGAGAACTTTATGACAAATCATGTACTGTGACAAAATGTGGGTGCTGGCATTTGTTTTTTTTTTAGATACTGTTTCAACAAATTATAATTCAAGTCTTGAAAATGTTTTTCGGTACTTCGCTGATTTACTAATGGCGAAAGAGACTGACGCTGGTGCTCATTCGCACTCAATTGCCAGGCGAAGTTGCACTCTGGCGAATACACGTAACTATGCAAATTCACTAAGATGCAGATTTTACTGAACGTGTACCTCTTGTGCCAGACTTGCCTTCGCACCTCAGACTAGGCGATGTGCAATAGAGTAGATAGGACTTCCTCAAACTTTAGTTGAAAATTTTTCCCCAAAAAACGCTGGCGTCTTTTCTTTTTTTCAGGGTGATAGGCTGCAAAAGAGCGTAGAAATTTTTGGGGTAACCGGCTTCCCACCAACATTTTCTAACATATGGCACATAAACTATGCACTGGGGTCATGTGTAGGGCAATTTAACTCTATTTTACATGTGTAGTGTAATGTATTTTCTGCAACATATACATCCATTCAACTTTAACTTCCCGCCATATGCAAATTAGCCAATGCTAGTGCAACTTCGCCAGCTATTGGCGCCCTGGACGCAACTTCGCATGTTAGTGAATTAGCATTGTCTGAGTGCATTTTCGCCTGGCGAAGTGTTGCACTGCCTGCGAAGCCGTCACTGGCAAATTTTCGCAGCTTAGTAAATTTGCCCCATAATGTTTGTAAACCTCCGAATGTAGACACAGATTACAATGGTTTTGTTTGTAGTGAAAAAATTAGCGTAATGCTATGATGATATAACTACTGCAATAAGAAGCGGGTGATGCTGTGGGGCAGATGTATCAAAATGTGAGATTAGAGCTCATCACAAAAAAATTCATCCACTTTTATTCCTATGGGATTTTTAGAAGCATATTTATCAAATGATGAACTCTTCTTTATTAAAACTTGAATTTTTCATAAAAGAAAACCCTCAAATTTTTCGAGATTTATTATACCCTCATGCTGCAAAAAGCCTGAATCCGAAAATCCGGCATGTCAAACCAGTTGAGGTCATGTATAAGTCAAAGGCAGATGTCCCTATCACAATTGGAAGATATTGTGGTTTGCGCTGGGTTTAGCCCGATAATCTATAAATTTGGTGTCTTCAGGAAAAAACTGTAAAAAAAACGATTCCGGGGTTTGCTAGATTTTATTGAATTTTTTCCCCGATCCAATTATTTTAATGATAAATGAAGCAAAATCGAGGATGGGAGTTTGGTTGAGCTTTTTTTATTACAATAATGAGATTGGATTTTTGTAAATAACCTTCTAACTTTCACCCACTGATAAATACGATTCTAAAAATCCCATAGGAATGAATAGAAAGTGAATAAATGTATCTGTGGTAAGCTCTAATTTCTCATTTTACAAATCTGCCACCTAGTGTAATGAGGATAATATGATGCAGTTAGTAGGTAGCTACTGCAATGAGTATGAGCAGGTTTGGATTTGTGAGGGTGCAGTGGAAAAGAGGAATAGTGCAATACTGTGCGGAACAGTGCAGTAAAGTAATGCAATGCTCTGACAGATCTACTGCAAGATACCGCACATGATGCTGTAACTGCAGATGCACTGCAATAAGAGTAGTTTGATGTTAAAATGGTACAGATACCGCATTAAGCCATAGAGATAAAGAGAGTGGCATGCAGTAAAATTACAGCCCATACATCTGATGGTGTAATAATGTGAGAGCAGGACAAGTGCAATAAGAATATAGTGTAATGATTTAGCGTACAACAGAGTAGTACAATACAGAAAAAACAGTAAAGTACTGTGAGGGTACAGACAGACAATACAGGCACAAACGATAGAGTGATACTGTGAAAGGGTAGAAGAATTGGTCCTGTGATGGGTGACCTAAGTGTAATGGGATGCAGTGAGGGTACAAAAAATACAATAAAACACAGCAGTACTGTGCAAGTTGAGCCAGTATAAGAAGAGTGTGATGCTGTGAGAATACTGCTAATTCAGTGAGACTTGTGTTATTCTGAGCAGCGTGCCAGGCAGCATCACATTCTCTGCTCTCAACTCCCCATCCTTCTTTCTCCGGCAGGTTTTGCTGCTCTGCAGATCTCGTGAAGGAGAAAGATTTCGCACTACGGCACTCTTAAAGCTGTATTACACCCCCCTTCTTTTTTTCTGGCACTGTGAGGAGAGCAGACAATTACTTTAAGTATGACTTTGCAATGAGCGTTAATTAGTTCCTAGCACAGTTAAACAGATAAACCACCCAGCGGAAAATTTAATTGATTTACCACACACAGGCAAAAAGAGATCTGAATGAAAGGCTGCCCACTTACAACCCTAACCATTTCACTGTGTATTTAAAGAAAAAGGATAATGCTATTCATAAAGACATACTGTAGATGTGATTTTTTTTTATCACATAAGTACATACTAGCAGTGTGCACTGATCCATTAAATACACTGATTTCTATACAACAGTCAGGGAAAGAATTCCCCTTCAGCTGACCTCAGAGCTCTATCACCTCAGTGCCATGGAAATTCTTGGATCGACTTATAAGCAAGTTATGCATTAATAAACCCCACTGTGGCACAAAGTGTGTTCTTTTTAGGTAGGTGATAACCCAAATTGAAAATGAAATTATCACCAGTCAGCAAGTGACAGCATCTCTGCATCCCACAGGATCGCCTCCTCCTCTGTGAAATCATTGCTCAGCAAAGGATGTATTGATCAATGACAAGCCAAGAAATATATACATGAGTATAGAGCGTCCCGGGAGACCAGGGGCAGGGAATATAGTGCAGGCTACTGATGCTGAACAGATAATATCTTCTAATCCATATGCACGCAAACTATTATGCACAATCTGGAGAAAGGAAATGTAGAAACAATAACCATTGCTAAAAATATAAAGGATTGTGTAGTTTGTCTAGTGTAGGGTGATGCAGGACAATGGAATTGGAATTTCTACAAATTAAACAGCTCAAAAATAAGAATAGGCCTCATAAACTACAGACTATGGGATGATTTGAAATCAGTGCAGTCAGTCAAATAATATTAAGATGGCCACAATTGGACAAGCATGCATATCCTGATCTGATTTGGAAGGTGCAACAGAATGCTGCAAATCATGACAACCATTCATATTTGTTTTTCTCTATGATGTTTAATAGAATTATTTGGCTCTATTTATATAGTGCCACAGCAAAACCCGAAATGTACAATGTTTTCTGTGTTTTTTCCAGAATCGCTTGTTTTTTTCGGGCTTTGAACCAAAAAGCCAGAATTTTCGGATTTTTGCCTGAAAAGTCCGAAATGGTTGGATTTTCAGGCTAATTTCTCCACAGACCACAGTAAGGTCAAAATAACATAGGGACCCTTGCCATTGACTTATACACAACCTCGGCAGGTCTGAGATTGCGCATTTTCAGATATGGGCTTTTTGCTGCATCGGGCTTTAATAAATTTCGAACGTTTTGCATTTTAAAAAAAACCTGAAAACCTTGAGTTTTTCCCCAAAGCCCGTCCGGAGTTTAGTAAATAACCCCCCCCACACACACAGATTATGGTCAATTTTATCTGTAAAAAGTAACCTCCCTATATGTTTAGAGTATGGGAGAAAACTAAAATGGAAGGAACCCTTTCCAGCATGGGAAAGGAGAATATAGAAACTCCTTGCAGAACATCCTTACATTATTCCCTATATATTTTTTTATTATATTACACATAAGGTGGCCATACAGAGGCCGATAAAAGCTGCCGACAGACCGAGTCGGCAGCCTATTGGCCAGTGTATGGGGCCCTCCGACGGGCTTCCCCGATCAATATCTGTCTGAAGATCTCCCAGATGTCGATCTAAAAATTCAGAGGTATCGCGGACGGCATCTTTTCATTGATGCTAGGGCCTATGATCAGATCAGTCCAATATCTCCCACCTCAAGGTGGGCACATTGGGGAGAGATCCGCTCGTTTGGCAACATCACCAAACAAGAGGATCTCTCTGTGTATGGACACCTTTACTTGCATGCAGTCAGCCATACATGACATGACTACTATATTATCAGCCACTGCATGACCACTTAATAGTCACTACCACTTATGGTTCTGCTGCTGCCCCATATATGGGATTCAAATCATTCCCTGGGTCACTTTACAGTGGACCAATGCACCACATTATGTGGCTCATCTGCCATATTTGATTTATTTCATGGTCATGCAATTGTGTATAAGCATCCCTTTTTAATAAATAAATGAAATATACAGGAGACAGTTGGCAACCAACCTATCCTATTTTCTGAAACTGCCTCCAATGGGGGCCATACCTGCAATGATAATCAGATAAACTGCCTGTCCATATTGTGGATAGTTTTCCTGGGATCCAATTTCTGCCTTGCAAAAAACCAGACAGCAAGTCTATAACATGAGAAGTGCTTTAAGGCACTATAATTAATAGATGGAAATGCTACTGGAAAAAGCTCTAGGTATTAATTGGAAACAGAGCCTGTTATTTTTGTTATTTTATAAAAGCACTGCAGTTGTATTAAGTGTATTTATAAATGTTTAAAAGCATGGGAATAATAATAACAATGGGTCCAGAACAAGAATATAGATACAGGAGATTTAATGCTGGCGAGCATTTAATGGGGTATTCGCTAAAAAATATTATAATAAAACATAACAAAGAAAACTTTGTTGTTGATTGTAAGCTTCTTAGGTTATTTCCCACCTTCCCAATGTGTCAGACATTCAGATCTTTGTATATAATGTGTATATATACACAGTGCTATATAGAATAGAAAGAACATTGTTACAGTATTATGAAGCTGCAGGAACTTATAAGCAGCTTTGCTACAGGCACAGTGGAAAAGTGGCCTGCCTGCAGCCACAGATAATATGTAGCAATTCATTTACCTGATCCGTGTCTCTTTGCAGCTGCAGCTCCGATCGGCTCTAAGCGACTAATCGTGCCGGCCATGGAAAAGCCTGTCCTTTCCTTCTCAGCAGACACAGACTTGTCCCCTGATGCTGCTGCAACAATGCAGAGATGTGGCTGGCTCCGTCCCCTCGGCCAGACAGACCTACAGTCTCAGCGACTATTCACACTGCCCTCCAGAAGCCTCTATGCGGGCAAGTTAGAACATGTTCAAAGTTAGATAGTAGAGCATCAGGAAACTGTGCAGTTTGGTTATGGCAGCATGTGTGCATTCCCAAACAGAATTATACACTTATTTGTTATATATTATATATATACACATCCTTATATATATAAATATACATCTATATATATATATATATATATATATATATATATATATATATATATATATATATATATATATATATATATATATATATATATATATATATATATACATCTATATATATAGATCCTTATCAATGAGTGACAATAGAGTTCACCAGAGAGGAATTCCCCACCAGAGCTCTCTATTTACTTGTGTAGTATATTAAATGTTGTGTGTGGTTGTTTTTTTGTATTTTGCACCTTGTCAGCCATCACAAGAAAACGTCGAAAATGCTACGATCTGTGGGGAATCAACCAAGGTAAAACACTTTTGTTGCATAATTGCGCAAAAATGCAGGTGGTGCTGTACGGATTTAGGATGCAAGTCTTTTACCTTTGGCGATTCCCATGGATAAAGGCGATTCTCTACCTGGTACCAGCCTACAGCTGCTATTGCATATCTCCCAACTGTCCCGTTTTCAGAGGGACAGTCCCTCGTTTGTACAGGAAAGTCACGTTTTTCCCTGCACAGAACAGCCAGAAAAAGAAACAATGTTTCTAACTTAATTGGCTTTTGGCAGAGAGCCCAGAACAGCCACAGCTGCATATAAGATACTTTTGTAACAATTTCAAGATAATTGTAACAATATAAGATAACAGGTCCCTTGGGAGAAGTTAGACTCACAGCTTAAAGGGCAATTCACCTTCATTAGCAAAACTGTAATAACTGAAAAAAAAACACAGAAATATATTCAAACTTTAATTAGGGGTGTGGCCACAAAAATGGTTGTAGTCAAAAAAATTTGCTGCACTAGATGCACCAACTTTTTGCCTCTTTTTTTATTTTCAAAATGTTGGGAGATATGGTATTGCGAAGCTGCCCCCCTGCTCTATTTATCTGAACCACTTTCACTTGCATATGCTCACACGCAGTGGAGCAGAGGTCAGCCCAAAGATGCCTCCTTTCGCATATTTAGGCTGATCTTCGCTCCCAATTCAAATCAATTGAGCTGCGGCATGGAGTGGATCTAACCTTGTCCTAAAGAGTTGCAGTTTCTAGTTTTTTTTATTGTATGTTTTTTGTGTTATTTCCTTCCAATTTAGAGTTTAAGGGTTAAATATTAATAAATAGTTCAACCCACTATCTGAATAAATGCTTTTTTTCTAGGTCATAAACTAGAGGAATATATATATATATATATATATATATATATATATATATATATATATATATATTCATAAAAGAAATGCTCAGCTGGTCTTTTACTGTACATAAAAGGAGTCTAACAGGGTCATTTTATGGCTGCGGTGAGGGACCTGCATGATGGGTAACTGGCTGCAGCCATTTATGGATCTTTTTACACTGCACTGGCCATGCAGCAATGGAGAGATGAATTACAATGGCTTGTATTACTGCAGTAACATCTGCAATGACCAAGATTATATGAACGTGGTTCCCTATGGAATATAAATCCACACAGGGAAAACGACAGGAAGCTTAGTTTAAAGGAGATATTTGATAGAAAATCAAAATCTTTGTATTTTGTAGGCATTGACTTCTTTTCATTGCATTTGTTTTTTACTTTATCACCATTACATTTCGAAATATTGGCCCAGCTCTGATCCTAGCAATCAAAATGTAGATCGTAAAGATAGACTTTTAACCTGTTCATCTTCTAGCCTGTCATCCATACCACAACATAATATTATTAAATTAAAATTTTCTGTATTTCTTTAAGGGAAAAAATACAATGTACTATATTAATGCCAATGGTTAATACTTAACAATAGGATAAATAAAGCATATCTCCCATACCTTCAGATTTACCTTGCTTCTCATACTCAGACATACTCAGACATTTATATTTATGATTCATGTTGATAACTGAACCCACTGCCGTAAAAATTAGTTCCTTGCCACAAACAGAGATTTCAAGATAAATATAATGTACATTACTAAACCCCCCCCCTAAACTGGGATCAAACATGGGGATAAGGGACAGACTTGTTTAGTGCTGGGAAACTGTGCTTAAGGCTTATAACTCCAAGTGGAGGAAAAAAAACCATGAAGCCAGATTGACACAGATCCATTGGGATTCTCATTGGAGTATTATTTTGCATTTTAATGCATCCATAAGTCCTGGAGCCAAAGGAAGTTGTATTGAGCAATATTGCTTTAAGAATAAAACCCTGCTGTTGCTGGACTTCAGCTCCCAGCAGGGCCAGATTTACATAGCGGCACCCCTAGGCCCACTGCCGTTCATCACCCGTGCCCCCCCTTTATTCATGCAAACTTTCATAATCGGGACCTGAGCAATGTGGATTGGGCACGGAAAATTTACAAAATAATTGTATCTTCTGCACATCCCCAGTGTTTCTGAACCAATGTGGGTGTGGTTGGGAAGAATGCCGCCCCCTAAAATCCTGCCGCCCTAGGCCCGGGCCTTGGTGGCCTCTCCACAAATTCAGGCCTGGCTCCCAGCATGCCTCAACCTTGATAATATGTTAAAGTATGCTGGGAATTGTAGTCAACAACTAAGTAACATTGGTTGAGCAGTGCAGCAGGGTTTAAGTTGGCCATAAATATGCAGATTTTATTCTTTGTATGACAAAACATCATTTGTTTCAATATAACAATATACAACTAACCATTCAGATTAAATAGGTATAAAAAAATAACAAATCAGACGATGTTATGGCCATTAATTGACAGCCAGCAATCATACTAAAGTTATGTCTGACAAATGAGTAATGACAGTAACCCATTGATAGCGTCAAATAGTCAATACAGGCAAATATAAATATTATCGTTAGCCGACGATCACCATGGTATGAAAAATCTTGGGGCAATTATTCTAACTCCACACACAGTCCAAAAATCTACAAACCTTATTTTCGTATGACTGTATCTTTGAGTCTTTGGCCAGCTTTAGTGCCCCTTTAACATCCAGTTCTTGATACAATTTCTAGGTTCTATAAATATAACAAATGTATCTTTAACATCATGTAATGCTGTCTAATTTTAAAAAATAATTTTAATTATGATTTATGTCAATCCTATCTAACCCATTCCCAGGTTACCCTTTGTGATCTCTGTAAATTTTATGGGGCAGATGTATCAACGGTCGAGTTGTGTTTTCCCAAAAAATGTTGAGTTTTTTCAAGGGTAGTTTTCAAATGCGAAAATACTCCAGATAAAACATGGAGAAGTCAATGGCAGAGGCCCCTTGAATCATTTGAAGATGTTTGTATCCTTAATGATGTTCAGGTTTTTTCGCTGGGTTTCATTCAAAAACTCGATCAAAGGGCAAGTCAACCCCAAAATAAAAATTTGGCCAATAAAAGAAAACATAATTCTAAGCAACTTTCCAATATACATTTATGTACATCAATAAAGCATAATGTACAGTTATTTGTAAAAGCAATTGCTATTGAAAGCAGCATTTGTTTAACTCCTGGGAAAGTATATATATATATAAAAAAAAAAAAAAAATATATATATATATATATATATATATATATATATATATATATATATATATATATACACATACAAATACCTTAAAAAACACAGAAAAGGTGTATTGGAAAGGTGCTTAAAATTGTGTTTACTTTTATTAGGCACATTTTTATTTTGGGGTTTACTTGCCCTATCATTTTCAGTTCCAGGAATCAGTAATTTTGCAGCATTGAATAAGTGGGGAGATACCTCATGAGGTCCATGGTTTGTATTGGTATTGAATCCTAAAACTATAATATAAGCATGTAATAAGCAAAGTAATTTAATCCCAATCTTCCGGGCAGATTTTATCCAGGTTATTTTGGTAAGGTTCTATGATACATGGATACCTTAGTTATCAAACTGCCACAGATTCTCATTTGAATTGAGATGATTGATTTCACAGGGATAATGTATGATCTTAGATGAAGTTCTTCAATATCATGTGCTAAAGGTCCCTCTGCTGGGGATTAAAGAGTACAGAATGTACAGAATAACTGGCAATGTTGAACTATTTAGGAATTTGCACTGCGGGTGTTAGAAATAAATCAATTAATGGTTTGCATAAGGCATTCATTCCTTCGACCCTCAAAGTAAAATCCTTTGAATTCAAATATCGAAGGATTTTCGTGCAAAACGTTAGATCGAATAAAAATCGAACGATTACAACGATTTTAAGCAATCGATCGAATGATTTTTATTCGATAAAAAAAAACGTAGAAAAGTGCTCTGGAAGGTCCCCATAGGCTAACATTGTACTTCGGTAGCTTTAATGTGGCGAAGTATGAAGTCTACGTTTTTTTTTAAAGAGACAGTACTTCGATTATCGAATGGCTGAATAGTCGAACGATTTTTACTTCAAATCGTTCGAATCATTCGATTCGATCAAATTTGACCAATTCGATGGTCGAAGTACCCAAAAAAATACTTCGAAATTCGAATATTTTTGCATTCGAATTATTCACTCGAGCTTAGAAAATCTGCCCCCAAATCTATCCTGCCACAAGTAATTTATGTTGGAGGTGTAAAGCTGAAGCCGGCTCCCTTCTCCACATTTTCTGGAGGTGTCCCTGACTTGTTGAATATTTATCTTTCAACCCACCGTCCGCTAAGGAATGGGCTGAAAAAGTAAATGAATTAGCTAAATTTGAGGAACTCAACACCTTTTCAAGTAAACAACATTCCAATTTTAGAGATACATGGCTGAGATGGTTTCTGTTCAGGGACACGAGCGAATACAAACAACCAATGAGCCCCTGATTAGGAAGGTAGTGGAGCATTTTAGACTCCAGAGTTCTCTAGGCGGGAGTTAAGGCCCTTCCTAGTGATCTATGATATCTATCATCAGTATAACAAGGGCATAGAACCAAACCTGTTATGACTGGGTACTAATAACCTTGCAAATATCCAACTGTCATATTGCCTGTAACTGAACGCTATAGAAATGTGTAAACCCAAAAGCAATGTATTTGAAATTGTGTGTTATGTACTTCAGTCCCCCCCCTTTTTTTTCTTTCTGTACCCCTACCCTACTTATTTTCAGAAATCAATAAAACTACATAACCCCAATAAAAAAAAACCCTAGAAGTAAACAAAGACAGTAAGTGTGCATGTCATTAAGTAGGGAGAGGTAGCCAATATGTTGGAAAATGTTATCACAAGAGAAATCCTGGGAAATGCTTGGTTGAGACCATGGCACCTTGTTTGGAAAGCAAACAGACAAATATACAAGGACTGTGTATGGTATAGTACTGTTGCCATATTTGAAATGTTATTGTTACTTTTGTTCCTCAATAGGGAAGTATATTTTCGATACTTATGTACCCTGTCCTAAAATTTTCAGTTGCAGTTCTAACTGTGCAAAGGTATTAAAGGCAAAATTCGCTTTGATATTAGTTTAGTATGATGCTGATGGTGGCATGCTAAGAATTTTAATTTGGTCTTGATGTTTTATTCTTTGTTTTTGTATTGTTTCCAATAGATAACGTATCCCTACATTAATAAATCTCTAGCCTCAGTAGTAATTTGTTTTCTGTATACCAGGGTCCCAGCATCAGGTAGAATTTTAAATTTCAGGCTATAAAGACAGAATAGAAAGAAAATTCAGTAATAGATTGGATGCTCAGATTATATTGATGTTGCACATATATTGACACAGTGGGGCTCATTTATTAACGCAGCGCAGCGCTAAAAAGAGCGCAGTGGCCAGACATTTGCCCAGCGCAAGCGAGTATTTAATAATGTAGCGCACGATACCTTAACAGTGCGATTTGTGCGCTAATGTAGACACAAGACAGGTGCGACGTGTGAAACTGCGTATCAGCTGTCGCAGTGCTTATAATAAATTGTGCGCACAGGAAGATACCGCAAAGGTAAGGATTAGTTGTGCTCATGTATGAATGTGCTGCTTTAATTAGTTGCGTCACATATTGCGCATATTGCGTTCACTTAGACGCATCTGCATTTGTTTCTGTGCTAATATTTGTTTGGTTGCAAAGGTGTTTAGCCTACCTGATACCCTTAAAGGAACCTTGGTCAATATAAACATGTTGGGTGGAAGGCGTGGTTAATATGCACCTTACAAGGGTTGTTCATCTTGAATATACTAGCGCAGCTGGGCAGGAATGCGCATTTTGAAGAGCGTTACTATTACGCCACGAAGAGGCAGGCGTAAAAATTGTGGTGCTGTTGCCCGGGTGCAGTTTTGCACATATACAGACGCAAATCTGCGACGGCCGCAGTGCAAGCGCATTGTAGCCACGCCCACAGCCACGCCCCTAACAACCACGGCATCGTTTGCGACATAAATGCCCAATCTTTTGCGCAATGCGCATAAACAAAACCATCGCAAAAGCTCTGTGTTATGCGCAATATCACGCAAATATATTAGCGATCACGCTTGTGATGGCGCAGACAACCTTTTGCGTCCACTTATGCGCTGCGCTGCTTTAATAAATGAGCCCCAGTATACTGATGCACAGAAATTACGCCACAGTGTGTTGATGGAAGGCTGTTGTCCCATGCAATTACATTACAATGCATTGACACAAGATTTAATTTGGCCTGATGCGTGGCGCATGTGGGTTACCAATAGACACCAAGGGGCAAATTTATTTAATAATTAACCCCCTTAGAGTGACACTGAGCTTTCTCTTCAGATTGTTTTACTATACTGACCTTTAGCCTTATTTTTTGAATCCTGAACCATTGCTGCCTATACTGACTGTGTGCCCAACCTAACTCTGATTTTCACCTTCTGACTTGGATTTGATACCAGTTGTTAGTGAAAAGGGTCTGAACCATGACATGAGGGGAACTTCAGATTATTGCACAAAGCCCAGCACATATTAAAAAATCTTTGGCACTTCTCCCATTGACTTACTGTATATGGAACCTCGGCAGGTCTTAGATGCCGAATTTTCAGATTCAGACTTTTTCCATCCTCAGGGTATAACAAATTCCAAAAATTTGTGTTGTTTTAAAATTCAGATTTTATACTAAAAAAACACAATTTTTTTGGCATTTAGAGTTTAGTAAATAACCCCCTAAATCTCTTAATTTTAATAATGAAAGCAAAAAAAAAGATGTTAGCAATTTTACAATTACAATTTTTGGGGGGTTTAGATACACATTTAATGGGCCCTGGACTTTAAGGATGTATTAAAAATTAAGTAAGTTCTATTTAGTGATAATGACAATGTCTGAAGCCCTGACTGATTAGACCAGTGTGGTTCATTGCCCTTGCATCATACAAAATGACTGAATAGTAATAATCTTGTGTATGTGATGTACCCACACAAAGGATACTAACATCACATTAATATTAGGGCAGAGACAGATTCAGACTAAACGCAAGCCCGATGCACACATCACTAGTAGCAAAGTTGTATACTTATCACATTCTTACACACGCTAGGGTCAGTCTTATCAGGGGCCTGTGTGATTTTGGCGTGTGGGAAGAAAACAGAAGTACCTATAGGAAACCCACACAAGCGAGTGAAGAACATACAAACTCATTGTAAATAGTGCCCAGGTCAGAATAGCACTCCGGACCATTGTGCTTGTATAAAAATAAATACATGTTGTGCTTATTGCCTCATGTATAAAAAAAAAAAACTGCTACTAACTCCTTATTATCTAACATCTAAAATCTAATGTGGATAAAAAAGTGCCGAGAGGGACAATGGTATAAAATAGGTTTAGAATCAGAAAAGGGTGAAAGTAAGAAACAAAATTTAATTCGATAATTGGTACAAGTATGGGATCCGGTAGAAAGCTCTGAATTACGAAAAGGCTGTCTCCATTTTATCCAAAAGTTTAAAAATTATTTCCTTTTTCTCTGTAATAATAAAACAGTACCTTGTACTTGATCCAAACTAAGATATAATTAATCCTTACTGGAAGCAAAACTGGTCTACTGGATTTATTTAATGTTTACATGAATTTCTAGTAGACTTAAGGTATGAAGATCCAATTTCCAGAAAACCCAGGGTCCAGAATCTGGATAACAGGTCCCATACCTCTATATGTATGGTGCCCTGCCAAGACCAACCAGTATCAATGTACTGTGAATATTGGTCAGTTCCATAATTGTGCAGAACATATAATTTGCCAGTGCTCTATATTGGCATGGTGCTTCCACAAGCAAATTGTGAAGGAGCCACAGCTCCTCTTTTGCTTTCTGTTGTTCAAATCATTCAAACACTCTGCACGAAGCATGGCAATAATAGGAATGCAGCTATAATATGTGCGGCTCCTCATACTTTCTTCTTCATTTAGTCTGTGGGCAAATTGGGTGAAGAGGGTACATGTTCAGCTTATGTATAGCGGTCTTAAAGGAGAACTGTCATCTGTAATAATGGTCTCTATATTTGGATTTCTACTTAGCAAAAAAAAACATTTTGCAACCCCTTCAGTTAAATAGATTTTAGATGTTCTTTAACAAGATAACATGAGAATACATGAGAATACATGATGACAAGAAATTCTGGACACAGAATAAATTAGCTGCCTCTTGGCACTTACCCAATTCACCACTGTACCCAATTCAACTCTTGCTAAACCAAGCAGAGGAAACAGCCTGTACAACAGCATAACAGGCATTACTATGCTTTCTTTTTATTCAAGCCAAGAGGCTGATCCCTATCCCCCTACCCCACATAGGCCCCCTTCCTCCTCCCCCCCAGCCTAGCTGCTACCTTGGGCAAATTCCCCTAACTTTTTAATTACCCCTCAGTGAAGATTAAGAGATCGGAGCAACCTCAAAGCTACTCAAATACTTAACAGCCACCCCCCTAATTCCCAAAAACAACAACAACATTCATTATAAGTTGGGTAAATTTTATTTGTTGACTTTGTTAAACAGCTGTCATTCCCTTCTTTAATGCTGACAACGCCACATTTCTTGTTATTGGACATTTGTTAATGTTTCAAAAAAATTATGTTATCTATATATATATATATATATATATATATATATATATATATATATATATATATATATATATATATATATATATATATTTATATCTATATTGGAGATGTATACTGTAGGTCTAAAAGGTCTCCCACACAATAGATTTAGGCGAGCAAAGTACAGCATCTGTCCCTGCCTCACTAAGAAGCATACAGTCAGTACTATACTAATCTCCCCTGGATTCACGCTTGCTCTCAAATGTATTGCTAATGCTGTATAACGCTCACATCTTATTTATACACCATGTTGTCATTTATATCATTGAGCTACCTGAGATAACTTAAAAGAGCAGTTCCACCAGAATAAAAACACACAAACCCCAGCTCCCAGCGTTTCCCTTTAGGATAGTGGTTTCTGTGTTTTAGTCTGGTGTTTTTAGTATTTCACCAAGATTAATCATTACCTTTATGCTGCTTAGTATGTAAGAGAGCAAACTGAGCTACAATATTAAAGTGGTTGTTCACCTTTAAATTAACTTAATTAACTTATTTAGCTTTTTATTCAGCAACTCTCCAGTTTGCAATAACAGCAATCTGGTTGCTAGGGTCAAAATTACAGTAGCTACCATGCACCAATTACAATATAAATAGGAGTGGGCCTGAATAGAAATATAAGTAATAATTAACAATACATGTGTAGCCTCAAGGTGGCCATAGATGCAAAGCTCCTATAGAGGATTCATACGATTTTCGGACGTGAGTGGAGAGTACCGTCATTTTTCGTCCGGCGGAGATCGGTCGTTTGGTCGATCGGACAGGTTTGATTTTGTCCCGACCGATCCCGCCGGAGCCCATTGCACTCTCATCATAATCTGGGCTGAATGTTCAGATTACCCCTGATATAGCCATGCCCGTTAGTGGCATATCGGGGAAAGATCGGCTAGTTTGGCGGTGTCGCCAAACGAGCGGATCTTTTTGCCTATGGCCACCTTTACAGAACATTTTTTAAGATGGGTCCGTGGCCACAATTTGAAAGTTGGAAAAGATTCAGCAGAAGGCAAACAGTTAAACTATAAAAAAAAAAAAAAATGAAGACCGATGGATAAGTTGCTTAGAACTGGCTGTTTTATAACATAATACAAGTTAGGTAAATCACCTCTTTAAATCCATAGGTTCTCCAAAAATATCACAGTGGGAAGGTGTAATATAGGTTTACTTTTGTAAAAATTTAATACAGTGCTTTTGTATTTAAACCTACGTTGCTAAAGTATATCCAGAAGGGGGAAAAAAAAACCCACCGTACAATTCTCGTCTCTCCTTCTCCATTTCTGGACGAGAACAGGAGATTCTAGAAAAAAAAATACACAGTACAATCAGTGCTGCTCAAACTCCCCCAACCCTCCCTGTCTGACAAACTAATGGCCCTGCTGACAAACTGTTATTAGTATTTTGTTTCAGAGGCAAAGTAAGCTGCACACTTCATCCCCTCCCCCACAGATGCAGTCCAGCAGGAGAGCCTAAAAAAAACCCACAAGCAAACTCCGAAGAATATTGCTCAACCTCCTCCTCTCTGACAAGGAGCTGCCCTGCTGAGAACAATTCTCTGCAATCAGTGAGGAAGGAGTTTTACTGTGCCAGCTCTGCAATAATGCTTCCCTCTCTGCAACAACAGGAAGAGAAGTGAGGCGCACAGAGATGACATCACTAGAGGATGAAGAAGAGAGGTGCTATGATTCAGGGGTCATGGGCAGGTCTAAGGCAACGCTGGTGCTCTACAATAGACACTTCTAAGTTCAGATTCTGATAATGCCTGGTGTGGAGAACAGTTAGAAATGAGTGATAATAAGAAGTGTATTTTAAATACAAATTTGATGCAAGTTGTTAATTATATAGATTATAATGTGCTAATGGATTTTTTTATTATAATAATGAGACAAATAGTAGGGTTTATATTTCATGACAGTTCTCCTTCAACATATTACATGTTAGTCACAGTAACCGGTTACTCTGTACCCTCATATGTACCAGGAAACAGTTACCGGGCAGCAACCAGTTGTGCAATGTGTATAATGTAGTTATCTTCCTGAAGATTTGGGGGGACCTAAGAGTTTGAGCGTACACCAAGGTAAGGACAAACAAGTGCATGCTCTTGGTTCATCAGCTTCCACAATAGCATATACTGCATTTCACAATAATATATACTGCATTTAGCAATAGCACATGCAAAAGTTACGATGCCAAACAAAAAACCGGAAACGCCCAACTGTAACTCTGCACCAAACTCAGTCTTTCTTCGAAAACTCCACTTCTACTTGACCCTCCTAGATCACTTTCCAAATAGGGACTCTAACACTCAAAGGCTGGGATAAGGACACTGCATTACCAAAATTAAATGTTTTTTTTTTGTCAGTACAACGTAATGGGTTAGTGAATGAGAGCACCAGCTGGTGAAACAATTTTAAAGAATTACATAAGGACCATTGATAATTCCTTATTTTCATTTATGTAGCTAGATAGGATTTTATTACTGTAAGAAAGAAAAATGAAACGTATCTCTTTAATGTAAGTGAAAAAATACTATTTTTTTGTGCATGAGATTAATATTCCAACACTTCCCTAATAAAATAAACATTATATATATGCCACTAAGTGCATGGATCACTTCCCATTATTACTTAAAAGGGCAGTAATTGTAACATAATTGTCTGCCCTGCAAGGACCCAACATGGAGTAGCTTCAGTTTTCCTGTTTAGCTCAAGAAATAAAAAAATTAATACACTCAACAAAAAGTATGTGCAACACAAACCCTATTAGTTGAACTTGTGTTGAACAAGGGACTATTATTATACAAGCAAATTGTGGAAATTGCATCTCCAGAGAATGCCTATCAATACTGGCACAACTGTCTGTATAGACTGCATGTTAGCTATTGGAGCAATTGGGAGACAGCAAGTATTCATCAGAATACCTCCCAACTGTCCCGTTTTTAGAGGGACGGTCCCTCTTTTGACAGCTCAACCTGCAGTCCCTCATTTGTACTGGAAAGTCCCATTTTTCTCTGCACTGAACAGTCAGAAAAAGAAACAAAGTTTCTAACTTAATTGGCTTTTGGCAGAGAGCCCAGAACAGATACAGCAGCAGATAAGATACTTTTGTTACAATTTCGATATAAGCAAATAAGTAATTGTAACAATATAAGATAACCTTGGGAAAAGTAAAGCTGGCCATAGACGCAAAAATCTAATCGTACGAATCGAGGATTCGTACGATTTTCGAACCATGTGTGGAGAGTCCCGACATTTTTCTTCCAGCGGAGATCGGTCGTTTGGTCGATCGGGCAGGTTAGAAAATTTCTGTCGGCTGCCGATAATATCTCTGCATGTATTGCCGATCATACGATTTTCAGTGGGAGACTGTCACTAGCTTTGGTTGGACATAGATATCGTACGATTGCTGTCAGGGGCAGAACATTGTTAATCTGTTCTTTAACTAATCTGACTGGTAAGACTTTGATCTGAATGGTTAGTGGCGGGTCGGGAGATGGGAAAGTCCGATCGTACGATGATTCGTACGATCGGATCTTTGCATCTATGGCCAGCTTTAGACTCACAGCTTAAAGGGCAATTCACCTTAAAAACTGTAATAACTGAAAAAAACACAGAAAAATGCAAACTTTCATAGCCTGCCAAATTTCGTAAAATGAACATGGTAATTAGGGGGTGTGGCCACAAAAATGGGCATGGTCAAAAAATTTCACTGTGCTATGTGCGGCGACTTTTTTGTCCCACTTTTTATTTCCAAAATGTTGGGAGGTATGCATCAGGGAAAAAAATCTTAATAGTCAAGCTTCCTACTGGGGTGGAGCCTAGGCTAGATTAGTTACACCACTGATAAAAAAAAACGAATGTGATGTAAGGCTACAATGTTATTGTTAATTTCATTTAAACCACTGCCTGGTTTCCAGGGTAAAATGGACCCTAGCAATCATTTTGCTGCTGAATTTTCAAACTGAATAACTGCTGTACAAAAAGCTAAATCAATTAAAAATGGAGACCAACTGCAAACTGTCTACCCTTTTTTCTATTGGGGGGGGGCTTTGTGTATAACACCATTTTATTACAGCTTTTCAGCTTTTTGTAAAGCAAAATATATTTTAAAAAAATGAGTTTTTACACTCCTGGTTAAAATATTCAAATTTAAGCTGACATGGCAGCTTCTGGACGGAAGTTTTTACAGACAATCTGTCCTGTATTTTGTAAGGTAGGGTTTAATTATGTTTTCTTGTCCAAAAAAAATATGGGAGGGTACTAGCAATAACGAGTTTTGAGGTCCTGTGGGTTACAAGAACTTGACTAAACTTTGTTTTACATCTTACACTATTCGGATGTATTTGAGCAACTAGCAGTGTGGGAGATTCCTGTATGTAAAATTTGACTGTCTGTGTGTGTAATGTTAGAAATATTTTAGGAATGGACTTTGTGTTGGTGCAGTTAATGAGCCTGGTAGTGCTTGGTAGCCATTCAGCTGTCACAACTGTGTTTAATTGATTTAAATAGCCATATAAAATTCAGACAGTTCTTTTACTAAAGAATTAGTATTTTCTGAATCTTGTTCAATGAAATAAATATTGTAGTAAAAAGCCTGTTCATACTGGGGGCACATTTGCAATACTGCAGTAACTCCTTGTAACCAAAAAACTTTGTTATAATTTTTCTTTGTGGTTATTGGGCAGGTTTCTAGTAGGTAAATACAGTTGCAGCCTTAAGCTGGCTGGCCATACATACAAAGATATAATTGTACAAATGTAAGTTTCATACGGTTTTCAGACCATGTGTGGATTGTCCCGACATTTTTTGTACCATGGCAATCGGTTGTTTAGTCGATTTGACAGGTTAAAAGATTTCTGTCTGCTAATGATAATATCTCTGCATGTATTGTCGATCTGATTATATCAATGGGAGCTTGTCACTACAATTTGTCGGACATAACTTTCGTACGATTGCTGTCATGGGCAGAATATCATCTGATTTGTTCTGTAACTACTTTATTTGATCTGAATGGTTAGTGGTAGGTCGGGAGATTGCACCACATGATCGTCCATCCGATATTAAGGGACGAAAGTTTTTAGCTGCGCTCTGGTTTCATGCGTTCAGCCGCATGGGAGCCCAGGAGTAGATGCACTGAATTCTTTCCAATGTGACTGTACTCTCACAAGAAGCATGTAAGCACCGAACGCAGGTTGGGACGCAGCATATTGCATTTAACCTGTGTTCAGCGCTTCCATGCGTCTGTGCAAGCTGTAATAGAACATGTTTGTGAGTACCCACCTGCAAAAAAAAACAGGATTACAAGGAAAGCCTATTTTATCTTTATCTGATGGTGGCATTGTAATTGGAAGGGGATTAACACACATGTGGTGCACATAATAATCTCCATAAAGCACAATACGGGGTGTTACCAAACAATATTACCCTATATTTTTTTCTTGTTTGTTCCTGTGCCTTTGGTTCTGGCTTTGTTTTTTAGATATTGTGTTTAATTCAGTGGCAGAGGTCCCTATCTTAATTGGAAGTTATTGTGGTCTGTGCTGGGTTTAAGCCAAAAATCCGATAATTTCGGGCAAAACCCCCCAAAAAATCGTACAAAATAATTTTTTTGTACTATTTTGTAGGATATGATATCACTAGACATACACAGTGTTACTACATAAGACAAGTTATTCTGTAGTCTTATGTAGTAACACTGTGTATGTCTAGTGATATCATATATTTATACATTGTTGCATGATCGCTTTGTGAACAAGTAAAGATAAAATGGTTATAAGATTTTTTACTTATAAGTCTCCAAATAGTAGTTATTATATCAAATTACATTTCTAAATTATGGATTAAAGTAAATTGAATGTCACATTAATGAAGTACTGTAATCATCTAAGATATGAAATACATATTATATGGTCTATGTTTATATATTATATCAATCAAAGAACTAATTCATAGGATTATCCCTATTCCTAGTATTTATTTTACATACAACTAACGCGACTTTTTAGTGAGTAAAAGAAAGGATTTTTTAGTGTCTTAATTAATGTTCAGGTGTGCTGGGGGGGATTTAAACTCGGTGTAATGTGACAGGAAATGAGGTCTCTGAGGAAGTGCATTGTCACGAAACGCGTCAGACCTCAGACGCCATAGTTATTTGATTGTATGTCTTAAATAAAGTATTTACCTTTTAAACAATCTGGAGACGAGCGATCTGTGTTTGTACCCAGGAGTGCGCGGCCTGCAAATCGACTGTTGGACTTTTGGCGTTCCTTCCTAGTGACGGACTCGGGGCTGGCTGCACCCGGGTCACCTATCGTGCAGGGTAAGATTCTAAGGATTTACTTGAAACATTTGTTTAGCGGACTGAGAGAGCCCGGTGTTTAGATTGAAGAGTGGGGTCCGGGGCAGGTGCACCCGGACCAACTGATGTTCACGGTGAGCAGGGCTAAGTCTGCATTAAGCTATTCAGTATTGAACCGATACCCGCACCTTTGTCGTGTTTATGATAATTAAGTAAACACTCAGAGCCGGATTTGTCTTCTCTATAAATAATACTCCGTTATGCCAGACAAATCCCTACTGGCTGACATGTCAAAAATTCACATGACTGACACGGTCGGTTAAGGAGGTGATCTTATGATTAGATGCTCTGATATTTTAGTCTGGCTGACAATAACTCTGCCAAACAGGAGTTTTATTGAAGCAGAACTAATATTCTATTCATACTAAACTAAATACCTTCAGTTCCTCATTGGATCCATCATTGTACTCTGAAATTAATCTTATACAATTTTTTTTTTTTTTTTTTTTTAAACACTTGAAATTCAGCTTTCAGTGCCTTATCTAAACATGAGTGCTGGGAATGCATGAAATCCCATTGCCGGGAAAGAAATTCTGGTTAATACTTACGCAAGGTTTTCTTGTGTAATGATTAATCCTGGAGATCTTTGGACTGCCTCTTCCTGTTAAGATGTTACACTGACCGACTCCTAGTACACTAGGATTATACACGCATGTGGTATTGCCAGGAGTTCTGCTGGGTTGCATCCTCTTATATAGGTGAGTACATTTTATTCTGGTTTAAAGGATTTCCTTTTTTCACTTCAAAAATGACTTGTGTTGCCATCACATTTTCAAGCATCTGTATGCCTGCAACTGTATATTATATATATCTGAGGAGTTCTCACTACTTGTACTGTTATACCAGTAAAATACTGTATGCAGTTTCTACTATATTTGTTAATGCAAAGCAACACCCTATCTGTGAAAGCAAACTGGACTACACAATGAACATTGCAGTGGTCCTGAAAAGTTATTAGAAATCTACAAACACTCTGGTTTTTATTATTTGGTTTTTGAGTTGTTTTAGCTCTTTATTCAGCTGCTCTCCAGTTTGCAATTTCAGAAATCTGGTTGCTAGGGTCCAAATAACCCTAGCAACCATGCACTGATTTATGAACTGAAATATGAATAGGAAAAGCTGAGTAATAAAAAGTAGCAATAACAATACATTTGTAGCCTTACAGAGCATTTGCTTTTTAGATGGGGTCATTCTATAACATCTAGAAACTAACTTAAAGGTGAACCACCCCTTTTCATCAAATAATTGAAATTTTAAAAAATTATTTCCATTTTCTCTGTAATAATAATAAAACAGTACCTTGTATTTAATCTTAATTAAAATATAATTAATATTTATTGGAGTAGATATTAAATGTATGGAGATCCATATTATGGAAAGATCCCTAATCAGGAAATGCCCAAGTCACTGGAGCTGTTTTACTCAAAGAGCCGCAGCACATACAATACAATATAAAAAGCAGGCATGCTATTCACAGTATTCTGACACAGCGGTCAAAGCTCCCCACGAGCCAGAGCCCTTAGCTAACACGTGCAATTTACTAGCATCCAGCAAATTTCCAGCTATGTCTAGTACTGTTTCGTTTGTGTTTACCTGTAACCTTTAGTTCATTTTGATTACAAACCATTTACTCCATGTTGTTTTACAGGAATTTCTTTTAGAATTAGATTTTTTTCCTTTTCTGGGTTATGTGGAATTAAACTATACTAACTATTTGATATTAGCCCATAACGGAGGACAGAAGTCTGTGGATTTTCCATTATTGTACTTATGTGTATTTTTCTTCATACCAAATCAAACCACCATCAAGTTGTCTTTTTTATTATTGTACATTCTGTATGTGTATCAATCTTCATACCAAATCAAACCACCCTCAAAGTGCAAATATAAAGGTTAACAACACGTCATCTCCACCTCCCCCTTTTTCTCACAGCTCTGTCTCTGACAACCTGTTTTCTCCCTCTCTGCACTGCTCAATCTTGTTTAGAAGTTTCCTTTGTGGCAAGCAAAGATTAACAGCCGGCATGACAAAACAGCACAAGCTCATCAAGCTCCACACATCACTTCCACCTACTATATTAGCTATATGTTTCAGCCGCAGAAAGAACTTAAACAGAGGGTTTTTTAAAGTATGTACATTTATAAAAATAAAAGAAAATAGAAATTGGCCCCTGATTTCAGACACTTTCCAAGATGGTGACCCCCTGTGACAGGTTTGAAGTCCTGGATCATTGCTGCTATTTAAAAGCTGAAACTTTAGGCTGGTGCAATAAATTCAGTGTATAAAACATGAAAGGCTTTAGTTCTCCTTTAAGGGCCTCACAGCATCTCTTTGCTACCTTCAGTATAATATAACTACATTTGGTAAAGCAGCCTTTTCATAAACTGGTACATATACAGTATATTATGTGATTTGTGATGTGTATTTGTTTTATTCCCCCAGAATACTCGGAGGCAACAACATGTTGCTGAACTGCCTTCTTATCGTGTTGCTGTTGGGAGCCAATTTTGTTGACTGTACAGGACAGAAGGGGCACATATCTGTTATCCTTGTAGGGGCCACTGGGGACCTAGCAAAGAAGTACTTGTGGCAAGGACTCTTCAATCTCTACCTGAATGAAGCTGATAGGGGACACAGCTTTAGTTTTTATGGAGGTGCTCTTTCACCCCCAGAAAAGGCAGAGGGTTTAATGTTTGATGTACTAAAGTCTCTTCAATGTCCCGGGGATGTCACACCAGACAGATGTGCTCTGTTGAAAGACCAGTTTCTTAGACTCGGCCGTTACAGACAGCTGAAGACTGCTGAGAACTATACAGCACTGAACCAGGACATACAAAATACAATGTCAGAGGAGGGACTACATGAGTCTGGCAGGTTATTCTATCTGTCTGTGCCGCCATTTACATACACTGATATTGCTCGCAGCATCAATGCCACTTGCCGACCACTGCCCGGTGCTTGGCTGCGTGTTGTCTTAGAGAAACCTTTTGGACATGATTATGCATCTGCACAACAACTGGCCAGTGACCTACAGATGTTCTTCAAAGAGGAGGAGATCTATAGGATTGATCATTACTTGGGAAAGCAGGTGCATAACATTACATAACATTAGAAACTTCCTGTAACCTCTGGTTAAGAAATTCAGTGTACTTTAATGCTGGCATATTAAACAAAATGTGCAGGCTTATTCAGACTTCCACATATATAAAGGTGGCCATACACGGGCCGATAAAAGCTGCCGACAGACCATGTCGGCAGCTTATTGGCCCGTGTATGGGGCCCCACGACGGGCTTCACCGATCGAGATCTAGCTGAAAGTCGGCCAGAGCTCGATCGGATGGGACAGAAAATCCCATCGGATCGCGGCCGCATCTATTCGGTGATGTGGTCCCGCGATCCGACCGCCCGTTTGGGCATCGTTAGGATCCGATCGTTGGGCCCTAGGGCCCACGATCGGATCAGCCGATATTGTCCACCTCAAGGTGGGCATATCGGAGGGAGATCCGCTCGTTTGGCGACAATCGCCAAACGAGCGGATCTCTCCATGTATGGGCACCTTAAGGCAAGTGCTCTTATACATGTATGGGACCTGTTATCCAGAATGTTCGGGACCTGGGGTTTTCCGAATAACGGATCTTTCCATAATTAGGATCTTTATACCTTAAAGGAGAGCTAAATCCCCCAAAAATGTGAAATGCCCATTCCACTATCCTCCATAGTGCCCCCTCCCTGCTTATGTCCCGCATATTGCATTAGTGAAAAATGTGACCCTAATTGTGAAACTCGTGTATCTGTGCAGAGTAGCACAGCAGCGCTCAAGGGTGCCATCCAGCGCCGATTCTGATGAAGAAGCCATCTGAGGCTGCTCCTCAAATGCCGCCCCCCCGCTGGCTTACCTATCAGGAGGGGAGGCAGGAACACTAGTGTGGAGAGCGCAATTGCACTCTCTTGCACAGCATTGGCAGAGCGCCCCTAGTGCCATCTTCCACATCTTGGTTTTCTTCTGGAAGGGAGATATTTGGCATGCGCCAGAAACTCCGTAAATGGCCAAAGGGAAGAAAGAGGATCTGAAGAAAACCAAAGATGTGGAAGATGGCACCCTTGAGCTCTGCTTTGCTACTTTGCACAGAAAAGTGAGTTTCACAATTAGGGTCACATTTTTAACTAATGCACTATGCAGGGCAGAAGCAGGGAGGGGGCACTATGGCGGGTAATGGAAGGTGCTTTTCATGGTCCACTTAAAAATCATTTAAACATTAAATAAACCCAATAGAATCATTTTGCTTCCAAAATGATTACAGAAAATACATTTTTTTAATTTGGATAAAATGGAGTCTATGGGAGACGGCCTTTCTGTAATTTCACTATTTGTACAACATGCACTTTGTGCAGTATATAATATTTAGTTACAGTGCCATCCCTTTTCATGGCCGCATTCCCAATAGGAAACGTTTGCTATATATCACTATTTGCATAATGTTATAAGGTTTTAACTTTGTTTATAAAACATTTTGCCTACTTTATTGACCTTTCAGACAGTTGAACAGATTCTGCCTTTTCGACGACAGAATAGAAAGCATCTAGATCCCATTTGGAACCGAGAATATGTGGAGCGCGTAGAGATTGTTCTAAAAGAAACCGTTGATGCAAAAGGTAATGTACAGTTTCATGAGAGATTGATATGGTAGTGCCATCCATGAATGACACATTGGTAAAAAAAAGACAATATGGATTCAGATGAACAAAATACATCACCATTCACATGAGGTTATTCATGTGCAATTAATGTCTGGTGCTTCAACTGGAGAATTTAAATGAACCATCTTATGTATTGCATGCAGATTAGCTTGCCCGAGTAGTATATGCTTGGCAAAATAAATAAATTTATTTCACCAAAGAAAATGCATTCTTTGACGTGATCAGGGTATTCAGGTTATGACAAACATAGAAAAAAATTTAGTTACACAGATAATTGAAAAACAAATGGACGTAATCATGGTCGCTAACGTTCGCAAGCATCTTTGCATAGTTTTTTTGTGCTAGCGAAACATATTACATTTTCCCCTATGTATTATCTGCTTTGCAGCTTCACGTTGGGAAGTGGGGTCTTAGGGCAAATAATTCAGTGATTCTGACATATACGGTACCTATAACAACAGACAATGTCAGTATTGTGGATCATTCAGCAACGCTCTCTACTTTCTTATCAAAAAGGTCCATCATCTAGCTGTGATAAGTGACATATGACAGGCCCTGTTCATCAGGACCAATTGAAATATGCAGATAATAGGCCTGTGTATAATAAACTAGCTCAGTGTTTTGCTTCACAAACTGTTAAACACAGTTGCAGTAATTCTCTATATGTTATGGTTTGTTTGCAACAGCAAACTAAAAGTAGGAAAATTAAAGTCCTTAATGGTTGCTATTGGCAACTGCACTTGTGCAGTTTAGCACCTATGTTTGTAAATGAGCCCTACTGTATCTAAAATGGTATTTGATTGTGTACACTTTAGGGAAAGTATTTACTGTTTTGTATGTATACAATGCACTTGGGGGAGAAAAGCTGTTGCATAGAGCTGCCTCTGTCATAACAACGTCACCAGATAATACATCCTAGCAGAGAGAGGCCACTCTAAATCTGAAACTCGATGCACTGGTGTTTTCTCATTTTCATGAGAACATTTCATTGGCTTGTATTTGAATAAATGCTGCTCTTCTTACCAGATTTTACAATATATAAACTGTTTGTGTACCTTTATAAAACAATGTATGACCTTGTAACAACTGCAATAAAAAAAATAAATTGCCACATATGGTAGTCACGTATCTGAGGAATAAGTGAGAGAAAATTGTGGGAGGGACAGGAGTCTGATGTATATTGTCACGAAAACGACACTCTCAGCCACACGTGACTCTTGGGTTTGGCTACAAGGGGTTATACTCAGTCACCTTACACACAGGTTAGACTAACATCAGACAACCCAAAACATACCAACACCCAGAAAATACATTCGCAACCACCATTGATCATTAACAGGCAATAGAAACTTAATGTGACTATTCCCCTGCTCTCTATAACATGTAATAACTCACAATATAATTCCCCTGCTCTATATAACATGTAATAACTCACAATACACCAATGCATCAAACACCCTCTCCTACTATTGATAGTCAGGGTTAGATCCTACTAGTTCAACAAACACTCCAGCAGCCAAAGGGTTAATTTACATACAAACACACTCTCCTGCTAGCCATACTAGTTATTTAGAGTAAATACATCTAGGCTCAAGCTTTCAAATGGGCCCTGAGTTCTTTAGAACACAACGTATTACATTTTATCTCTTGTAGTAGATTATCCAAGGTCCCTGAAGTTACCCTTTTTTCCGACTGGTAAAAACTAGTTCTCCCCCGAGTGTAAAGTCTGTGCAGTTTCAGTAAATGTGAGTCAGCATTAAAAAATTTAGGGAAATAAGCACATAGGAAAAAGGATATTATTGCGTAGTATGTTTTATATAACCTGGTAACCTATTTTCTCAGTTCCAAATACTGCTACCATGCAGTCTTCTGGATACCGTAAAATATTCTAAAGTGTTCTAAAGTCACACCATTTGAATGTGTCCTATGATCACACCAATTAAATTCACCACGTGTAACTCTCAGGTGGGTACTTACAATTGTCAATGATCTTGTACTCATAAAACGACCAAGGTCTATTTGCCAGAAGCTTCTTCCTGCTGTAGTAAAACATACAGAGCATAAAAAAGTGTAAAAACCTTTATTACATAAAAATTATTTAAGATTACACTCACAAGATTCCCAAGATTGAGGGTTTGATTCTGACCAGCGTTGTCTCCTCTACCATGTGTAATCTCAGTGGTGCTTGGGGATGACATCGGACTCCTTTCGCCTGGCGAGTTTAGTCGATTCCCGACTTCCTCATAGGCTTCTAAAGCCTCTGAGGAAGTCAGAAATCGACGAAACGTGTCATTGTACTTAAGTGGTTCTGTATGTTTTACAATAGCACAAAACAACTTCTGGCAAATTGACAGTGGTTGTTTGATGTGTGAAAGATAATTATTAACGTTTGTGTGATCATAGAACACATTCAAATGGGGTGACTGTATAATACATATATTACGGTATCCAGAAGACGGCATGGTAGCAGTATTTGGAACTGAGAAAATAGGTTACCAAGTTATATAACATACTACACCATAATATCCTTTTTGCTATGTGCTTATTTCCCTGGGCTTTTTAGCGCTGACTCAAATTGATTAATTTTTAATATTACAGAAATAAACAGTGCATTTATAAAAAAAAAAAAAAAGTTGTTACTAAAAAAGACATACAACAAATACAGAAATACAAACAGTAGGTAAAATAAAAGGGAATAAAACACAGAGAAACCCTATACATACCAATCTAGAATTTCTTTGTGTCCTCCTGAGGCAAGAGTTGGAATCCTAGGCACATACTCCCACAAAGGTGAGTCCCCAAAGTATGAGCTGTTACATCTCACTTTTATATGGCCTGCTGGGACACCCTCCGTCATCATCATTACCTTATGCATGAGGTAGTAGTGCCCAGGATTAATGACCCCCTGTAAGTGGTTGTGTGTTTTAGGCCAGTTTTCTGCAATGTAATATTGGGACTTGCCAGTACCCAACAGCATACTGAAAATAGGGGCAGGGGGTGATCCATAAGTGGGCGATCAGAACTTCTCTATAGGAGGAAGCAACTGATTTTATATTGGAAGAAGTGCTAAATATTTGCAAATACGCCATTTTAAATAACTAGTGATGGGCGAATTTGCCCCATTTCGCTTCGCCGAAAAATTTGCGAACGTTTTTGACACCGGCGCCCGTTTTTGGCGCCGACGTCCGTTTTTTCGAATTTTCGCGGGCGTTTCGCGAATTTATTCGCTGGCGGCGAAACGCGCAAATTCGCCGCGAATTCGCGCCTGGCGAATAAATTCGCCCATCACTATAAATAACACCTGCAGCTTTTAATTACATTCCCCCTATAGAGAAATTGTGTTACTCTGAATTGTCACATTAGGCAGATGTGGATAGCACCTTTGTATAGCCTCCATGTGCAAATCCAAAACCAAATGTCTCCAGTGTTAACCCTTTACAATGCCAGCACAATACTGCTCTGGAATGACATGTGGTAAGTTGAAAGGTAAAACTGCATTGCTTGGAAACCTCCGGCACATCACCAGAGGTGATCACCAAGAGGCACAGAAAGGGTTTGCTGGGTGTTATTTTCAAACTTACCACTAGGTAATGCATAGGAGCATTTTCAGATGTGCAGGAAATTTCTGAGCATATTTTGATATGCAGAATGCTTTAAACCTTCTCTAAATCATGTATTTGGGGCTAAAGTTCCCATTACCTGTCGCTATAATCTTTTTGGGATGTCAATTTAGGATGTGGGGACACTGGTCTTGAAATCACCATTGTTTACCTAGTATAGGTAAATCTAAAACAACTGGAATTGCTAAGTAATCATTGAAGATGTTTCACTACTACTGGTTTGTGAAGTTCTCGGCATATAAACTCTTCCACTTATCCAATCACAACGGCACATTGTAACTCTTCAGAGAGGTGACATCTGAAATTTACAGAGGTGTTGATTCTGTGTAGTTACTGTGAGAGGATTACAAATGTGTCATGCAACTTCTAGAAACAGGTGTTACTTGTGAGAGTTACATGAATGGATGTGTGAAGTGTTCTGAAAATGCCGGGGTACAGATGTTAGAACAGCATTGTATGTAGCAGAGAGGTGTCATTTGAACTCTGCAACACAGAGCGGAATGTGTGGCAACTGATACAGAGTCCAAACACAAAGAGCAAAAACATCTCAGAGGAGCTTCGAAAGTGTGTGTCCAGTTGATTTAGATTTACCTATGCTAGATATACCATGACGTGGATGAATGAAAATCTTCATAGTCATACCATTGTTTACAAGTGTGCTTATGTGTATGTATTTAGTAACCTTTACTGTATAAGCTGAGTCTGAAGGTAATGGAATGTGAGGCAGATTTTCAGCAGCATAATTTAGCTGGCAGAGAAATACTTTAAAGCTGCTTCCTGTTGACATAAACTAAAAACTGGCAGACACAAAGGAATTTTGGCAGTTTTCTGTTGGCACACCAGGCATTTTGCCTGGCAGAGGTCAGCTTCAGCTAAAATGTTCAGTTGCTACACCTGATAATGTTAAATGAAAAGCACCCTAAGAGGTACGCAGGACCACCATCAGAAATCACAGGGCCCCATACAACAGAATTTCCTGGGCCCCTGGGCTGCGCCCACTGCAAGCCCCACCTACAGGTCCACCCTCCCCACCCCACAGGTCCACCCCCCACCACACAGTAAAAAAACAAAAAAAATATTGGTGGCTAGGGTTCCCACATGTTAATAAAAAATAAAAAGATATTGGTGGTCAGGGCCCCCCATAAAAAAACATTTGTGGCCAGGGCCCTCCCATTAAAAAATATTGGTGGCTAGGACCCCCACATGAGAAAAAAAATTGGTGGCCAGCCCCCCCCCCACATTATAAGAAAATTGGTGGCCAGGGCCCCTTAAACATCCATGCCTTCCCGAAGTCAGCAGCTCTCAGAAGGATGGGGGGCCTGGCTAATCAAGTAAGTGTGGCGTGGCTGGGCCCCCCTTACCCTCGGGGCCCCCTACAACTCTCCCCCCCTGTCCCCCCCTGATGGCTGCCCTGGTGGTACCCATGGAGCAGTCAAAGGCAGACCTCCACCTGTCACTGCTTCATGTTTGTTGTTCCCTTTATTTGATATCAGAGGCCATGATAGGTAGATAGAGGTGTTTTGACCACTGATTGCAACAATCAAACCCTCCCCTACCCGCTCGTGTCCTGTAGTCCTTACAGTAACGAGGAACAGGAAGTTTTAGGTAAACTCCCGCAAATATATGGTTATAAATGTTTGGACATGGCAATTCAGGTAAGATGCCATGTGAACGTGTTTTCTGGTGTTTTGTTATCTGCAATTACCTACAGTACATGTCAGAAACACCAAATATTGCTTTATCTCATATTTAGGGCCCTACTGTGCTGTTAGCTCCACAGTCTTAAATGAAATGTTTTATTCCTAGCACGCACTAGCTTCTACGAGGAATATGGTGTCATACGAGATGTCATCCAGAACCACCTGACAGAAATCTTGACATCTTTATCGATGGAGGTACCTCTTAATTACAGCAAGTCATATGATGTCCTACAAGCAAAACTGGAGGTAATGAACTCTCTTCAAAGCCTTGATCATAGCAGTGCTGTCATTGGCCAGTATCAGGACTATCTCATGCAGGTCAGGGAGGAGCTGGAAAAAAACTCCAATTTCTTCACAAACACTCAAACCTTTGCAGGTAAGTCATCAACAGAAATATTATATGCTAGAGCTCTGCCAGATATGCAAATATGTTCAGTTTCTATAGAAGTTCAATATTTACATTGTCCCAGTGCAATAGATTATTTTGGAAAATACCAAATCCCAAAGTCAGACCATTTGTGGAAATGTGGGGTTCTCTGATAGAGACGAGGTCAGCAGTAGGGGAACAATAGTTCCAGTGGGTCTGGGAGAGCCCAGAAACCTAGATGGGTCTTGACTGTACCATTTCAAGCATATGTTTGAAAAAAGGTCATGTTCCCAAAAAGCTTGCTGGGTTCTAAAAGGATTTTCCTCAAGTCAAGGTTCCATACACCATATTTACATTAGGTTGCCATTCCAATACAAACTCCAGCAGCACTCCGGTATAGTGAAAAAATTATTTATTTGTGCAAATGAAGCAACGTTTCGGGCATAACCAGCTCTTTATCAAGCTTAACACCAGTGTGACATTTACTCCTTTATATACCTCAGTAGGGGGAGGGGAAAACAGATTTGCTCCTCCTATGTGATAAAACTTCATATTAACCCTTTATGACATATGTGATGAATAAATACACATTAAATACATAATAAATATTCAAGTATCTTTTGTTTATATATAATCCAAAAATCTTCAAAGTGTCCAGTGTCCTTTAAAACTCTGCATCCTGCAGAAATATAGTTTGCTTAACGGTAAGCCTTGCAACATACATTAAAATCATTACTCACAATTTATGTACTCTATTCCTGCGCCAAAAATGCCTATGTATTGAGGAACACAGCCATTCCCAGAGCATGAGCTGTATTAATCTAAAAACAAAAAGATACAAAACAATGTTACACTTAGCACAAATTGTGTAACATTGTTTTGTATCTTTTTGTTTTTAGATTAAAAAGATACTTCAATATTTATTATGTATTTAATGTGTATTTATTCATCATATATGTCATAAAGGGTTAATATAAAGTTTTATCACATGGGAGGAGCAAATGTGTTTCCCCTCCCCCTACTGAGGTATATAAATGAGTAAATGTTACACTGGTGTTAAGGGTTGGTTATGCCCGAAACGTTGCTTCATTTGCACAAATAAATAATTTTTTTACTATACCGGAGGAAGAAGATCGCGTAGAAGAAGATGTCGTCTGTGAACTCCCTGGACTGGACCTGCGCAAAAGGGTAAGTAACAAGTTAGGGGCATTTGCCCAGTGGGACGGGTAGGCCAGGGGGAGGAGGGAGGGTGGGCAACACACGGGAGGGGGGGGAGGGTTTTTGCGCCAACTAGGTTTCCTTCCCCTTTAAGCAGACCTGGATTTCAGTCCTGCGTGCCCTGAGGCCGCTTCACACCACATAGTACTAGTGCCCTGCATGTATGCCCCGCAGGGTCCTAGCACCTGCCAAAATCTAGTGCAACCCCCTGCAGGAGTGCACGTGCACATAGAATTTGGCTGGGCGGCATACCGCCTCTAGAGACTTGCCGCCCTAGGCCCAGGCCTTTGTGGCTTCACCACAAATCCGGGCCTGTCCTTAATTGTAAACCCATTAGTGAATTATTATTCATGGGATTTGACAAGCATATAGAGTAGGGAACACCTTCCATCTGTTAGAGAAACAAAGGATGGTGTGCAGGGTCAAATGAGATACATAGTATAAATAGCCATTGGAAAAAGAATGACCCTTTTGATTGCACAAAGGGTCATTCTTTTTCCAATGGTTATTTATAGTATTCATGGGATTACTTGATGTTTAAAGGCAATAACCTATTTCTACCACAAGATGGCTCTGCTTGTCAAAGCAACTGCCCAAATATTGTTAAATTAGAAGAACACTGGCGCCCGAAATATTACGGACTATTCAAAAATAAGCAGAATAATTCCACTTGAATTTAATTGAGAAGACCTTTTTAAAATATCCAGTGTCTTTTCAAAATTATTCATTTCAATGGTGGAATGCAAACAATAATTCTGTGTTATATCCATTTGATCCCATCTCCTTTGGTTCATGGTTGGTAAGTTTACGATTTTATTTTACTTGGATAAAATATAAATATATATGGCCATGGTCATGCATATGCAGTATAATTTCTTCATTTCAATTTCTCTTTCCTACCACTTCTTGGCAGTGTATGTTTGTCAGTGCAATGACAGGGTGTTGTTAAATCTTTTTCAACCCTCAGCAGACAATTGTGTATTGTGATCTAAAACAAACTTAAAATCCTTTTGGAAACTTACAAGCCTTTCATTCACATATGCCTTCTGTTTGCAGGGGGAAATTTTATTTTACTCTTCACATCCTTAAAAGAATTGTTCAGTGTAAAAAAAATAACTAGGTAAATAGATAGGCTGTGCAAAATAAAAAATGTTTCTAATATAGTTAGTTAGGCAAAAATCTGATGTATAAAGGCTGCAGTGACTGGATGTCTAACATAATAGCCAGAACACTACTTCCTGCTTTGCAGCTCTCTTGGTTTCCACTGTTTGGTTACCAGGCAGTAACCAATCAATTACTTAAGGGGGAGGGCACATGGACCTTAAGTGCTGAACTCCACGGCGCAGCGTCTTCAGATCTGGCGCACTGAGAAGAAGCACATGCGACAAGACGGATGCGCCGAATATAATCTAAGTAATAGAAATATCGCACCTACAAACTGCATGCATCCGAAACGATGAAGACACAACGTGCGGCGTTCGCATCCGACAGTCATGTAGTGTCAGATGCATTCAGTTTGTAGGTGCGATATTTCTATTACTTACATTATATTCAGAGCATAAGTCTTGTGACATGTGATTCCTTTCAGTGCGTTGAATCTGAAGACGTTGCGCCATGGAGTTCAGCCCTTACTGTTTGCTTTTGAATCTGAGCTGCACGATAAGGATCAATTGCAAATTCACTGAACAGTTATGTCCCATGTAGCCCCCCTTCAAGTCACTGATTTGAACTAACTTAGAGAGCTACAAAGCAGGAAGTAGTGTTCTGTTCTGTTTTGTAAGATATCCGCTTACTCCAGCCTTTGTAAATTAGATTTTTTAATAGCTAACTAAATATTTGAAACATTTTATATTTTGCACAGCTTATCTATTTAGCCGGTTTTTATTTTTACACTGAATTGTTCCTTTAAAGGATAATGTAATAAAATGCACAAAGATCTAGTAACCAATGAGTGGTTTTTTTTCCCCCAAACAGCAGCTGATAGGATTCTATAACCTACTAGAATTATAGCAGGCCTTGAACCTTTTATTATATTATCACTTAAATATTTAAACAGACCCCCGAATTTTCCATGTCTTTTTTGGGATAAAAAGTTGTAATAGTTTACAGATTCCCTTTTTTCTAAGTAATGCCTTTTTCTCTGTAATAATAAAACAGTAGCTTGTACATGGTTCAAACTAAGATAAAATTAATCCTTATTGGAAGCAAAACCAGCCCATTAGCTTTATTTAATTTTAAGTGATTTTCTAGTAGACTTATTTATGAAGATCCAAATTATGGAAAGATCCATTATCTGGAAAACCCCAGATCCCGAGCATTCTGGATAACCGGTCCCATACCTGTAGTACTAAATCTTAGAAAATTAATTTCCATAACAAAAGAAGCCAAATATTACTTTCCAGTATGTCCTTACTTTACTTAAGCAATATAAACAGTCGTTTATGCAAAATAATTTAATTGTTGATTTTGAACAGCAGTTTCACAGTTTTAAAGGGGTAGTTCACCTTTAGCTTTTAGTATGTTACAGAATTCTGAGCAACTTTTCAATTGGTCGCCAATATTTATTTTTAATAGGTTTTTATAACTTGCCACCTTCTTTCTCTTTCCAAATTTCAATTAGGGGGTCACTGACCCCATGGAAAAAAACAAAAACAAATGCTCCATGAGGCTACATACTTATTGTTATTGCTACTTTTTATTACTCATCATCAGGTCCTCTCCTATTTATATTCCAGTCTCTTGTTTAAATCAATACATGGTTGCTAGGGTAATTTGGACCCTAGCAACCAGATTGCTGAAATTGCAAACTGTAGATCTGCTGACTAAATAACTCAAAAACCACAAATGAAAAATGAAAACCAATTGCAAATTGTCTCAGAATATCACTGTCTACATCATACTAAAAGTTAACTAGGTGATGAACAACCCTTTTAATGATACTCACAGCTGATATGTCCAGTAATAGGGCAGTAATACTTACATTTGAACAGTTTTTTAACTCTTTTTTTTTGGCAGTACAAAAGAGTCTTGCCATTTCATATTCCTTTTAATGACTCATGCTACATTATTAATGATAAATATATTGGGAAATAGCAGGGGGACTCAAAAAGCTCAGTTTGGACATATTATTATTATTATTATTATTATACATTATTATTATATATTATATATTATTATTATACATATTATTTGTTGGCACTTAACCTTCAAGTTAAGGTAAATGAATTAAACACTTTAACATTATAATATATACCCCAAAACATAATATATGATTACTAAATGTGCTGCTTTTTCAGGTGTGTTGGTTCAAATAGATAACACTCGATGGGAAGGGGTTCCATTCATTTTAACATCCGGAAAAGCCCTGGATGAGAGAACTGCATACGTTCGGGTTCTGTTCAAAGACAATTCCTTCTGTCTTCAGAAAGAGGAAAAGACTGGGAGAGCATTCTGTAAAAGGAAACAGATTATTTTTCACATTGGCCATGGGGATTTAGGATTTCCAGCTATTTTAGTTAGCCGTGGACTTTTTAAACCAAAGTTTCCCTCAAGTCAATGGCGAGAAACAACAGAGCTTCCCTTACTCCATTTGTTTGGGCAGGCTCTGAGTGATTATTATGTGTACCGACCTGTTCAGGAGATGGATGCATATTCCTTATTGATTTCTAATATATTCTATGGAAAGAAGGAAACTTTTGTCACAACAAAGAATTTATTGTCTTCTTGGAAATTCTGGACTCCACTTCTGGAAATTCTGGATAGAGAGTCACCTAGAGTGTACCCGGGAGGCTCCGAAAATGATCAGTTGCTCGACTTTGTGATAGAGAATGGTGGCTTGCGGTTTGCAGCAGTTGAGCCGTTGGAAATAATGGGCATGGAGCAAAAGACAAATAGTTTTGCTTCTATCCATTCTACCTTCCTTGGCAATTCAATGGTGTCCAATTGGGATGAACAACTGATAGAGAAATTAGCACAGGATATACAGCTGGCAGCTGAATCTGCAGTGCAGCACTCAGGAGTTTTTCACCTTGCACTCTCAGGTGGTTCCACCCCATTGGCTTTATTTCAGAGGTTATCTAAGCATCACCATGGTTTCCCATGGAAGCGCACCCACTTATGGCTTGTTGATGAGCGTTGTGTACCTTTCACAGAGCCAGACTCAAACTTTGGCAACATTGAAAAGTACCTTCTGCAGCATGTGAGAGTACCTTATATAAATATTCATCCCATGCCAGTGGACAGGAACCAGAGAATTTGTTCAGAGGAAGACCTTGGCACAGAGGTGTATGCTAAAGAGATTTCTGCTCATGTTAGCAATTCCAGCTTTGATATGGTGCTCCTGGGATTGGGCAACGATGGTCACACAGCCTCCATATTCCCAGGAGCACAGGACGGAATTGAAGGAGATAAACTTGTGTTGTTTACTGAAAGTCCCGGGCATCCATACCGGAGGATGAGCTTAAGTCTCTCTCTGATCAACAAAGCTCGCAAGGTTGCAGTGCTAGTTCTGGGAAAGGGCAAGCATGACATTGTTACACTGATAAGCCGTGCAGAAAGGAACCCTATCAAATGGCCAATCTTTGGCATTAATCCGACTTTCGGAAAGCTGGTGTGGTACATCGATTATGATGCTCTGTTGAAGTAAAACTTCACCGTGTTTTGGTTCACCTAAGTGCCTTTTCTGTGCCCTACCAGAAAGATTTTCTAGATGAAGGTACATTTTTTATATAGAGTAGAGAAGCTTTAATTTGACTGCAGGGAAACCCCAATAATGCCAGATAATTCAGCACAGACCGTGCAAGTTCCATGAAACCAACCAAGCCACAGATAGTTTATATCCTGATCTGACCACATTCTGAAAGAAAGCTGATAGGCCAGCATTTTCCTGTATGGCACAACTTTCTCCATAAAACTGGTTCATTTATATATGTAGAGAATTGAGTAAGACCATAGCTATGTTCCTTATTTGCCCTCTGTGCCTCATTTGCCCTCCGCACCCTAGATTTTACTTCAAAAAGCCTTCCAAAGTGTTATTTTTAATTAAAGGGTGGTTCATCATTAACTTTTAGTATGTTATAGAATTTTAAGCAACTTTTCAATTGGTCTTTATTTTTTTATAGTGTTTGAATTTTTTTTGCCTTTTTCCAACTTTCAAATGGGGATCACTGACCCATCTAAAAAAAAAACAAATGCTCTGTAAGACTACAAATGTATTATTCTCAAACTAAAGAGTTGCTGAATAAAAAGTTATTAACTCAAAAACCACAAATAATGAAAAATGAAAACCAATTGCAAATTATCTCACAACACCACTCTCTAAATCATACTAAAAGTTAACTCAAAGAAACAACCCCTTTAAATCAAGGAGATTCCAGAAGTGAATATCTATATTTTTATCCCTGTCTCTCTATAAGTTGTTCATTCTTCATCTAGTTGCTGCCAGTATTTTTTTGCCTTTTTAGATTACTCAAACCCATTCCAGTGATGACTTACAATATAAATGGTGTCACTGAATAACTTTGCTCATGTGTAAAAGTTTCTGAAATAACTGTAGCATTTTTGAGACCCTGATATGTATTCCATGCATATTAAGGGAACAGAGAGCTTGTTTATCTGCAGGATTTGTTGCCTTAATATGGATGGACTGCTTTCCACTGCTAAATATGGAGTAACCAATGACACAAAATCTTTCTACTTTTGTATTGTTAAAATGTGCCTATAACATGCTTATACAGCACATGGCTGAAATAGTAAAACACAAAGCCTACTTACAAAAAAATATCTGCCTATTGCAATGTGCATTTTGCACTGTGAATCACAGAGAGACATTATTTTATGCCTCATGTGCAAAGATTTGTAAACTGGGAATGTAACTGAATAGACCTGATAAAATGTGATAACAAACTGTCTGTTAAACAATAAGGGCAGAGACACACGCTCAAATTTGGGGAAATTTAGTCGCCAGGTGATAAATTACCTCTTCTTCAAGGCGACTAATCTCCCCAAACTGCCTCCCGCCAGCTAGAATCGAAATCGCCGGCGGGGTGGCACTGAGAGTGCTTCTTTTTCCAAAGTTTCTTCGTGAGTCAATGAACGAAAACGAAGCGCACCAATTGCCATCCCACCGTCGATTTACATTCTAGCCGGCGGGAGGCAGTTCGATTTACATTCTAGCCGGCGGGAGGCAGTTTTCACATAGGAAGCATTGGACAGCTCTGATTCAGATATAATTATGTACTGTATATTACAGGATCTCATCAAAAGAAGTTTATTGGCTTTCAATGTTTTGACATCATAAAGCATCACAAGCAGACACATATAGATATTTTGATGTCTTTGTTGTAAACACTGAAAATTTTTTTTTTTTCCTTTTTGCCCAATTTAATAAAGAACATTTGCCAGATTGCCATATGTGTTTTATTTTTGGAACAGGATTTTTGCTTTTGGCGTTCCTTTATATTGTCCTTTCCTGACTCGAGATCTGAAACAAAAGCACTTGGTGGCGCCCTTTCCCCAAACCAAGGCAGGAACAGAGCGGTGCATGCTGATATTCTATAACCAAAATCACATTGGGAACATTCTAAATCCAAATGATGTATGCTCACTTTCAATCTATACATTTTAAATCCATCATCCGTTGTATTTAATTAGATATTATTAACCACGTTTCAGCATATTTTATTATTTTAGAACATATTATTATATACTATTATATACATAATCCTAATATTTATTCCTTTACAATGGACTCCTTTGTATTGTATCTAGGTTGTTGCCATGTTTTGGTGGTTTGTTCTGCTACAATATAGGTCAATAAGTATAGATTTATTAACTAGAAGTGTAGTGAATTAAATTGCATGTTGCACAGCTACACCAGGGAGAGAATGCTGCACACAGTGTTTCTGCAGCAGCTAAAATATCAGTCTGGATATGCTTTTGATAGTCCTTGTATTTAAGTAGAATTTCTGGCAAACATTTAAATTCTTAAGTTATTTTTAATCCTATTAAACTCGGATTATACCACTTTATTGATTCAAAAGCATGTGGATTAGTTACATGTTCGCTACCTCCCACAGGCTTAATGAGATTAAGGTTTGTTCATAATTATTTTGCTAATTATAATTTTGGTGTTTAAAATAGCAGCAACAGCCTGCCAAAGGCAATTATAGAGCGGGGATTGTTAAGTAAGGTGCTATTTGAATACAATGATAATTACATAAAGTGATGGGTCAATGATTATTTGTTTAAAGTGCTGCTCTACACTAAACATCTCCTGATGAACTGTGCTTAATACAGAAGAATATCGGTGTGGTATCTCTTTGTATAGAATATTTAGAGCCTGCTCCTGCTGCAGCCATTCCAGTACTTTTCCATTGCCAAGTGATTCTATCAGGCTATGCTGCCCATGATGTCTGATCATACTCCTGATAATTTCTTCTTCTAAGTGGGCTATGACAATAGAGCAGAGTCACACAGACCTTTTATAGAAGCTTGGCAAAGTGAATCAAGAGAAATACAAATATAATAAAATAGAGTTTATATAAATACTAGAGAACATTGTGCTTTTTGTTTTTTTTTTTAATTACTTCCAATTAAAATTGCCCATGCTTTTATGGTGTGATGATGTGTTTTCAGTGGTGTATAAATTGCTGTAGTTTTTGGTTAGCTTTGTTTGAAAGGGAGGTATCCCAAAATAACACATAATGGAACACTATGGACAGTCTGCAAGTAGCTGGAAGCCAATACATACTGTAGATTAGCAATGCAATTCACATTCATACTGGGGAAAGCCATGATTTGCACAGTTTTATGTTGGTGAAAATAGTATATGAGACGCATTTAAAAGCTATGTGTGTTTGTGGTAGGAGATATTAATAGGGTATCTTTATCTTACAGACTAGAAAAGATATGTTAAATTACACAGTTTACACTGCAAATAATTCGCTCCACAGTATAAAATTTCATTCCTGAACCAGTAAGTGTATTTATTTAGATGTAGTATTGGTGTGTAGGCAGCCATCTCAGCTCATTTTGCCTGGTCATGTGCTTTTAGAAATAGCCAGCATTTTAGGATAGAATTGCTTTCTGGCAGGCTGTTGGAGGGATCAAGAGAGGGTTTTTTCAGAATGGGGGTGACAAGAGCATGTTTTAGAGAAGGAAACAGTCCAGTTGAGAGCGAAAGAGTAAATAGGTGAGTTAAGGCTTTGATTAGACAAGGATTGGTATTGCGGAGAAGTTTTGAGGGAATTGGATCAAGCGGGCAGGTGGTAAGGTGAGAACAGGCCAAAAGCTTTGAGACTTCCTCATCAGTGACAGGGGTGAAGGAGCACAGGAGAAACTGGGGAGTTTGGAGGGAGGGTGATGGAAGTATGGGGGGGGTTGAGTAGTGTAATGTCCCTTCTGATAGTGTCAGTTTTGTCTTTGAAGTGCTCAGCAATATCTTGAGCAGAGACAGATGTGCATGGAGGGGGTGGAGAAGGGGAAAGGAGAGTGTTAAAGGTGGAGAAAACTTCTGCTGTTTTTTAGAAAGGGAGTTAATGAGTGAAGTAAAGTATGTTTTTTTGGCTTGGAAGAGGCTGGTGTAGCAGATCTGTAGCTCCAAAAGTCTGATTCTGAGCGGGATTTGCGCCAGCGATGCTCAAGTGCACGTGAGTGTCTTTGGAGTGCTTTTGTATGAGCAGTATGCCATGGTTGAAGTGGTTTGGGTCTAGCACGTTTAGTTTTTGTAGGAGCAAGCTCATTTAGGGCAGTGGTGAGAGTACTATAGTAGACAGATGTAGCCACATTAGGACATGAGATGGCTGAGATATTAGAGTGAAGAGAGTCAAAGGAAGAAGAGAGATGTGACACGTCTACAGCTTGCAAGTCACGGTAAGTACGTGTTTGGGGAATAGCAGGGGGTGAAGAAGTTAGTGAGAGTTGAAATGTGAGCATATTGTGATCAGAAAGGGGAAATGGTGAGTTACTAAAATTGGTGGTTGAACAGAGTCTGGTAAATATGAGATCCAGAGCATTACCATTGGAGTGAGAGGGGGAGTCTGAGCACAAAGATAAGCCTAGGGAGGAGGTTAGTGATAGAAGTTTAGAGACAGAAGGGTTGTTAATGTTGTTAACGGTTATATTAAAGCCACCTAAAATGATGGATGGGATGTTGGATGAAAGAAAGTAAGGAAGCCAAGCAAAGTTGTCCAGAAATTGTGCAGTTGGTCCTGGTAGTCGATATATAACAGCAATGCAGAGTGAAACAGGAGAAAAGAGCCTAATGCAATGAGCCTCAAATGAGGTCTGTAGCATGTTTGAATGCACAATGAAGCACAATGTAGGCTGCTGCAGAAAGCAACCAAGGCCCTGTAGTTGTCCTATTCAGCAAAATGAACATTTTAGGCCCGCTCTACTCCTTACCTGAGTTTGGGGATGTGGTTTACCATCTCCCTGTGACTGTCGGTGATTACTAGGCCATACTGTGTTTACTAGCTATATTAAACATGTATCATTAATGTAAACCTGTTAAACCTGCATGAGCCATGACCTGATTTTAAAACGGCATCTCTTTATTTGTATCCTTATCTTAGCTATGGGAGTGGCCATGTTGCTAATTATCAGCTAGGTTAGACAGTCCTCCAATTTTATTCAATTTCAGACTGGTTATAAGTCAATGCAGAAATCCTGATTTCTGTATTTCCAGCTTAACAGGGTTAAGAGCTACTTTAAAAGTGGTAATTCAATTCAGCGCAATTACTGTTTTTTTTTTAGTATTTCAATTCAGCACAAAAAAATTAGAAAACATGCAGATGGTCAGGCTTATTATAGCGTCTTAAAAAGAGACACTGATTCCTAGAAATAAAGTAAATGCTGTGCAAAAGGTTCCACAAACGGCATGTAAGTCACCACTTGGTTACAGAGAACCTTTCCACGTATATGTGAAATGAGCCATTGTGAATGAGAAGAATCTGACTCCATACTAGTGATGTGCGGCAGCACACAAGTTAATACTACAAGGTTTGTTCAATAGTAAAGGCTTTTCAACGTTGTACTTTTTTTCACATTTTGGACCCACACTAACAAATATGGGTTCTGAGTTGCACCAGTGCAGCAACCAATTGGCTTTAGTGACTAGAATAGTTACAATGTAGAAAAACAAAAAGAAATATCTGATAACTGAATAGCTGCTGTGGGCACTCGAGCATTTCAGAGAGCCTCTTCTATTTTTCTTTAATATATAACTGTGAAATATATATACAAGAGGATTAAAGGGCTGTTCCATAGGCATAGGCATTTTGGCACATGAACAAGATTTTGACAAGATGCAACGCTTGCCTTAATAACAGTGCACAAAATGGCTGCTGCCTGCTTACTGTGATTGAGAATTCCAAGACTGAAGGAAATACATTTTAAATTATTTATATAGTGTATGTAAAGTTTATTTTACTTGACAAACACAGTAGAAACGAATTTAGAATTATTTCTTCGGGTGGCAGGTCCCCTTAAAAGGGATTGCTCACATTCCAACAAATTTTTCACTGTTTTCAGACAATTCACCAGGAATAGACTATTCTCTATTACTTTCTTTTTTTAAAATTTCTTATTTTTAGTATTGAAGCTTAAAGTTTCATTTTTCACCTTCTTATGTCTTTCTAAAGCAGCTCTGGAGAGGGAGTCACCGATTCTGTAAACTTATCTAAATTGATACATTTGGTTGATACATTTCTTATCTTTGTCCCTGCTGAGCAGAATCCCCCAGTTTCATTAAAGGCAGCTGTTAGAATTGATACAATATTTGTTAATATTCCACAGATGCTGCTGAGAAATGTATCAACTAATGTAGCACCTGGATCACTGAGCTGCCAGACTGAAACACCAGAGACAGGGATATTCAACTTTAAAAAACAGTAACCAAAAAAAAATGGAAAGCAATTGAAAAATACTTTATTTCTGGTAAACACTCTGAAAACAACTGAACTGCAAAGAGTGTTTGGAAGGTGAACAGAACCTTTAGGTCCAGGGCAGCCTTCAAGATTAAATAGTAAAGTGGGCCATGAAGGAGTTTTTAAAAAACACATGAAAGCTTGTGCTATGATGTACTGATAGATCACTGTCAAAATGGAAGTATGTTTATTTCTGTAACTAGCTGCTAATGGCAGACAATCAGTCAAGTGCTGGGGAACCATTATAATGCCCCAGGGTACCTGATAAATAGTCCTGAGGCCTTTACAGGCCATATAATGTATAAGAGTTATAAGCATACCTTACACATATGTTCTTACCCTTAACTTGTTGCACAGGAAAATATGTCTCCGGCATGTAAGAAAAACACTTGTGTGACAATAAATCTCGCCTTCGGTTGGTAGCGTGGCAAGAAAAATGTTTTTAAAAAAAATGTAATCTTGTATGTTCAATGTATACACCCATTGATTGTACAATGTTGTAAAATATGTTGGCGCTTTATAAATATGTGTTAAAGGAGAAGGAAAGGATAAAATTAAGTAAGCTTTATCAGAAAGGTCTATATAAATACATCAGTAAATCCTAAAAGTAATGCTGCTCTGAGTTCTCTGTCAAAAGAAACACAGCATTTCTTTCCTTCTATTGTGTACACATGGGCTTCTGTATCAGACTTCCTGTTTTCAGCATAAACCTCCAGGGCAGGGCTTGAGCATGCTCAGTTTGCTCCTCTCTCCATCCCTCCTCCTATCCCTGCTGTAATCTGAGCTCAGAGCTGTAAGTGAGCAGGGAGAGACTCAGGCAGGTAGTGATGTCACACCAAGCTTATATGGCAGCTTCTATCCTACACAAACAGAAACAGTGTCTAGAGCTGTTTACTCATGTATGGTAAAGCATTCTGCAGAATAAATATCGCTTTCTATCTTGCACTATTGTGGCTAATCTGTTGGCAATAAACTGTCTTGGAGCTTTCCTTCTCCTTTAATAATATTGGTGTGTGCTAAATAATTACAGCAACAAATATATACACAATACAGACATGGCCAGATACATTTACCAGTTTGTCTGATGGGAATCTGCATGATTTTACACTGATTTTTTCCACGGCATAATAGGATATATCTCATTGGTACAAGACTGTCAAGAAAAATATAATGCGTACAGAAACTTGAATAACTCATGGACTGTCAACTTGACTTTTCTGTGCTGGTTCCCAGTGTTTTGCCTTTCCTTTATCAATGGGACACCAATATACTGACAGTCTTAAATCTGGTCAAAAATCAATTGTGCATTATTCACACAGCATATTTCCCCATGTGACCCCAAGCACTGCTCCCGTACGCAACCCCAGAAATGGGATTTTGATGGCACATCTGTTTGTGTCATTTTCTAGCAAGAAGAAAACATATATGCTCAACTTGCAGCAGAATTATATTTAAAGATATCATTATAAGGGACACACCAAACCCTGCTAATTATGGTTTGGCTGGATCCGGAAACTTGTTCTGCAGATTTGGCTGAATCCTAAACCAAATCCTCCCTGTGCCTGGATGCTTGTGCTTTTTTTTGCTTTTTTTAAGGTTTGGATGCAATTTGTGCAGGATTTGGATTAAGCCAAATCCGAATCCTGCATCGCTAATTTCAATCCCTTATTTAATCAATAACCTGCCATTTATTAATAACAACAACAGAAACTGGAGTTTTGGCTTCTCATTTTCATGTATATTGCCAATGCTGTGGCAGGTATAGGGGAGCTGTATTCTGTTTCAATGTCATCTGTTGGCTTTGGCCAAGGAAAAATTAGATTGCAAGCTCTATGATATAATAGCTGTTTAATTTGAATAAGGAGTGTAGCCTCAAAAGCATTATGCTTTCAAAAACTCAAATATTTAGAATAGGATATATATTAATTGCAAAAAATGTGTAAAGCTCAAATTTTAAAGTTCGGCATCAAAAAACTGAGTTCATGTGGAAGTCGATGGGAGCGGTCTATGGCAAATTCAAGGTGTTTTCTTTTCAATGCAGATGCATGAACAAACTTGAGCCTCAGTTATTGAAGAGGATTAATGGACAAACGATTCGTTCCCTTCATTACCTGTACCTACAAAGTGCGACGCCACATGTAAGGTTTGGGGAATTCAGGAGGTGATGTTTTGGAAGCACTGGGGAAATGTATTTTCCAGCGTAACAACAATCTGAGCCCTGGAGAAAAATGTTCATATGAGAACAGACATTTACTGTACAAATGTTTTGCAGCCCATTTGTAAAATTACTAAAACTGTTTTTTTAACAACCTTCAGCCTCGACAAATGCTTTCTTTAAATTAAAAAAAACAATACTGAAGTATGAATGCTCTTGTTTGCCTCCTCCTTCATAAACTGACCATGCTAGTACAGATGTGTACAAAAAAGATATTGTGATGGCTCAGGTACACATTATGGAGCAGATTTAGATATTTTCTCTAGTAAAAAATGAGTAGTAATGTCATTTTTATGGCAAACTTTTCCAGCCATCAAATCTTGTTTTGAAAAATCATAAGGTATGTTTCACATAGAGACTGGAAAAAGTAGCACTCTAGAGAGGATATTTGTTCACTCTGATGCCTGCTATTGGCAAACATCTATGTTTGTAAAACATACCAAACAGTTATTATAAAAAGGTGAAGATAACTATAACACGTTTTTGGACTATCCAGGCCAATAAGGTTAACAACCAGCTGGTATACTACAGCATAGGTTACACTGGACTCTATCACTTAAGGCAGGGCCTTTGCAAAAGGGAAGTATTGAAGGTACAGTATAGTGCAACTACAACTCCCACATGCTACTGAGTTTTAATCAATAAAGAAATGGGCAAATCAAACAGAACAAAATAACTTTATTTGTCAGAGACAAATGATCCACAGGGTACTTACATCAGTAAAGAGGCATTTGCAGAATATATAGGCACACAACTCAGACAGTATATCAGAGGTAGATGCAGGTGCATTCCCAGAGTCTGTAATCAGGGCAGTATATTTCCCTCCGGGCAGAAATACCACACATGTGGTCTAGATCTCACCCAGTGCAGTGGTCGGGGAGGAGAACCTAAAGCCTGACACCTTATCCACTGTGGTCCCTTCACTGTAGGCAAATCTTATAGCCTGGGAAGATACAATCCTTAATGGAGCACAAAGCTGCTCATTCTCTCTTCCCTCACTGTCTTACTATTTTAGAGAGTATATAAAAATTATATTCCTGCCACTCACTAGCCTCATTCACAGGGTCCCAGCTCCCCAACTTCCACACTAGAGGTTCAGGTCCCTCTAGGGCAAACAGGCTTTACTGGGCCTTGGTTTTCCCAGGCTCCCTGGAAGCATCCAGCTGGATTAGCAACCAAAAGCCAAAGAGGAAGATCCACCCCTTCTCACTCACTATACCAAAGTGTGACAGGATGTAGTCACAGTACCTCTTGGCCAATAATATAACTATGCAAATTACAACTGGCTACATGGGCATCTGCCCAGCAACTAGGGAGATCAGGCAGTGTAGGGCTTTAAAGCCACATTAACCCTATGGGTCCGTACATAACTGTAACATAAAGTATCCCAAACCCAGAACAAACCCCAAGGTCCCAGCCTGGGCTCAAGCGTCTGCCTATAAGCGCCACCTTTCCACTACTCAGAAGCTGCCAAGTATTACAGTGAGAGGATCAAGGAGACAGAGCAGACACAGGAACCAAACATGTGCAGGAAGAACGGAGAACATGGAGCGTGGTTTAGGTACAGGCCTGGTCGATACAAATGAGGTAGAGCAGTACAAAATCAGAAGTCAGGAACATAGTCAAGGTCACAGGCCGGGGTCAACACCAACAGTAACGCTGTACAGAATTGTGATCCAAGAGAACGGTGAATAAACAGGCAAAGGTCAGGACAGCTAACTAGGGAATGTCAGAAACAGGCTAGGTCAGGAACACACAAGAGAGACTAGAAAACGCAACTAGGAACTATTAGAAATAGACTTATGTTGGGCAACAAACAATTTGCAGAACATCCTTTAAACCAACGCAATGACATCAGACGCAGCACACGCACCACTAGACCACCGAGTATTCTCATAATAACTGAGCAACAATAAAAATGTGATGTATATCTTTTTAAATGTCATTTTTTCCATTACACTAGACAATATTTTCAGACACTGAAAAATGTTTATTTTATGGATGTCCCTTTCACTGTACATAACATTTCTAAAATTTCTGTATAACTAAGAAATAATAAAACGCTGTTTTAAATCCTTTTCTTTTTTACTACTAACTAAATGTTTAATGTTCTTTATATAGCCTAGGCACGCAGCATTTTCAGAAAGTACCTGGCCGTGTCTCTCCAGAAGGATTAATGCTGTGCTGTTAAATGCATTTTAATACATTGTTTTTACAGTTTTGATCCTTAAGCACTCAAATTCCAGGGGGGTAATGAAGTCAGACGGGGACCTCTGAATAGCAACTTTTCTACTTGTTAGTGCTTTTTCTCTTGGCATAGGTCCTGGAAAAAGGTGATATATTTGGTAAAAGGAAGGAATAATCTTTTAATAAACAGTCTAAAATCATTTATCAAGGAATGTTTCATACTTGCTCTTTGTTCACCAGGTCCTGAAAGAAGTAGGTAGTCTGTATATTAAAGATTTAGTCTCATGTCTACTTAAATCTGAGCTAAAAACTTCTTACATAGTGGAAAACTACCATGAGTGGCTGGGTTATAGCATTCCACCTTTGAATTCCAGTGCAGGGTTAGTGTCTAAGGGGACTAAATGAGGACTGCTGAGTTGGGCATAAGATTTCTTTGGTTTTGACCGTATTTAAAAAATGATTTGCTTTATTATTACAGGTATGGGACCTGTTATCCAGAATTCTCAGGACCTGTGGTTTTCCAGATAACTGCTCTCTCTGTAATTTGGACCTTCATACCTTAAAGGGGACATGAAGGATATGTAAAAAAAACCTTAATATTGTAGACCATAATGAATACTATATGATGCTTGTTTTACTTGGGGCTAAAAAATTATATTATCTTCAAAAATGGCCCCTTTATTGTTGCACCCTATAGATCTGTTACAAATGAAGAGTGGGCATGTCCTAACGGTCCCTGCTAAAAATACAGTGGGAAGGGGATAGCCAATCACAGACCTGCAGTCACAAAAGCAAAGACAGGCTTCAGTTCCCTATTAGGTCAGTGTAGCTGCTGATTGGTTCCAGCTCCCCTGCACAGCCAGAGAATTCAGCGGGCAGGACGAGATGGGCAGGGCTAATTGGGTGTTGGGGAATTTTTCAATAAATCAGCCCCAAACATATTTTTAAGCACATTCCTTCCTTCTATCGTTAGAGGAGTATAATGCTCTGGCAGATTCTTGTTTTTACACAATGGGGGTCATTTATAAAGTTCGCGCAGCTCATATTTATTTGCAAATGGTTGTATTGCCCATGTTTTTTCCTGAACGCTAAAATATTGCACTGCTGTGCCCGTCTTTCCGTTTTTTTCGAATTCACATTGAGAATAAATTTTCGCAAATGTCTTACAATTAAAACAGGTGTTTGCGTATATATATATACAGTATATATATATATATATATATACAGTGTGTATATATATATATATATATATATATATATATATATATACACACTGTATATATATATATATATATATATATATATATATATATATATATATATATATATATATATATATATATATATAGGGACCTGTTATCCAGAATGCTCAGGACATGGGTTTTTTTGTTTTTTTTAATGTAAACTGGATCCCCATGCCTTAAGTCTACAAAAAAAAAATTATTTGAACAATAATTAAACACAATAGAATTGTTTTGCTTCCAATAAGTCTTCCATTACCTGAATTTATAGACTCGTGCCTGCACCACCCGTTCTTGACATTACCATGGGGTTGGCCGCAGTGGGCTGGGCCAGGTTCAGGTAGGGAGGGGGCGGGTTAGGATTGGGTGCGGGTCGAGGGAAACTCCACCTGCACATCACTACAGCGCAAAAACCAGGCGCAGATTCTGAATTGTTACAATTTGCTACATTAGTTGATACATTTCTCAGAAGCATCTGTGGAATATTAGTAACTATTGTATCAGTTATAACAGCTGCCTTTAATGAAATTCAGGGATTCTGCTCAGCAAGGACAAAGATAAGAAATATATCAACTAACGTATCAATTTAAAACATTTACAGAGTCGGCAACCCCCTGGACTTAAAAGACATAAGAAGGTGAAAAATTAAACTTAGCACTTAATAGTAGAAAAACAGTCACAAATAGAAAATAAAAAAAGTGTTTATTTCTGATGAACTATCTGAATACAACTGAACTGAAAAAAGTATTTGAAGGTGCACAACCCCTTTAAAAAGGAATGTACTTTTAATCCCGCATTGATGCCAGATGTGTAATATGTGCCATCTGAAAAAATAATAATGATGCCACAGACTGTGTTTGGGCTTACCTGCACATTCACACAACATTTGTTAGGACATCCTGGCTATCATTTATGCATTATGATGATTGTATATGTTTATCTTACAGTATATACTGTAGCACTGCAGTTTGTACAGATCTATAGACTGTACAACAGTGGAGAACATATGGATGCCTTATCGCAGACAATGTATTAGTATGAGTGCTTGGCACAATCAAGGGGTGAGTCGGTCCAAGCTTCTTATGCCGCACACACAGAGGACAACGCTCATATTTTTATTGGAATCATAACTAATCCTGTTAAAGAGGATTTAGAGTGTTTTACAAGAGGCAGTTAAAAGTTTTATATGCACATTAAATAAAATTAATTGCAAATGTAATACGTAAGTTGCAAAATAGTCAATACAACAGTATGCTCTCTCTGATTTAATATAATTGGGAAACAATCTAGTCTTGAATGTTCCAGAGAATAAGGTTTTGTGAGATGATGAATTGCCTTTTACCAAGTCCACTAGCCAATTCCCTTCACTTATCAGGGAAACACCCAGATTTCTGGCCATAAAATGCTTTTTTTTGTTATTTTCCCAGTCAAACATTACTCTCTCTCAATACAAGTGATTACAAACTGAACAGATCCCTGATTCAAACATGACATCTTCCACAGAGAATGTTATGACATTCTATGATATTGAGAAACAGAAGGCATCTAGAAAATGTCTAAACACAGTTATAAAATGAGAGGCCCCTAAACTGACACATATAGTAACTTACAACAGGGAAAAGCAGCAGTAGCTAATGATACAACATTGGGTTAGTGCACCTGGGCAAACGTTTTGCCCTTTATTGGGGGGGGGGTACATTTTCAAGCTATAACAGCATTATATCCACTTAGTAACGCGATTTGTCTGAATAAGCTGCATAAACACAGTTTGCTTGCCTCCATCCATTGTTTGTTGCAGCAATACTGTATATATGTTGTGCAATGAATTATAACAAACTCAAAAAACTCGTTGCACTCAATAAATGATAGCAGATGACCAATGTCCTGATTCCAGCAGGAACTCCTTAGCTTCTCATGGCCTACTTTGCTGTCTGCTCTGTCTATACTAGATTCCCCATTTCATACAATGTCATACCATATTAATAAAGTTTGTCACATCTTGATATAGAAGGATGTAAGGGTACTAGTGCATAATAAACTTAAAGTGAGAAATGGCAATCAGCAGCAGGAAAGGCTAACAAGGTATTGTACTATATTAAAAGGGGTATACAGTCATATGAAAAAGTTTGGGAACCCCTCTTAATTCTTTGGTGTTTTATTTATCATTGGCTGAGCTTTCAAAGTAGCAACTTCCTTTTAATATATAACATGCCTTGTGGAACAGAAAATATTCAATATGCATCATAACTTTGGGCACCCCAACAGAGATATTACATCAATACTTAGTTGAAACTCCTTTTGCCTCCTATAGCCTTTAATGAGTGTCTGGATTCTGGATGGTGGTATTTTTGACAGCCTCTAGACACCTCCTATAGCCTTTAATGAGTGTCTGGATTCTGGATGGCAGTAGTTTTGACCATTCATCCATACAAAATCTCTCCAGTTCAGTTAAATTTGATGGCTGCAGAGCATGGACAACCTGCTTAAAATCATCCCATAGACTGTGACGGCCATTCCAGAATATTCTACTTCTCCCTCTGCATAAATGCCTTTTTAGATTTCCAAGTGTGTTTAGGGTCTATGTCTTGTTGGAATATCCAACCCCTGCGTAACTTCAACTTTGTGACTGATGCTTGAACATTATCAAGAAGAATTTGTTGATATTGGGTTGAATTCATCCGACTCTCGACTTTAACAATGGCCCCAGTCCCTGAACTAACCACACAGCCCCACAGCATGATGAAATCTCCACCAAATTTGACAGTAGGTAGCAGGTGTTTTTCTTGGAATGCAGTGTTCTTCTTCTGCCATGCAAAGCACTTTTTGTTATCACCAAATAACACAATTGTTATCTCATCAGTCCAAAATGACTTTGACAAAATGAGCTTTTGCATACAACAAGCGACTCTGTTTGTAGTTTATGTGCAGAAAGGGGCTTCTTTCTCATCACCCTGCCATACAGAAGTTCTTTGTGCAAATTGAGCTAAATTGTAGAACGATGTACAGATATACCATCTGCAGCAAGATGTTCTTGCAGGTCTTTGGAGATGATCTTTTGGTTGTCTGTAACCATTCTCACAATCCTACGCGTATGCCGCGTGTGTATTTTTCTTGGCCTGCCAGACCTGGGTTTTACAGCACCTGTACCTGTGGCCTACCATTTCAGGATTACATTCCTTACAGTTGAAACTGACAGTTTAAACCTCTGATATAGCTTTTTGTAGCCTTCCCCTAAACCATGATACTGAACAATCTGTGTGTTCTCTTCAGAGGAGAGTCAAACAGAAGCAAAACTTGCAATTAGCCACCTTTAATACCTTTTCTCATGATTGGACACACCTGCCTATGAAGTTCAAGGCTTCACAAGCTAATCCAACCAATTTGGTGTTGCCAGTAATCAGTATTGAGCAGTTGCAAGAAAATACAAGAAAGAGGATTTTTTTTTCTTTTACAAGAAAGAAGATTATTAAGAGCACATCCTTTATAATTATTCCGTTTATCTGGTAAGGAAAACAGCAGGCAGAAACTTTTATAACAACAATAAATGATATGTGGAATGACAGTATACTGGTTGCTTACATTAATGCTTGCAATATCATCTCTGGAAAAATGATAGGTATGTGGGGTAAAATGACCAAGAAAATCACTGATATTTTTTAAACAAACGTACTAAGTTAGTACTCACGTGCCATGTAAATGCAGGCTGTAAAAGCAATCAATAGGGAATTAGTGAGATTAGGGTTTTAACTGTTTTAAAATTTGCACAGAAGTAAAATACAAAGCGAGAAGATGCTGGTACAGGTTGGGCGTGGGGCAGCATTGTGCAGGTTAGAATTGGGTGCAGGTTATGGTTTTGCAGGATTGGGTCAGTGCAAGTATTTCCTGACCCGCACACCACTGACGCTCATCAGTTCCTTCTTACACTGATAGTAACAACTACAGACTGTGAGCGCAGACATAGAGCGGATTTCATGTAGGTGTGGGACACGTCAGGAGACGTTAGTAATATTTTTGCAAATGTTAAAGGAGTTGGGTGTGCCAGTGGCAGGGGAAAAGACAGTGCATCCAACAACAAGGTTAACTTTCCTGGAGTTTTAGTGTAGGAATTTGGGTATCAGAGGTCAAGTTAAATCATGAACTGTAACTGACTACTGATGCATAGTTTTGAGGCATATTTCGTAGGCAAGTGTCCAAGAAACTGTCACTTTCAAGGACTAACTAAAAATTTGACCCTTTCTGGATTTATTTTCCATCTTGTTAGCATTAGAATTGTGGGTTAAAAAAATCTATCAAGTTGTATCTGATAACTTGGGAGTAGAACATGCTATTAATAACTTGTCATCTAATTCAGTAACTGAGACAAGTGGTGCTAATTTAAATGCAGTTTAATTTCTCTTTCAAAGCCCAACATTTACCAAGTGTATACAACACCTCGGCAGTTGCACTGTCAAGAGTTCAGAGAAAAATGGGATATTTTTCTTCAAGCTTGAACTGAGAACAATTGTTTGCAAGGCCAGTATCAGAAAAAAACCCTTCCTGATGACAAAAGAGCATGGAAGAGATGGCAGCTATTCTCTGATGGTCGGAAACCGTAAATGTGGAATTAATGATTTGAGGTCATTGGTGCTTTATAAAGAGGGTAAATCTAAGGTTGCATCTGTTACTACCATAGCAGCAATCACATATTTTTCTCTGGCATATTAAAAGCAGGATTTAGCTTAAAATCCAGTAATAAGGAAAATACTAAAGATGCTGAGATGCACGATTCAAGTCAGTTCTTTTCATCAGTTTTGAAAAAGAAAATGGATCAATATGCAACAGGGGAGGTTATGGGTCCTCTCAAGTCAGTGCTAGACTACCCAGCAGTTTTTTCACCAACACAACTATTTTTAATACCTACAGAAATGTCCTTTCTTTCAGCCATCCCATTCAATCAGTTATTAAAGGCAATAGTACTTAATAGGTGGGACCCAAAAAGATTTTGGTTGCACTCTTTCAGGACAGAGGCAGACACTGAGGCAGCCATGGAAAACAAAAGTAATGACTGCATAAATTTGAAGGTTCGGTGGAAGTCAAAAGCAAAAGATAAAAGGCCTATAAATGGAAATAGCATTGAATTAAACCTATGAAATGGTCTTTTGGTATTCTTTCAGCAGCTGTCAACCCCACTTGCAAGGAACACATAAATATCACTTGGCTGGGTGGGAGGGATTAAAATGGGAACAGAGAGGTGAATACAGCATTAAGCAAAAGACTGGTAGAAAAGAGAATGGGAGTGTGTTGAGGGGGGAGGAGATGATATATATTTTTGGTAGCATTGACTAGTGTTGCTTGCGAGCATCTCCTCGCTCTCCACTCCTTCCTCTGCAGAGTTGCAGGCCAGCACTGAGAGACATATGCATTCATTTACCTATGTAATCAAATGTGCCTGCCTGTTCTTATAAAATTCAGGTTTATATGATCCCTAAGTTAAAAAGTCTTGTGCACATTATCTTGTGCATTGGAGCAGGGCTGGATTTACAAAGTGGGTGCCCCTAGGCCCCCTGTCATTCATTGCTCCCATCCCCTCCCTTTTATTTGCTCAAATTTTCATCATCGGGACTGGAGCAATGTGGATTGGCGCACAGGAAATGTAAAAAACCTATCGTATCTCCTAGTGTTTCTGAAACAATGTTGGTGTGATTGGGCAGCATGCTGCCTCCTAAAATCCTGCTGCCCTAGGCCAGGGCCTTGGTGGCCTCTCCACAAAACCGGGCCTGGATTGGAGTCTTGTTCAACTCTATTTAGAATGTTTAATTTTTGTATTTGATATAATCTCTGTGGGTCAGGGACTTTTTTGTAACTAAATATGTATATATTTATTTTGTGCTTGCTCTCCATCTGTACTACTAATGCACTGAAAACATACAGCAACATATATATATACAGTATATACAAGTGCTGTTCTATAAATATAGCTATATAAATAGGTACCTACACAGTCTGACAGCTTATAATATTTTAAAAGAAATGTGTAGTTAATTCTGCAATTCTGCAATTCTAAAAGGAGAAGGAAAGGTTAAAATGAAGTAAGCCTTATAAGAAAGGTCTATATAAATACACCAGTAAATCCTCAAAGTAATGTTGCTCTGAGTCTTCTGTCAAAAGAAACACCACATTTCTTTCCTTCTATTGTGTACACATGGGCTTCTGTATCAGACTTCCTGCCTTCAGTTTAAACCTCCTTGCCCCAGGCCTAAGCATGCTCAGTTTGCTCCCCCCTTCTCTGCTGTAATCTGAGCCCTGAGCTATAAGTGAACAGGGAGAGACTCAGGCAGGAAGTGATGTCATACCAAGCTCATACTGCAGCTGCTATCCTAAACAAACAGAGTTTCTAGAGCTTTTTACTCAGGTATGGTAAAGCATTCTACAGAATAAATATAGCATTCTAGCTTGCACTATTGCAGCTAATCTATTGGCAATAAAATGCCTCCATAGCTTTTCTTTTCCTTTAACTTTACTAATATTATTCATAATATGTGTGACAGATTAAGAAAAGTGAATTCAATGGTTACCAATTAAAATAGTGACTTAAAAACTAATTTCTCAAATGAATTGATAGCACTGATGGCGTCAAGTAAAATGATGCAATTTGAATAACTGAGTTTCAAGTCATCATTGTTAAAAACAATTAACTGGAAAATTAGAAGGTGGAGAACTTTACAAAATACTCTCTCAAATATCTGGACATCATGCCCAACAAACAGAAACCTTTATATAAAACAGGAGAATGAAATTAAAGATATGGAATTAATGGAATTATTTGCCTAAAATGTACTTTCTGCATATCGGGTTTTAAAGCTTTCTAGATATTGTGTTTCTGGATAACAGATCCCTACCTGAACAACAAAATTTACATCAATGCTTGTTTGAATGTATTAATACATTTGTAATTTATTAATACATTAATAAGTAATTATTAATTATTTATACATAATAATTAATACATTGTAATAGAAATATCAATTAAAATAAGTGGTTCCTTGAAGGACATTTTATCATCTGGGTCATTTCTAGATATACTTGAACAGCCAACACTTTGGTGCAGATTTACTAAGGTTTGAATGGTAAATTTGAATTCAAATTGTTTTGGTCAAAACTCACAATTTCAAATTTAAAACCACCAATTAGAATTTGAATTCTAAGCGTTCTAATTCGATACTTTGCCACCTAAACCTGCCGAGTTCATGTAGAAATCAATGGCAGAGGTTCATTGAACCATTTGAAGATTTTAATAGCCTTCCTGACATTTGAGTTTTTTTTAGAGAAAAAACTTGATTTTGAGTGTTTTCTTAAATAAGACGTTGAGGTCAATTGAGTTCATTCAAATTAAAAAAAACTATAAGATTTTACACCCGGGTCACCTTCACTTTCAGGTGAGCTGTACTAATGTGACATGGATATATTGGCTGGCTGATTTATTAAGGGCACCTTATAGCAAAGCTTTCTCTGTATATACATTTTTAGTGCCTAAATTAGCAGTGTTCACTTTTTTAGATATTTAGTGAACAGAACTAAATTTAGCAAACACTCCATTTGCCGAATACATGCATAGTGACACTGACATTAAATACCTTCCAACCCCTCCCACCTTTATTTTAATTGGTTTACTGCAATTGCTGGGAGGATTTACAGCCTAGCCGAAAAACGGTTCATTTAAAGGTTCAAGTTCAAGTGCGCTTTATGGTTATCTATACTCATACTTTTGGATTTACTGAATTTGTGCTTTGGATGGAAGCAAGGGTCTAGATACTGAATTTACATTTAAAGGGTAAATATACCAGTTTACTGTGTCTGTTAATTTTGTGTTTGTGTGGAACTCCATTGAAAGAATACAAAAGCAATCAGATATGATTTTTTTGACCAAACATCCAACTCGAAAATTCGACCTTAATAAATCTGCCCCTAAGGGCTATGCCACACATGATGTTTTCTCTGCAAGCAGACAAAAGCCAAAACCAATGGCGTTAACTACCCAAACTTACAACCCTGGCCAAAACTTGATGTGAGAAATCTACAGTAGTCAAGTAATCTATAGTCAAGTACTCATAATGCCACATGATGCCACAGTGAAAAAAATTCTAACAAACTGAAGGTTATCATTGGGTGTTTGTCCTGTTAGTCCCTACATTTTGACAAATCTGGCCCTAGTTTTCCCATAAAACACTAAAATCCTCTAAAACACTCAAGAAAACTTTTGGTCAGTTTCACCAGTTGTCTTCTCCTTAATCAGCCCTAGATTTGTACCTACATTGTAAATAATTTTGTAAAATTTTGTAAAATTTTTTAGAAGGAATTTAAGATTCTAGGGTGGCATAAAGTTTAAAATAATTCCACACCACACAGAAAACAGGAATAAAGAAGGAAGAGGATAGTACTTAGAATGAGAATTACCTCTAGGTAATAAGTATGAAAGTGGCTAATTCAATATGTTGTTGTTCCTTAAAGGGATACTGTCATGGGAAAACATGTTTTTTCCAAACGCACCAGTTAATAGTGCTACTTCAGCAGACTTCTGCACTGAAATCCAATTCTCAACAGAGCAAACAGATTTATTTTATATTCATTTTTCAAATCTGAAATGGGGCTGGACATATCAGTTTCCCAGCTGCCCCCAGTCATGTGACTTATGCCTGCACTGAAGGATGGAACTGCTTTCTGGCAGGCTGTTATTTTCTCCTACTTAAAGGAAAACTATACCCCCCAAACAATGTAGGTCTCTATTAAAAGATACTGAGTAAAACAGCTCATGTGTAAAACCCTGCTTCATGTAAATGAACCATTATCATAATAATATACTTTATTAGTAGTATGTGCCATTGGGTAATCATAAATAGAAAATTGCCATTTTAAAAAATAAGGGCCGCCCCCTGGGATCGTAAGATTCACTGTGCTCACATACAAACTACATGTAAGGTCACATGAGCCAATTAACAGACAGAGTTCTGCCTTTTGCTTCCTCACTTCTTCCTGTTACAGTTAGTGTTGTAGTATTTCTGGTCAGGTGATCTCTGAGGCAGCACAGATAGAGTCACGAAATGGTGGTTCAAGGCAAGAGATGTAAAAGGGCAATATTTATGTAAATATATATTCCAGTTTGGTAAGATTCTTTAATATGTCATTCAATTTGATATAAACTATCTGTTGCTTAAGTGTTCATTTTGGGGGTATAGTTTTCCTTTAATGTAACTGAATCAGTCTCAGTGGGAAGCCAGGAGTTTTTTTGTTCCCTGGCACACACTGTACTTTTGGTTAAATATTGGCAGCATCTCCGGCTCTGTTGGCCGTAACCACATGGAACATTTTGTTTTTTGTTCCATGGCACAAGTAGTTGCTCCAGTGAGCACAGAAATATATATATATATATATATATATATTTTTTTTTTTTTTTTTTTTTTACTTTGTTCCCTTGCTCAAATTTGGGAGCAGGAAAAATTACAGTTTTAATAACACACTGGGGGTGACATTTGCCCATGGGCAGAAAACCCCTGGAAACCAATCAGATTACTACATTTCTTATTCTACTTGCTCTTATCACTTATTGGTTACTATAGGTAACTGCCCATGGGTAAATTTGCGCAGAGTTGATTAATGAGCCCCAGCACTAGTTTCTAATAATTATTTGACATCCTGGCACCAGATTAGTGGGCAGACATTTTTTTTATTGCCCTGCACTGACTACCGCGTTTTATCCGCAGTTTATCCCTGTTCAAAACTCACCCCGCCCCCCGCCGACTACGTATTGCGTCATGGCGCTTATATATATTTATACTGTGGCCGTGACACAAACTCTCATCTCGCGAGACTGTGACGAAAGTCTGGGAGAGCTTGGACTGTAGGAGCGGAGGAGCTGATCATTTAAACGGCGATCCGGGACTGCGGGCTGTGTTATGAAAACCGGTCTGTCCCGCGAAAAGCGGGGCTGTTGGGCGGTATGTCTCACGCGTCTTTGGTTTCTGTGACTTGCACCTGAGTTATAGTTGAGCGAGTGAGGAAGCTGTTCTGCATCTTGTTATTCCTTTGGTGTCATCTGTTCCCCCGGCTCACATGGAATATGGTTAGTCATTGGCTCACACACTGTCTGCCCAGGTGCAGCAATCTATTAACAGCTGCCATGTGATGCTCGTTTGTTTAGAAGCAATCCTCTTCTTGTTCTTATGGGTTACTGCACCTGGGCACAGCTATAGGCTAATGGTGCAGGGTAGTCTCAGTGCTTCCTTGGAAATACCTGAAGTCAAAACGATTGAGTTAGTAATCAGTGGTTAATCATTATCTTTCTGTAGCACAGAGCAGATTAGATTTTGCACAGAGATGATGCAGCATCAGTTTACACTCACATCCATGCCTCACTGTGCTCTTGTACTTTCCCCATTACTGACAGCACCAATCATGGATCTCTTTTCTTAAAATGCCTTTATTGAGACATGGGCTCAGACCCCAATACATACGTGTATTGCCCATGTCTCAATAAAGGCATTTTAAGAAAAGCGATCCATGATTGGTGCTGTCAGTAATGGGGAAAATTGTGACTGAACGGATACAAGGTGGAAACCGTTGGACGTGCACCAGGCTCAAATAATTGGGAGGTTACGGGTGCTGAGTAAGAAACCGGTTTCACTACGCGGTTGTATCGGGTGCTAACTATACTTGTATACTGTGGAGTGTTTGCTAAAACCCATGCCTTGGCTCTGATTGAACATGGCAACTAGGGATGCACCGAATCCAGGATTCAGTCTTTTTCAGCAGGGTTCAGCCAAATCCTTCTACCCAGTTGAACCGAATATGCAAATTAGGGGCAAGGAGGGAAATCGCGTGACTTTGTCACAAAACAAGGAAATGAAAAATGTTTTCCCCTTCCTACCCCTAGTTTGCATCTGCAAACTCAGATTCGGGCCGAATCTTTCGCGAAGGATTCGGGTGTTCGGCCGAATCCAAAATAGTGTATTTGCCACATTCCTAATGGCAACTGAAAATCAGCTGTGTGGTCTTAAGGGCAGTATATCCTTATATATGTCCGAGTTTCACATAAAAAAAACTATGTAGTTGCCTATCTTAACAGCAGCTCTCCAGTTTCTAGTTTCAGCAATATCTTTGCTAGGGTCCAAATTAACCTAGAAACCATGCATTGAGTTGTATAAGAAACTGGAATATGATTAGCATAAGGTCTGAATAGAAAGAGGAGTAATAAGAAAAAAGTAGCAATAACAATAAATGTATAGACTTCCAGAGCATTTGTTTTTAGATGGGGGGGGTCAAATGAGCAACTATAAAATAGAAGAAATCTAGGCCAACGGAAAAGTTGCTTAGAACCAGCCATTCTATAACTTGCTAAAAGTTAGCATAAAGGTGAACCGCTCCTTTAAGTAGATAATGGCCTCTGTATAAACTACACCTTCCACCAGTCGTCTTTTTTAGCTTACAAATAATCATGCATTTGTTAGCCTATGGTACGTGTAATGTTTCTCTATTGGCATGTTTTAGGCAATATGGCAGCCCCCTCATAGAGGAACAGGGTAGTAAGAAAGGCAATGTAAAAGTATCAGGCAAATAGTTTAATGGCAAAATTATAACTAGCATGATAAATAATAAAAAAAGTTTTTTTTCTGATGTCCGTATCTTTAATGCAGCTTTTTATTCAGCTAAATGGAAACTTCTAGTGCACAGAAAAATGTTGAAATATGTGTATTTCATGTAATTGTAAAATATTAAACAATTGCCATTGGCAGACTTTCTGTGCATAGATATTCTACCTTCTTTCTTGCATATTTGCTCACAAGAACCAGAAAATGTACAACCAAAAGCAATTTATTATTGCTGTTTTTAGCTTGTGCAATTAAAGAAACAGAAACAATAGGTAAAAACTATGCTCCATTCGCCTCAAGTTAATTGGTCATGTCATCCAGGTGGGTATACTGTCTCTTTGAGGCTACGGTTGCTTTTGTTATGTCTTGGCATTTTGGGAAACTTTCCAAAACAGAATTGTTTGAAACTTCTGTACCGTTAACCCGGGGGAACTTACATTTTCTATGATAAGATAACGGGTAGTTCAGTTTATGTTAAAGTTGAAAAGTCAATAACTGAGCGATAGCACAATTTCTTGTTCCATGCCTGCATTTCTTTGTGGGTTAGTTAATATTTGCATTGTACTCCTGCCAATACTTCCCTTAACTTTTGTGTGTTTTGATAACAAATGTGTAATTATGTTTACTACAAGGTGTGTGTACAGTTTAATTTATTTTTTTCTGGATCCAAAAGCATGCAGAAGATCATTAATTTTTTGCAAAGGCAAATTCTGGAATTTGCTTTGGCTTTGCAATCTAAGGCTTATGTCACACTTGGTATTATCTCTGCCATGGAAAAGCGCCAGCAGGGAGAACTCTAAAATTGCCCTGTTCTGCCCATGGCGGCAATCATGAATTCAGTCCACCTGTCACTACGAAAATGTGGGATTTTCAGCCTGAAAACATTTTTAAGGCCAAAACCTGCCCCATGTAGCACTTTTTGTTTATTTCTTGTGTAATGCTTTGAAAATATTGACTTTATATTGCTATGGCTTCTTGCTGTACAAGTTGGGAATCTTCATACTGCTATTACTATTCAGTCTTGGAAAGGAATTTCAAAACCAGTTGTATTTTCCTGGCAGGTGTTGCACTATTTCTGTTATGAAATATACATATTTTTTCAAGTAAGAGCCAATATCATGTTACAGAAGTGAAGTTAGAAATTTTTTACATATTTAGAAAGTGTTTGCTGTCCTAAAACATGTTGTTTATCTAAGCAAACAAAAGTGCCTACAGTGAATTCCCCCTGAAGGGAATTGCGTCATAAGCATACAATACTGCAAATGCACAACCCGTCTTGCAAGAGTTTGGGCGCCATATTGAAAGTACACAGAAAATTGTATTTCCAAACCTGCGGATCACCATAGAGATCAATGATATGGCGTTTCCTTGTTGTATTGGCGTTTCTGATGAAAAACACAAATACTGGCGTCGCGTGGGGGATGTTTTCTCGGAAACTATCCGTGGGAATTTCTAGGGTGTGTATTCCATTCTATTCATAGGGCTTAATTTTTTGTGTATTTACGCTCAAATATGTGGCTTTAGAAACCGTGTGGGAAAACCCTGTAAAGGAAAGGTGTCTGCAACACAGTTGATTTTTCCAAATACAGTGGTGTGAAAAACTATTTGCCCCCTTCCTGATTTCTTATTCTTTTGCATGTTTGTCACACAAAATGTTTCTGATCATCAAACACATTTAACTATTAGTCAAAGATAACACAAGTAAACACAAAATGCAGTTTTTAAATGAGGGTTTTTATTATTTAGGGAGAAAAGAAATCCAAACCTGTGTGAAAAAGTAATTGCCCCCTGAACCTAATAACTGGTTGGGCCACCCTTAGCAGCAATAACTGCAATCAAGCGTTTGCGATAACTTGCAACGAGTCTTTTACAGCGCTCTGGAGGAATTTTGGCCCACTCATCTTTGCAGAATTGTTGTAATTCAGCTTTATTTGAGGGTTTTCTAGCATGAACCGCCTTTTTAAGGTCATGCCACAACATCTCCATAGACTCAGTCAGGACTTTGACTAGGCCACTCCAAAGTCTTCATTTTGTTTTTCTTCAGCCATTCAGAGGTGGATTTGCTGGTGTATTTTGGGTCATTGTCCTGCTGCAGCACCCAAGATCGCTTCAGCTTGAGTTGACGAACAGATGGCCGGACATTCTCCTTCAGGATTTTTTGGTAGACAGTAGAATTCATGGTTCCATCTATCACAGCAAGTCTTCCAGGTCCTGAAGCAGCGAAACAACCCCAGACCATCACACCACCACCACCATATTTTACTGTTGTATGATGTTCTTTTTCTGAAATGCTGTGTTACTTTTACGCCAGATGTAACGGGACGCGCACCTTCCAAAAAGTTCAACTTTTGTCTCGTCGGTCCACAAGTTATTTTCCCAAAAGTCTTGGCAATCATTGAGATGTTTTTTAGCAAAATTGAGACGAGCCTTAATGTTCTTTTTGCTTAAAAGTGGTTTGCGCCTTGGAAATGTGCCATGCAGGCCGTTTTTGCCCAGTCTCTTTCTTATGGTGGAGTCGTGAACACTGACCTTAATTGAGGCAAGTGAGGCCTGCAGTTCTTTAGATGTTGTCCTGGGGTCTTTTGTGGCCTCTCGGATGAGTTGTCTCTGCGCTCTTGGGGTCGTTTTGGTCGGCCGGCCACTCCTGGGAAGGTTCACCACTGTTCCATGTTTTTGCCATTTGTGGATAATGGCTCTCACTGTGGTTCGCTGGAGTCCCAAAGCTTTAGAAATGGCTTTATAACCTTTGAAATTGAACTCAGGTGTGATAAACCACAGTTAAGTTATTTTTTAACAAGGGGTCAATCACTTTTTCACACAGGCCCATGTAGATTTGGAGTTTTTTTTCTCCCTTAACGTAAACCTTCATTTAAAAACTGCATTTTGTGTTCAATTATGTTATCTTTGACTAATAGTTAACGGTTTTTGATGAGCAGAAACATTTAAGTGTGACAAACATGCAAAAGAATAAGAAATCAGGAAGGGGGCAAATAGTTTTTCACACCACTGTACGTTAAACTCTAAAGTTCAGTGGCCATTTAGTTAGTCTAATCTATACTTGTATGTTTTTTGCCTTTTCTCTGCTTACAATCTGTACACTTGTACATAATACATAAAGGAATGCCTTTAAAACATTTATTCAGCATCAATATAGCACAAGCTTCTTCTGTTGCACCTGATATAATCTTCAAGGAACAATTTATACTATGGTTTAAATACCATTGGTGACGTTTGCTTAATTTTGCCAAGAGCTTTAGTGAAGTTGGGCACTGTTCAGACCTTGTAAAAATCTGTACTCTCATGTGGTTGTGACCTTAAGGCAGACACATTGATGTTTATGCTGGCTCTGTATTTATGTACTTTATATGTGTTATGCCCTTTATGTTTAGACAATTGGCTGGTAAGCCTATGTTGACTGATTTATTGTAGTTCAATATTTAGAGTTCACTCGTGCCTGTTATTTGTATATATTCATTTTAACTAGGTTTTTCTGCATTATTGAGATTTTTCTGAATACATTTAAGACTGACTTAACCATCTCTTTCTGTTGTAGGTGAAGTGGTAAAACTAAACTGAATTCTCGGTTGCCTCAGCTTTTCATTGGACAGAAGGAAACTTTAAGACTGGCCAGCTGGATGAGCTTGTATTTGGCTCCTTAGATTGAAATCTGTTTGTATCATGGGTCAGAAAGTCACAGGCGGTATAAAGACGGTGGATATGAGGGACCCTGCATATAGACCTCTAAAGCAAGATCTACAAGGGCTTGACTACTGTAAACCTGCAAGACTCGACCTTTTATTGGATATGCCTCCGGTGTCCCAAGAAGTTCAGCTTCAGCACTCCTGGAATAACAATGACCGCTCGCTAAATGTGTTTGTCAAAGAGGAGGACAAACTTGTTTTTCACCGGCATCCGGTGGCACAAAGCACAGATGCTATTCGTGGCAAAATTGGCTACACCCGTGGCTTGCATGTTTGGGAGATTACCTGGGTCATGCGACAGCGAGGGACTCATGCAGTTGTTGGTGTCGCTACAGTGGATGCACCTCTTCATTCTGTTGGCTATACAACACTTATAGGCAGTAATGGCAAATCCTGGGGCTGGGACCTGGGCAGGAATAAACTATATCATGATGGGAAAAACCAACCAAGTAGAACATACCCTGCATTTCTGGAGCCTGACGAAACATTCATTGTCCCGGATTCTTTCTTGGTGGTACTTGATATGGATGATGGCACACTTAGCTTTGTTGTGGATGGACAATACATGGGAATTGCTTTTCGAGGACTAAAGGGAAAAAAACTTTATCCTGTTGTAAGTGCAGTGTGGGGTCACTGTGAAATAAGGATGCGATACTTAAATGGACTTGACCGTAAGTATACCATACTAATACCTTTGCGTTAGGCGCAAAGACAAATTAGTGTAGGTTTTTTTTTTTTTTCAATATACCAACTTTCTAAAGGCCTGTGATAATGTACATAAGTAAGTTTTCAAAGTTGCAAAGTTTAAATGGCGTGTGTACCCTTGCAAGAATATTCAGAAGCTACACTCGCATCTGAAAATGAATTCTTGATACGAGTGTGTGGGGGTATTTTTTTATTTATTTTTTTTCTTCTCGCTCACAAGATCATTTTAAAACTTGGCATTTCTGGGCAACTTGTTAAAACTGCCTCCCATGGATATCGGAGTCCTGGTAACCCAGTCCTGGTTAACACAACCAAAAATAATGTCTGGCCACCTGGGTGTTTAAGGGGGAACTCGTCGAAAATGAAAATTTAATATAAGCTTCCTCATACTAAAGTGAGAAACTGCTGCATGAAGACAGAATGAAGAGAAACCAATGCTGAGAGTAATAGTGAGAACTTTATTTTAGAAACTGTACAGAATTGAATTGTTTGTATTAAAGTTCTTGTTTCAGTATGCTGAAGCTAATATTACATTTTCATTTTTGTGACAGTTCCACCTTTGAGGTCACAAATGCACTGGCAAATTGTTTACATTCTTTACTAATCTCCATATTGGAGAGCCAAGCTGTATTATAGTACTTATTTTTCCAGCTTTCTCTTCTGCGCTGCCATTATTCTTCTGACTTTAGTATGCTGAACATTCATCGGCCCAGGGTGGCATATAAAATGGCAGCATGCTGCTCTGGTAATCGCGTGGGCTGATGCATATTGTAAGAGGAGAACTAGCCAGTGCAATTATACAAATCTTTATTAAACTTGGTTTCTTTTTATTGCACTTTTTTTTTTTTTTTTTTTTTTTGGTTGCTGGTTTTGATGTTGCTGGTTCTTAATCTGTGTCCTCCCCCTAGGGTGGGGTTGTACAGTGACGGGGCTAATTAGGATATATTTTAGAGAGATCATCTTTTCTCTGCAAAAATCAAATCTTAAAGTCAAGCTTGAAGGTAAATATAGGGTGCAATGTCTTTGCTGGATACTCTTGAAAAATGTTCGATAAACCAATTAAAACCTATTTGTAACTATATGGATTAAGGGGGTGGGGGGGGGGCTTGGCTGGGTATGCTCCAATCTTTTTGTATTGTCTGCATCAAAGCAATTCTTACAAAGTGATAAAGTAACTTCTTTAATTTCTCTGATGCTGCTAAAACCAGTAAGTTAAAGGAACAGTAACATCAAAAAATGTGTAAGTAATAAAAAATATAATGGTGTCGCCCTGTGCTGGTAAAACTGGTGTGTTTGCTTCAGAAACACTACTATTGTTTATATAAATAAGTTGCTGTGTAGCAATGGGGGCAGCCATTCAAAGGAGAAAAGGCTCAGGTTACACAGCAGATAAACTCTGTAGAACATGTTATCCACTATTTACCCTGTGCCATAGGCTTTTTTTACATTTTCGCCATTGCTACACAGCAGCTTATTTCTATGAACTATAGTAGTGTTTCGGAAGCAAAAAGATCAGTTGTACCAGTGCAGGGCAACAGTACATGATATTTTCATTACTTTAAAACACTTTCATTTTTGTTACTGTTCCTTTAAGGATGGCTGCCACTAGGAAACAGCAGGGAAATCCTTTTAAATCTTCAGAGAATTTCACCTTCTTTTTTTTTTTTTTTTTTTTTGTTTCTTAAATCACCCTCCCCATTTTTTCTGAAATGTTGGTTTCATTTCTCCTTCATGTTCACAGTAGCAGCTCAGTGACAGATCAGTGGCGACAGTTTAAAATATATTGATACATTTCTCAGCAGCATTAGAGTGTAAACATCCCCAAATTGTATTAATCTCGGAGCGCCTCTTAGACTAGATTGACGTCTCTGATACTGCTAAGTCAACAAGTGTAAAGTAGGTTGTCAACCTTAAAAAAATTTTCAAGAGATGTTTTCTTTTTCCAATGTCTGACTACTCTTCCCCAGTTGTCTCTTCACTGATGGGCACAGTGTTGGCTTATGTGCAGACACATGGAGTGGATATTGGTGCATAGCTCCGTCTCTGCAATAAATCTTAACTAAACTCAGGCCAACGCCGTGTCTGTCAATGCAGAGAAAGTGGAGTGGGTGTGTGTGTGCGCATCTGCTTGTATGGAAAGGATCCAAGGTGCAGCCTTGCCTTACTGCTGAGATGCATGTTTGCCTGCTGTTGTATTAGCCCTGTTGTGTTTAACACCATCACTACTCTGTATGCACATTGGTATCGGTGTCTGTGTTTAACGTCTGTCCTAGATGGATCACTAGCAGCTTGAACATGTAGAAATGGGGTTATAGTGAATTATGAATGCCACACAGCCAACAGGACTCCCAATAGTTTGAATGAGTAGTTATTTTGCTCTCCCTTTATTTTCTGATTTCTTGCATTCCTGACCTGTTTCCAATTTTCTACTTCACTTGCCTCTCCTTTGTACAAATATTTCAATCTTATATTTTCTCTCTACTGTGTAGAATTCTGCAACCAAATTGCAGATCTCATCTGAGCCCCCCGTCAGTGTAGCTTAAATTCTGCTGCTAGTATCCTCTTTAAAGGGGTTGTTCACCTTCAAACAACTAGTTTTCAGGTAGACCCTGTAAACTGTTCTAAATGGATACATTTACTTGATACATTTATCTTTGTCCCTGCTGAGCAGAATCTGTGTTTCATTACAGGCAGCTGTTAGACTTGATACAATAGTTGCTAATACTCCAGAGAAGCTGCTGAGAAATGTATCAACTCAATGTTGCAAAATTGTAAACATTTAAGAGTCTGCACCTGAATTAATGAGCTGCCAGACTCAAACACCAGAGACACGAACATTCAACTTTAAACTTAGATATTGGATAAAATAAATAATGGAAAGTAATAATTTCTGGGGAACAATGTAAAAACTGAATTGAAAGAATTGTTTGGGAAGTGAACAACCCCTTTAAAGGTGCTCCCTTTTCTGTTAAAATTCTTTATAATAGCTTCATTTTAAATGAACCCCCTTGTTAAACCTCTGAGAGTAAAAATACTATTTTATAAAAATCCATCCTACAGTATATTGCATAGGTCTGCCTCCAGTTAATTGCTTCTTGTGCAGGCTGCCATATTGGTAACACATACATATTGATCAGGTGCTTCTCAGTCTGGACATACCACTCCTCATGCACATTACAGGTGCTCTTTAGGCAACAAGTTATATTGCTTTGGCTAACTTTCAAAAGCCTTTTATATCTCTTATCTTATTACATCATTCACTTATGTCAGCAGCTCAGTGGACCACCAGGAAGCCACACTCGCTTCCATCTACACCGCTCCTTACCTCTGCAACTCAATCTCTGAATTCTTCTGTAAGCAGCTTCTTTCTAAACACAATTCTACCCTTGGAGTTGCTAGCACTTGTGTTCACCTCCCCAAGTATTGTGGATAGAAACATGTATTACCCTTTGTTGTGCCTGTAAGCAGCTGAGATTGTAAGCTTTGTGGGGTAGGATCTTGAGGCTTTTTCCCACCTGTCTAACATGTAGCATATAGTCTTTCTGTTTCAAGGGTATCTTGATCAAATGGAAATATGTTTGCACAAAATGCAACCCAGAATCTGCACTACCAGTGTGAGTCCTACATATTCTAGGACATGCAGCACAGAGTAGGTGAATCTTTGTAAATTTGTATTTAATTTTCCTGAAAAAAAGTACAGGACTGTGTTTAATGGTAGCCCTATATACAGACATATTGTTTAATGTGGGGCAGTATAGCTCAGTTTTGAACACTGGTTCTATGGCTAAGGTCTCTGCTAAACATATTGTGTATTTTAATTATAAAATATCTGGTTTCTCTTGCTAAACAAAGTAAAATGTATATACATATACAACAAAGAGTGAGGGGTGCTCAAGCAAATACATCCATGTTTTAAAATGTTATTTTGCCACCCAATAAAATTTGAAATGCAAGTCTTTCCAATCCTTATTGGTCTCTTCTACTTCCCAAAGGCTGATGCCTTGTCAGCAGTTGGTCAAACCAGAAGTGGCTCTGCAGTATAAATACAGAAGAGGGGGCAAACTCCCATAATGTACAACAGTTAACTGTTAAAAACATGGTTGCTCTTCACAATATATGATTGAATCACTCTGCTTATCAATAGCAGAGTCCACAGTCCAGTGGTTAACAGTTCAATCACCCTAATGACACATGTTTACACAGTTAGACTGGTTCAAATACTCTATAAAAATAAATAAAAAATGTAGGTGACTGTTACTGTCAATGCTAAGGGGACTGACAAAATGACTAAACTTGGGCATGAACCTAGCAAGCCAAATCAGCCTAACCCAAATTATTTCACCATCTAATTCCAATGCCATAACTAACTATCTCTCTAATCTGCCTATAAACTGACCATATATATTTCTTTGGTAACAGATGCTCATTTAATGGTTCTATTTTTTTTAAAAAAAATTTGTTTTATCGAGTTTGGAAGGGGTTAGCCTGGAAAAGTGTGTGATTTTCAGAGGGTGCTTTCATCAGAACAAATGTACTTTAGCTGCTCTCCTGAGTGTAGTTATAAGTTACTTGCACTGCAGGCTCCAAGCACATATATGCATGCCCACCATAGAAAAGATGAATCTACTTATAGATATACATTTTTTTTTTTTTCATTGTATTAAATAACATCTTTAGTACATTGTTGAGTCTAAGAATGGCTGACCGTGAATGTGATGGCGTTCTCATCAGAAGCTTTTATTCTGTAGGAATATTATGTATACATAAGTAATGGACTTTTCCCATTTCTTGTAGCCGAACCACTTCCACTGATGGATCTATGTAGAAGATCTGTTCGCCTTGCTTTGGGAAAAGACAGACTGAACGAAATACAAGACCTTCCACTACCGGCTGCACTTAAAGGCTACCTACTTTACCACTGACCCATGCACAGATCTTCTGCCTATAGTAATCTATACAGTACTATGCATTCTGACGCTCCAATCCTTTCACCTACACTGCATCACTCTCTGATGAAGCGGTACGATCTCAAATGCGCAAATGCATGCTACGGACTACCAGTACCTCCAAGTTTTTGCCCTGGAGTTTTTTGTATTTCCTAATTGCACCTTTTCTGTGAAGGATATCTAGTAATGCAACTATTTTCCACGGGCCTAATACAAAACAGGGTCACTTTTAAATTTCTAAATGGGAACCATCCAAATTCGGCATTCTCAAATTTTTTTTCTATGTATGTAACTGTCAAGATTTGTATGTTTGTCTGTCCAACAACAGAGGTGCCTCTAAATATTAAGTTCAAGACTGTGGCAAGGGCATTTGACATTTTACAAACATTTTCTCAATTGCCTTCTAGTTTATTACAGTTTTCAACCTTTCCCTGTAGTTATTAGAAAGCTAGGTGTGTTAAAATTGAATACATTAGCCGATGCATTGCTGGGCAGCTTCAGCCCTTACTCAGCATAGTTCCCAAGCTTTACTATAGTCAGTCATACAGTAAGTGTTCATTGACAAACATTGGCATTTAGCTGCTGCTGTCATTTATCCACCTAATGTTTTTTAAACCTATAATCAAGGGTAGTTGTAGTCCAGCAACATCTGACTAGGTTAAGAAACTAGTTTAGAGGGTTGTGACCTAACTTGCAAAACTTACATGAGAGGGAGTAAAGTAAAATTCATTTTAAAGCTAAATATTACAAAAACTTTCAACGGAAAGCAATTTAAAAATGTGTAGTGTTTAAAAACCTCCTTTTAGCCTCCATCTTTTTATGTTTTCGGTGTGTAAACGGAGTAACAGCCTTGTTGTTATATCCCTGCCTTGTATAGGGCCAGTGGTGCACAACTGTATATAACCTTCTGTTTTCTGAAACCGTAAGATGAAAATATTTTCTATTCATTATTAATGTTCCTGTTATTTTCCTTTACATCATCATAGTGCATGGAACGCCCCTGCTGCTAATTTGTCCGTTCATATGAGTGGGATCTGTCTTACTATTTGCCAAGCTTAAATTTGTTACTGCAACTTTTTTTTCCTTTTTAAAGTCTCTGAACACCTGGAATGATCTCGAAATAAAAGGTACATGGAGTAAGTTGCAGCATGCAGTCCAGCGCAGGACCAGTCATTAGACCGAAGCAATAAGATGGCTCCCATTCATATGTAAAAGATATAATTGTGCAGAGATGGGATGTTTTTACACAGTTGGAAATTAAAGGAAAAGCCCTAGTTATTAAACACTTTACTGCCACCCTTTCTCTCCTCCATAGCACCCCTTCCCCATAAGCCACACCTACAGGGAGTGGATTCTAGTAAGAAGCAGTGGCACTTGTTTAAAATACATAAACCCAGTTAATGCATCGGTTGATAACCGCAGGTACTACAGTGAATACTGGTTGGCAGATTCCTAAAAAAAATGTCTGTGGCCATTCCCAGTTCTCAGGAACTTCTCCCAGAAACCAAAATCTGTTGGATACCTTTTTTTTATTTTATTTTTTTTGTTGTTTTGTTGTATGATGGGCCATTTGTTCAAAATGAATTTAAAATACATTAACTTTTTATGTACAGGTACAATGGCTGGATGTGACTTTTAATGTTGAATCAATGTAAGTAGGAGTGTGAATATATTTTAATTGCTGCTGTAGGGTACTTTAAAGTCCAAGAAGACCTTCATTCTTCTAAGGTGCACAGTGATACTGAGGCTGTAAGGGTACGTCAGGTGCCATCTTTTATCTTCCCTGTAAGCTGTTTTCTTGCTGGATTAGGACACTTGCAGTATTGCACAATTAGGGGGGAACTGTAAGGAAAATATAGTTGCTTCCTTTTATTTTATTTGTGCAAGTAGTCTCCCAACCTACAGAAAAGTGACTTAGTATGTCTCCCTACTGTCGTCAACTTGTTTGTACAGTTTTAATCTTTTTATAAAATATGTAGATAAAACATGTGTAATAAAGAAATAGTTTATTAAATGTAAAGCCTCTAGTGTTTTTTAAGACTTTAAGAAATGTTCACAAATGTTTTTTATTTTAAACATTAATTTCAATTTCAGTGGTTTAAATTATTTGGAAATGTAACTGCAATAAAAACTAGGGATGCACCAAATTCACTATTTTGGGATTCTGCTGAATCCAACCCATAATTTGCATATGCAAAATAGGCTAAGGAAGGGTTAAATCATGCATTGAAGAAAATGCAGCTTCCTTGTTTGTGTGCCGAAAAGTCGCATGATTTTAAGCCTTCAGTTTGGCTACTCTGATTTGGCTGACTTCCATGCAAACCAGCCGCTTAAATTCTTGTTTTAAGTCAGACCCTGAGGTTAGAAGGGAAGAAGCATACTGCTTTCGAATGCAGCGATCTTTGAGTAAAGTTAATGCAGAAAATGTTTGAAAACAAGAATTGTTAATGTAGAAAGTGATATTCTAAGACAATTTGCAATTTACTTTCGTTTTTATTTGTGGTTTTTATTTAGCAGCTCTTGGTTTGCTATTTCAGCAATTTGGTTGCTAGTCTCTGAATTATCCTAGCAACCCTGCATTGATTTGAATAAGACCGTATTGTGAATAGGAGAGGCCCTGAATAGAAAGATGAGTAATAAAAAGAAGCAATAACCAAGCATGTGCAGACTTGGAGCATATTTATTTATTTATTTATTTTAGATGGGGTCAGTGACCCCCATTTGACAGCTCAAAGGTTTTAAAAACTATACAAAATGACAACCAATTGAAGGACTTGCTTAGAATTTGGCTTTCTATAACATACTAAAAGTGAACTTGAAGGTGAACCCACCCCTTTCAATAGAACAGTGCATAGAATTTCATCATGGAACATTTTAGGACTCAACACCCAGACGTATGAATCCTGGCTACTGAAACTGGTTATGCGTCTTCACAAATTTACTGATAAATGAGATTGGTGAAATTGCTGGGGGTGCCATGTGTTGGGCACTCCCCAGTTATTTTAATTGCTTACATGGTATTCAAGGCGCTTGCTCCGGTTTCCTGAAAAACTGCAACAGTCTGGGTTATTTCTGTAGGAGCACAGTCCTTCATTGGCCGGCCCAGTACATGCTTTGTGGTGTAAAGACCGCTTTTTACTTAAAGTTCGGCTTTTCACTCTACTGTACATGTGCTGGCCTGGATACAAGCATATGCTGCTGCAGAAATAGCCAGGGCTGGGGCAGTCTCTATGACCAGGAACAACCGCTTGGAGGATCAGATTGACTCACTGGGAGGTATCTAACATTTGGCACCTCCCCAGTTATTTCCCTTTCCTTCTCCTTTAAAGAACAAAAATAAAAAACCTGCTAAATGGGTTCCCCTTGTTAGCCCCCTTTGTAAGTCTGTGCCAGGTTTTTTCCCCTTACTTGACAGTCTTGCCATCTTGGGTGCAGTTAATACACAAATTCCTGAGTGATCTGGAATATTTACACTCATTTTACATAATCTAACATGGTGGTTTTATGTGACAGTTGGCCTAGTTTGCTGCAAGCATATATGTAGATACTCCGCCCTTTTATAGGGTGACACCAACTGCCCATTCTGGTGCAACTGCAAGTCGAATGCATACATGTTTATATTTTCAACCATAAAGAAAACGTTATTGTCGATACAACCATCAATTCAATCCAGCATGTTGAAATCATGCCTCACCTTGGCACCCCCCTCTCTCACTCACAGCCTGCTTGACACCCCCCCCCCATTCTCACAAACCCCAAAACACCACCTCCTATTCCTGCCACTGCCACAGTTCAAATACGGCCAGTAGGCGGTACGCCACCTGCATTTGTGTACATCTTTGTGGCCTGTCCGCAAATCTGGGCCTGTACATACGTATGCCTTAAAGGAGAAGGAAAGGTTAAAACTAAGTTAGCCTTATCAGAAAGGTCCACCTAAATATACCAGTAAACCCTCAAAGTAGTGCTGCTCAGAGTCCTCTGTCAAAAGAAACACCACATTTCTTTCTTCTAATATGTACACATGGGCTTCTGTATCAGACTTCCTGCCTTCAGATTAAACCTCCTTGCCTCGGGCTTGAGCATGCTCAGTTTGCTCCTCTTCCCCCCCACCTCCCTTCTCTGCTGTAATCTGAGCCCAGAGCTATGAGTGATCAGGGAGAGGCTCGGTCAGGAAGTGATGTCACACCAAGCTAATATGGCAGCTGCTATCCTAAACAACCAGAACTTCTAGAACTGTTTACTCTGGTATGGTAAAGCATTCTACAGAATAAATAGGGTTCTAGTTTGCACTATTGCAGCTAATCTATTGGCAATAATCTGCCTCTGTAGTTTTCCTTCTCCTTTAAAGTGCCGTTTCATTAATCACTAAGCATTTTAAAGCAATCACTACTAAATGCCTGTTTATTTCAATGGCGATGTATACACATTTACTTAATGAAATGATAGTTTTGACAAGCACATTTAAGCAGGCGTTGTGGAATGTGTTTTATAAAATCCAAAAGGGCTGTCGTGGCTAAGGAAAGTGCTAGCCATTTGTAATTCGCAAGATTTGTCTTTGAATCTAGCCACTGCATTCCGGCCCCAAAAGCTGTTTTTCTTATAAAAATTAATGTTTCAGGAATTCTTGTCCCCCCCCCATCCACCTCATAACAGGGAATCTAAGGTGGTTAGGGAGAACATGAGAAAATGTCTTTATGTGCTACTGATTATAAACAGTGAAGATGTTGACAGACAGGACAAAGGGCAAGAAAAGTTGTTGCAATATTTGACCATATGTGGGCAGTCTATTAAATGTTCTTGTGAGGAATGTGGAGCTCTGCTATAAACTGCACTAAAGCTGCCTGTTCTCTGTGGGAGACTCACAAATAAGAGCGTCCTGGGCTAGACACCCAAACATGGTTGAGTTCCAGCTGTAGCGAATACTTCAAATAAATGAGCAGGAGGTTGCTGTGTTTGCAAGCTGAGCCTTAGCAACGGTAAAATAAAGTCTCTGGGATATGATACAGCTTTGTACTAATGTGAACGCTTCCAGCATGTGCTTTCCTGCTCCCTGCTGAATTATTGCCGCTTTCATACAGGGGACCAGTCAATGGGATTGAAGATGTTTAATCGTGGAACAGCTTTCGAAATCTGGTGCCCGTACCTTGTTACATTGTTACAAAACTGGCAAATGTGTCTGCGATCATTTTTTTTGTAAATAAATCCCCTGCACACGCAGGACCAGCGTACAATAGAACAGTGCTGTAGAACAGTGCTGTACAATAAATATATATATATATATATATATATATATATATGTATATATTAGGGATGCACAGGATTCGGTTCGGGATTCGGCCAGGATTCGGCCTTTTTCAGCAGGATTCGGCCGAATCCTTCTGCCCGGCTGAACCGAATCCGAAGGGAGGGAAATTGCGTGACTTATTGTCAGAAAACAAGGAAGTAAAAAATGTTTTCCCCTTCCCACCCCTAATTTGCATATGCAAATTATAGTTCGGATTCGGTTCGGTATTCAGCCGAATCCTTCGTGAAGGATTGGGGGGTTCGGCCGAATCCAAAAAAGTGGATTCGGTGCATCCCCAATATATATATACATACACATACATAGACAAAACGGGTCATTGGTCTTTTGAGCTTACAATCTAGTCATAGATGCAATTCTTTCAAAGTGCACTGAAACTGGCTTTACAGGGAATCTGATCGAACTGTAACCCTTTCAAAGACTATAAATACTGACACATTTTCTTTGCAGTTGTAAAAAGGTGCAGAGTCCAATGTTCAATTTATTTTTTTATACATTTAAAGGAACAGTAACACCAAAAACTGAAAGTGTTTTAAAGTAATGAAAATATCATGTAGTGTTGCCCTGCACTGGTAAAACGAATCTGTTTGCTTCAGAAACACTACTTTAGTTCATATAAACAAGCTGCTGAGTAGCAATGGCGGAAATTGAAAAACGGCTATATGGCACAGGTTAACTAATGGATAACGGATAACATTATGTTCTACAGAGCTTATCTGCTATCTGCTGTGTAAAAAAGCAAATAATTAAACTATAGAAAGTAAATACTGACCAGTTAAAAAGTTGCTTAGAATTGGCCAAGTCTATAACATACTAAAAGTTAACGTAAAGGTGAACCCATCAACTGCATGATTTATTCCTACAAGCTGCATTTGAGTTTCATCTGCATTTAAAATTAAACCAAAATGTATGTTCAACTCAAACACCTATAAACGCTATGGGGCAGATTTATCAAGGGTCAAAGTGAAAATTCAAAGTAAAAAAATTTGAATTTCAAGCCATTTTTGTGTACTTCGACTAGGAAATAGTCCAAATGCCATTCGAATTTGAAAAAAATTAGAATATCGAAATTTATCATGCACTTTCTCTTTAAAACTACTACTTCGACCATTTGACATCTAAAACCTGACAAATTGCTGTTTTAGCCTATGGGGCCCTCCTAGAACCCATATGGAGTCAATTGGTGGACTTTGAAAAATCAAAGTTTTTTTTTAAAATACTTTCGAATCGAATTCCATCTTAATTCAGTTAGAAAGATTGAATACAGCCTATTCACCCACCAAAAAATTAGATTTTTTTAAAATAATTTTTTGATGGTCTTTTTTTATTTGAATTTCGAAGTTTCAACCCTTGATAAATCTGCCCCTATCTGTTCAGCTTTCATTTTTAAGGTAAGCACATTTAATTACCCATATGTAAGGGCCCTAATCTATGTTTTAGGCCAGGGGTCCCCAACCCTTTTTACCCGTCGGCAACATTCAGATGTAAATGAGTTAAGGAGCAATGCAAGCATGGAAAATGTTCCTGGGTGGTGCAAAGTAAATGCTTTTGCTATTTGGTAGCCCCTACATGGATTGTCAGCCAATAAGAGTCTCTGGTAATTCACCTTGTTTTTATGCACCAAAACTTGCCTCCAAACCAGGAATTCAAAAATAAGTTTTGAGACTACTGGGAGCAACATCCAAGGGGTTGTGAGCAACATGTTGCTAGTGAGCCACTGGTTGGGGGTCATTGTTTTAGAGTAAGATCAGTCTATAGTAGCGGTGTGAATGGGAGGCAGCTGTCTAGGATCCCAGCCCTTCTCTGCCAGAACAATAGTTATTGTAATAGTTTTGTTTATAAGCTCAATGTATCTGTTGCCTTTGTCCCAATAATAAAGCATCCTCCACCATCGGAGTATTTTCTGAATTATAGCCAGAATGTGTGTTTGTTTGTGGGTCACATGGTGCCAGTTTCCATTAATTCTAATGTCACATTATACCAGCTAATAAATACAGGGAATATGTCCTGTGTGCTGTGAGCCTTACAGTGTCTGTCATCTCAAGCAGCAATGTAGTAAATAAGCCATATAGCTAAAGAATTAATTGGCGTGGCATTGTCTAATTCAACAAAGGCCGATAGTATAACTAGAATCCCTGCCAAGAACAAGGAAGACAAGATGCCTACCAGGAAGTGGATTCCTCAGTCCATGCAATCAAAAATTGTGACCCACCCTGTTCCAGCAATAAAGCAAAATGGCTCTCCCATTGCACTGCTTTATACAACATTGCATGTAGAGTTTGGGCTTTTTGTTCTGTCTCTCAAGGTCCATTCTTTTTTAACGGTGCAGCACTAGTGACAACTTCTCTGTGGGTTTAGCTAGAGAAAGCATGGATTTTGGCATGTAAGGAGGAGGCAGGTTTGTTAGGGGTGATCCTGTGATAGCACTGCTGAGTTCAGTGGCGCATTTAGTGGCACAGTCTGCCATTAAGTAAGAGCACACAGGCCTAGAGGCAAGTACAGGTTCCCACTGCCCATAAATAAATGTTAAGTAGAATATTTGGAGGCCGCGCACTCCTGGGCATCAAACACAAATCGCTCTTTTCCAGATAGTTAAAAGGTAAATTCTTTATTAAGACATAGTATCAATCAAACAAACAAACTTAGCACCTGAGGTCTGACGCGTTTTGTGATACAACACTTCCTCAGAGACCTCACTTCCTGTCACATTACACCGAGTTTAAATCCCCCCAACACACCTGTGCATTAATTAAGTTAATACACCTTTTTTTTAAAAAAAAAAAAGAATTTCAATCTGATTCATTAAAAATATCACGTCAGTTACATTCAAAGGGAATACTTGAAAACCGGACAATTCCATATATTCACTTCTTAATTGATACAATGTATAAATAAAAACCATATAATTTCGTATTTCATATCTTAAATAAATACAGAATTTCATTTATGTGACATTCAGTTTACTTTAACCATAATTCATTACTAAAATATAATTTGACACAATAGTTAATATCTGGAGACTTATATAAAAATCTGTAACTGTTTTGTTTCAACTTGTTAAGGTAGCGATTGTGCAACAATGTACAAATGATTCCCACAGGCATACACAGTGTTATTTTATAGAATAAGCTTCTAAAACTAAAAATTAAAAATAACAACTGATGTCAAAGACTGAGTTTAGCCCTTCCGGTTGTCTAGTGTGTAGCTGAAATATCCATTTAATTTCTGTTTTTAATACTTTGGCTTGTAAATCACCACCTCTCGGGCCCAAACTCACTCTTTCTATTCCTTGCACTGACATCCATTTGGTATCACCACCACTACACTCTCTGAAATGTCTTGCCACTGGGGTATTCGCTTTTTCAGAGTTAATATCATTAATATGTTCACGTATCCTATTTTTTAGATTTCTAATCGTGCAGCCAACATACTGTTTGTAACATTTCAAACAGGTAATCAAATACACTACTGATTTCGTGTTACAATTAATGTAGCTCCTAATCTGGTGTGTTTCCTTTGTTACACTACAGGTGAAGATCTCTGATACCTGAACTAGTCCACACGTGACACATCTTTTCGCTCCACATCTGAACATTCCAACACTATCCAGCCATATATTTGATCTAATTTCCTTATTAAACATACTGGGTGCTAGTTTCATATCCAGTGTTGGAGCCCTCCTTGCTACTACCTGGATGCCTGGTTCTAGTAGCTGCCTAAACAACGGATCCCCATATAATATCGGGAGCTGTCTATTTAGTATATGTTTAATCCTATTAAATTGCGTACTGTATCTCGTGCTTAATATTATTTTTTTCTGTGTGTCCCTTCTCATTTCTTTCACCACTCTTCCAGAATGACCCTCTATAGGGACAATATTTGATACTGAGCTGTTTTGATTTATTCTATCCTTACTTTTTATTAAATCCTTCCTGTCCAATTCAAGTGCCGATAAAAAGGCCTTCTGTAAACCCTCAAATTTGTATCCTTTGCAGAGAGACTTGTCCCTTAGTATGCACAACTCCTCTATATATTTCTCCACTGTATTACAGTTTCTGCGTAAACGCAAGAACTGTCCCCTAGGGATTCCATCATTAAGATGTCGTGGGTGACAGGAGTCTGCCCTCAATAGGGAGTTCCCTGCAAAGGACTTAGTATAAACAGTTGTCATAATCTTGCCGTTCTCCACACTAATCCATAGATCTAAATAAGCAATGCTCTTCCTATTGAAATTGTACGTAAATTTCAGGTTTAGGGCCTCATTACTCAAACTATTGATAAACTCCCCAAACAAGGTATCGCCCTCCGCCCACACAAACAGAAGGTCGTCTATGTAGCGACGGTAGGTGACGACATGCCGGAGGAGTGTGTGGTCCCCTCCAAGGACGTAGGTTTCTTCCCACCAACCCATGTACAGGTTGGCATACGTTGGTGCAAAACGTGCCCCCATGGCCGTCCCACACCTCTGGAGGTAAAACACACCTCCAAACATGAAATAGTTATGTGTAAGGAGGTACCAGAGAGCCTTTCAAGATGAAATGTTTGACACCCTCCGAATAGTTACTGTACCTATTAAGGTGGTATTCTATTGCTACCATGCCCTTTTCATGTGGAATGCTGGAGTACAAGGACATTACATCCGCTGTACCCTTTAATAAGGAAATTAGATAAAATATATGGCTGGATAGTGTTGGAATGTTCAGATGTGGAGCGAAAAGATGTGTCACGTGTGGAGTAGTTCAGGTATCAGAGATCTTCACCTGTAGTGTAACAAAGGAAACATACCAGATTAGGAGCTACATTAATTGTAACACGAAATCAGTAGTGTATTTGATTACCTGTTTGAAATGTTACAAACAGTATGTTGGCTGCACGATTAGAAATCTAAAAAATAGGATACGTGAACATATTAATGATATTAACTCTGAAAAAGCGAATACCCCAGTGGCAAGACATTTCAGAGAGTGTAGTGGTGGAGATACCAAATGGATGTCAGTGTTATGGAATAGAAAGAGTGAGTTTGGGCCCGAGAGGTGGTGATTTACAAGCCAAAGTATTAAAAACAGAAATTAAATGGATATTTCAGCTACACACTAGACAACCGGAAGGGCTAAACTCAGTCTTTGACATCAGTTGTTATTTTTAATTTTTAGTTTTAGAAGCTTATTCTATAAAATAACACTGTGTATGCCTGTGGGAATTATTTATACATTGTTGCACAATCGCTACCTTAACAAGTTGAAACAAAACAGTTACAGATTTTTATATAAGTCTCCAGATATTAACTATTGTGTCAAATTATATTTTAGTAATGAATTATGGTTAAAGTAAACTGAATGTCACATAAATGAAATTCTGTATTTATTTAAGATATGAAATACGAAATGATATGGTTTTTATTTATACATCGTATCAATTAAGAAGTGAATATATGGAATCGTCCGGTTTTCAAGTATTCCCTTTGAATGTAACTGACGTGATATTTTTAATGAATCAGATTGAAATTCTTTTTTTTAAAAAAAAGGTGTATTAACTTAATTAATGCACAGGTGTGTTGGGGGGATTTAAACTCGGTGTAATGTGACAGGAAGTGAGGTCTCTGAGGAAGTGTTGTATCACAAAACGCGTCAGACCTCAGGTGCTAAGTTTGTTTGTTTGATTGATACTATGTCTTAATAAAGAATTTACCTTTTAACTATCTGGAGAAGAGCGATTTGTGTTTGATGCCCAGGAGTGCGCGGCCTCCAAATATTCTAATTGACTGTTGGCGTTCCCCCTAGTGACGGACTCGGGGCTGGCTGCACCAGGGTCACTACCTTTGCAGGGTAAGATTTTCAGCTTTGTTTTCACCATTGAGTATATGCACAATAGACTTGGAAAACCCGGCATCTATATCTAAGAGTGGGGCAATCTGCACCTGGACCAACCGATGTTTACGGTGAGCAGGGTTCAGTCTGTATTAAGCTAAATAGCTAAAATCAATACCCGCAAAATTGTTTTATTCTTAAGATTTAAGCCAAGTTTTAGAGCCGGATATGCTCCCCTGTTAAGGCATAAATAAATGTTGGCTGAACATTAAAGGGAAAGTTGTGCTTACCAGAAAACTTTTTTAAAATAGGAGACGGTTGCAATGACAATTTTTTTTATTTGCGCTTAATTATATGTTAAGGACGTTAAGAGCTTTTTTTTTGGCAACAAGCTACAAAGAAAAAGCCATCCTATTTTAACAAAGTATATTGTAATTATTCAAGGTGGCCAAAAGGTCAGTTATCCCTGGTCTGGCTTGTCCTGTACTCACTTTCATCTGATTCATAAAGAATTCTGCTGTTTGTTAGCCATTTGCCTGAAGTTGATCCTTTATGCTACATCAAATTGCAGCACTAGAATCACTTCATTAAATCACTTGACTAGTTCTACTTGTCAAATGCCAAAAGCCTGGAAATGCCTAATAAGACTCCTCCTATATATTGACAAGGATGCTTTAAGGGTTTTACAGACGAGCGGTTTTAGTAGGAGTAGGCGCACTGAATTATTGTCAATGGGGCTGTACTCACACAGACGCATGTATGCACTGAACGCAGGTAAAATGCAACATGCTGAGTCTCAACCTGCGTTTGGCACTTACATGCATCTGTGTGAGTACAGCCCCATAGACAATAATTCAGTGCATCTATTACTGCGCTCCCCTGCCCCTGAACGGAAGAAATCGCAATGCAGGGGAGCGCAGGTAAAACTACTTGTCTGTAAGAGCCAATTTACTCTTCCAGATACAAATGTTCCCAGAGTTCATATATGAGCTGCACCCTGTCCGTGCCCCTAACTGACTAAGATCAGTCAGCTAAGCCAAGTGTTTCTGGCATATTAAGAGTTGCTAACTGAAAGTCTAAAACAGCTTAGAAACCAATAAAAATAATACTAATAGTTTACATAGATTTTCTATTTAGGTTGAGATGCCCTTTAAGGAGATACTGAAATGTCTCATTGTGATTTGTGAGGTCTATTGGTATGTTGACCCATTTATTTTGGTACTTGTGAAAATCCACTGTTGTCTACAGAATTTCTGAAAGCTGCCAAACTGGACAAGTTGCAGAGTCTGAGCTGTTGGGATATTCTTTATGCAGGAAATGTGTATTTCTTTCTGTCCGTTCCAAAGCATATCTCTTGTAGAAGAATTCCTCACTTGAACATCTTGGCATGAAACGAATAGCTCGCTGCTGTCTGACCCTTCTTAACTGCGTGCCAACTTTAAAACTAAAATGTCTGTTGGAATAAGGCTCATGTTTCCTGGATTATCCTTATGTATGACTCCAGAGGAACCCCTCTCCTCAAGCATCTTAACATGAGGCACTTCTTCCAGGCTCTTGAATATCTGCCAAAGATTTAGAACATTTAATACCTTGGTTTGGTCTGTACGCAAGACTATTTTGTCAGTCGTTCTCATGAACAGTTGGCTTTTGTTAAGGATGACCTTGTGTATACCTAACCTGTACCACTGAAAGCGTATTCCTTTCCCACCCTCTATGCTGCTGTATAATAGGAATACCAGACCGTGTTTCTGTTAACCTAATGAATCCGCTGGCTATTTTGCATCTAGTTTTCCCAGTAGGCAGAAAAGTAATTGGTACAAAGTTTAATTATGTAATAGTGTTACAGAGTTTAATTATGTAATAGTGTAAGCATAAGGATTGTCAAACTGGATGCAGCCAATGTTGTCTAAAAGCCAGGCCTTTATAGATAATGGGTAATAAACCAGGACTAAACAGTTCAGCTGGTCTGCTGCTATAGATATAGAAAGTGATATCGGTGCTTTATTTTGCAGCCCATAGATGAACTCTTTGGAGTACCTTGAGCTACTTCCACCTCCAGACTGGATGTCTGCATCTAAAGAATTGGGCTCATGAGTTACTCTCATGCCACCAGAAATGACGCCAGCCAGACTTTGAAAACTTTCAGTGTCGGATCATGTCAAAGTGCAAGTGTAACGGCATTACATTTTTTATGCACCAGCCACGATTGGGAACTGGAATTTTGGTTAAAAAAATGCTTTGCATTTTGGGGAAAAATATGGAGATTGCACTAAATTGCAACTGCACTTGAGGTTGTAAATGACCCCTAATATCAAATCCACTTTTTTAAAGAACTACAGCAGCCCAAAGATCCTAACCTGCCTCACTAAGGAGAACTTTAGAAAGTTGGGCAGATGTGCGCACTCTTAAAGAAAAGCAGGCAGCAAACATCCTGACCTCAAAAGTGATTGAGCCAAGGATGTTTGGGAGACTGTAAAAATACAGTAAATTTTAAAAGAAGGGATATGTCAATATATATTTAATAAACAGGCTAAATAAATGTAGCCTTAATACACCACTGTGCTATTAACAAATACTCTGTATGGGATCCTTCAGCCAAGGTTTATCAATGTACAAATAGTTAACTAAGATAGAGATAGAGAGGTCTTTGTTTAACCAGCCAGTAGTAGTAGTAGGTGGCACTATATCAAAAGATATGCAGTATCTAAGTAAGGTACATGTACGGACATTCAAATGTCTCTGCCACAGAATCATTGTACCCCTGTCCTGTTCTACAAATAACAGTTTTGAATCAGTCTTAGACACTGAACTCAAGTGAATGCAAATGTTAGATTCCCAGGACTGTAAATACAGGCAGAAAGCAAATACCAGTTATAAGTTAGTGGTACCATATCAGAAAAGAGGATTTTCGAGAAGATTAGAAATAATGACTAAAACTGAAATAATGATTTAAAGAATCTCCACCTGCGACGAAACCACATTGCTCACATGGTCCTAGCCTTTAAATGGTTATATAACCTTTTCCTTAAGTATATACATTGCCTTAGAATGAACAGTGTACAGGAATTTGCAATACTTATTTCCATTATTGGAAATGGAAATCTCTTGGCTTGTGGCAAATAAGAAACTTTTGCTCAGAACATGAAAATGAATCCATAATACCACCAATAATAGTTGTGTGTAGGCAACACCCAAAGAGCTGATCTCATCTTATCTGTTTTTATAATCTTCCTTTGCTATTTTATCTTGTTGCCCTCACCCTAAGGGCACATACAGGCATTGTCACTAATATGTTTATACAAGGGAAACACCAAATCTGTTACTATTGGGTTCCACTGAATAAAATGCAAAACATTCACCTGAATTCTGAACCCTAATTTGTACGTAACTGCATTCCGCACATTTGTTAATGCTCATTTGACTCTTTATAAATAAACGCTAAAGCCAAAACAGCTTTTGTCTTGACTCAAAAAAAAAGAATGAGTTTGTATTGTATAAGGAGCTATTATTGGTTGGAATCATTTAGGGTTTTAAAGGTAACTGAACAGTGTGTCTATTCTAACCAAATAAAAAGAAAAATGCTCTCCCATACCCACATGCACCTGTGATCTCTGTTCTGCTTCACTAGACTTGTGGTATGTCACTATAGCTATTTAATGGGTTAGGCACAATGAACAATCCGTAGTTTGGAATTTTCCATGAAGGTGTGTTCTTTATTTGTGAAGAAAGGGCCAATTGCAGCTGTGCTGCAATTATCAGTACCATATTAACAAATACATCACTATTTTAGATATTAGATATGAGAAGCCAGTGATCCAATACTGTGCCAGATGGGTATATATTGTATTTGCAGTAACTATGCTATTCTATCTTTCCTTCTGGTCTAAAAATAAATCTAGAAATAGTTGGGCACAGAGATGTAAAGTGGGTTGATTGATACATTTGAAAAAAATGAATGGCCAAAATAACGCTATTCCATAAGAGAGAAAAAGACGGGATTGGATCATTTCATAATGGGACTTAAATAAGGTTGAAGGACCTGATTAAAGGAAAGCAAGGCAAATGAAAAACCTCATGATCTTTTTGTTGGTACTGTGTATGGAATGTTAATCCATAAAAAATGTCCATTTTTGCAGGTGTGAAGTCATTCAAAAGGATGTGACCATGACAAAAGGGGTTTCCCTTTTTATTTTTAAAGAAGGAACACGTCTGCCAGATTGATTGAAAATCCTCCCCTATGATGGTATAATCCTTCTTCCTTGCTGGCACCTGGAACCACTGTGTTGGCCTTGGTGTGGGCACACTCTGTAGATGTTAGTGCCTAAATGCATACCCACATGGGTTGGTTCCGAAATCCACTACATGTGCCTACAACCAGGCCAATGCAGTGGTTCCAGGTGCAGGCAAGGAAAAAGGCTGCTACCAGTGTAGGGATGATTTTTGGCCTGTGTTTATCCACATTCCAAGAATTCACCATGCCTGGCATTATCCTGAGAAATAATATCACTATCTTGGAATTGCTGTGCATGCAAGCCAAGTTATGTTGCAATTTTGTGGAATACTCTGATGGATCAAGGCAAAAATGGGTTTGTTGTTACACACTACAGGGGTATGTGAAGTCATATACAGTGAAACCTCAATTTTACATCCCCTGATTTTAAGTTTTCCCTCATTTTACATTGTTGTTTTGTGGTCCCACCTATATATTATGCATCATACATTTAGCTGGATTTTACACAATTTTTTTCTGGTCCCCACAAAAAAACATAAAATCGGGGTTTCTACTGTAGTTGTAATATCACTATGTTGCTCTAAGACAAATACATTCTTAAAAGGTTTAAAATCTTAGAGGGGAACAGGGAAAATAATGGTAATACATTGATATTCCACCACACCGCCACTTGAGGACAGCCACTAAGGTTGCACTTTATGTAGCTTGCTGGTAAGGCAATTAAAAAATTAGCCTTCATTTTTAAAAAAAATCATTTTGATATCAAACTGTAGACCTGCATTGTAAACATGTGAGAGATATACACATACATTGATAACATGCTGAGGCTAATTGACTAAAGTTTGCTATACACATAAATATCTACTTTATGTGAGCAGATCTTTGCAGAATTTAGCAACCTACATGCATGGCTGCGTGTGCTTGCACCCGTGTTGACGTTATGTATCCGGGTGCAGGCACAACCAAGAAGTGTAGGAGCGGATTCTCAGTCTGCGTTTTTCTGCAGGCCAAGATCCGTTATGTCTGGCATTAGTCTAAAACTTTACTGTTTTATTGTTCTTAGCAGTATGTACAGTCAATATGATCAGGGTCAGACTGGGCCGGCGGCACACCAGAAAAACCCCGGTGGGCCCTGCCGACCCAGATCCGCGATCATCAGGCAGCTTCCTGCTGCGACCGCACAAAAATTAAGTGTGCACCTGCGCACACGCTTAGTGGACAGAGGCCCCGGCCCCCCCCAGTCTGACCCTGAATATGATCCTTTATGTAGGTTGGGCTGCAGTAGTATTGCCACTATCTGTTGTTCTGCATCATATGTGAGTAACTGAATTGAGAGCATATTAATTAATGCGCTTTAAACCTGCCAGTGATTCCAACTGGCAGCTTTAGATGCAGAGAGATGCAGTTCTTAGAGGCTTGAATAGTTACTTTGTGAACTTGATGGACGTATGTCTTTTTTCAACTTAATTTACTATGTTACTATGTTACTTTACAATAGTTTGATTTGTACAGTTATCGCTCACTTGTGGACCCTCGGCCTTTGCTGAGCGATATAGTAACACCATTCTAAATTCATTTTAGTGTGACATTCTTTGATCAGAAAGCTGCTCCTTTAAGTTGTAACCTCAAGTGTCATGATGTGCAAATGACTTCATAAACTGATGGGTGAACTCGTCTAGACACTCTTCCTTTTCAATTCTTCTTCATTAGACTCCTTCATGAGTAACAGGACTGAGAGCTGGCGAGGTCAGTCTGGGTAGTGTGCACTCCCATCTGCACAACCTGTGAGCACGGATACAGCTGCATCCTCCAGAACACTATGTAATAACCCTTTGCACTAAGGCATTTCACAACTCTGCCCAAAGTCAAGGAGGAAGGCAAACATAATCATTAATATTGTCCTCTTCATCCTCTCCGCAGGTTCATTCCAGCCGTCTTACCTTGATACCTTTTGTTCCTGTATGCCGAATTTGTTCCATGGCTTTCTGCATAGTCAGACGTCAATCAAAACCACAAAGATGCAGCTGGATCTTCCCATGGCTGCCGGCCATTGCTTTAAGAGCACTTAACCCCATCAGTATCAAAATCAAACCCCCTAGGAGTTCAGGAGTTATAGAAGTTCAGCAAATGATAATGGTTTGCATGATCAGTGTTTGGGTAAATGTCATTTTATTATAATATTACACAGAGAGGGCATTTGTCCTTCAGCCTCGAGTGGCTCCTTGGCTAAAAAAATCCTTTTGATAACTTTTTATTCCATCTATAACCTTATAGATGGAATATCACGTTTGTCAGGGATGTGCAACATGCAGCTGTTGTTAAACTACAACTCACAAAATCCCATAGACATAAAACTGTGAATTGTATATTTATTCAAGACTTGGAGGGCCACAGTTTAAACACCAAATGTAACTTTATTCCTATTTTAAAGTTGGGAAGCCCAACCTTCCTGCATTCCCCTCAATTCTATCTCTGGTCCTGAGCAGTAACAGTAGTCTCACTGATATATATAGCGCTGACATCATTATGTGGTACTTTACAGAGATTGTACATCATTCACATTGGTGCCTGCCCCAGTGGAGTTTATAATCTAAGGTCACTATCACATTCACACACTTTATGACCAATTTTATTAATAACCAAATAACCTGAATTTATATTTTTGCAGTGCGGGAGGAAACCCATGTAGACACAGTGGGGCTCATTTATCAACACTGGGCAAATTTGCCCTTGGGCAGTTACCTATAGCAACCAATCAGTGATTAGCCTTTTAAAACCAGCTGCAAGTGGAACAAAGAATGAAGCAATTTGGTTGCCATGGGTTACTTACCATGGGCAAATTTGCCCAGTGTTGATAAATTACCCCCAGTGTGAACAAACAAACTCCTTGCAGATAGTGCCCTGGAATCGAACTCAGGACCCCAGAGCTACCCACTGAACCAAGCATGTCTCTTTACCATGTACCACTTTATTTCAAAATATTGCTGTCACATCAGTTTGTCCGTTGTCAAAGATGGAGCAAAACATGCCAACAGCGTGTTTCATTTTTTTATTTAAAATAAACAATTCTGAATGTGTATTAAAGATGCTTTCTCACTTATGGGTAACTTTCCGTTTAACTATCGTTTTTATTTTTAGGATAACATGTAAATGTTTCTGTTTTAATTTTTCATGTTCTGATTATTGTCAGGCAACTTCTGTTTCTAAATATATCTAGTCTTATCTCTTAATCTCGATGCTGGGCTTGAGGGTGGAGCTAAGATGCGATAGGGTGACATGCATTGTAATCAGTATCTCCAGCCTATCGGGCATTGACTATACCTACCTTATACCATCTCCTGATGTGTTCGGTTATGCAATTAAAAAATATCTGTAGCAATACTGGTCATTAAGATGCAGGACATTAGATATGTTTTGAGCATGGTATAATTTAGATTGAGAAAACTACTCCTACGTTCCACTTGGTTTAAGCTATTTACTATTTTTGGTGCAACTTCCTGTAACCAGCACAGCACAATTCCAGTGGCTTTTTGGATGACTATTTCCAATTTCAACCTGCTTTTGTACAGCTCAGAATATAGGAGGGATTGAGTAGTTCACACTCAGACCCTTTGCCTCATTGTATTGGGTCCTGTTGTGATTAGACACTGAACAGATGTTCTCTCTCAGTCACACTGGAAAAAATACACTTACTGAATAACTCAAAATCACCCTTCAGGGACCCTGAGCCATGCTAAGCCCCTTCATGTGAATGTCATCAGAACATGTTTTGTTTGCCTTGCTACAAAGTCTTGTTACTAAGCCTGCTGGTATTGTTTCTTCTGTACAGAGCTAAAGGACATTATGCTGCTATATAAGTATATTGCAAGTGTTATCAGTACAATTACGTGTGCCTCTCTAGCTAATGTTGAGAATTAACAGTTGAAGGATGCAGGACGATAACAATCAGGAGGTCTACAAACTGGAGATACTTTATTAAGACATTGTAAACCTGCTAAATGTATAACTCAAACATATTATGTATTATTTTAATGGAGAGAGAGAGAGAGAGAGAGAGAGAGAGAGAGAGAGAGAGCGAGAGAGAGAGAGAGCGAGAGAGAGAGAGAGTGTAAAAGCTACTAAGGACTCTGAAACTATAATTTGTTTGGCTGAATATGGAACAGCATCTGAACCGTAACCTGCATATTAAAACATGAGAAAAAGGAAAATGTGGCATCATCTGTTAGCAAAAAGCAGTTGCACACAGTTTCCTGAGCTAAAAGGAAAAGTAGAATCACTGGAGGTTGGCAATTAGACCCCCCACTCATTGACCGACTACTAGCACAAGGTACTTTTCTTATAAGCAGTGTGCCGCCATTTTCTCTTCATGTCCCAGTCATGCGCTGTGCCACCCACGTTGAGCACATATGCACCACAGAACTTTTTCTTCAGTTAATCTCTTTCAAAGATAATTTATTATAAATATGGTATTTATTTTATAGTTTGGGTTGATATTAAGTTCTATCTCCAAATGAAGGGAACACACACAATTCACCCCCCCCCCCCTAGCTGTGCTAATTTATTTATGGCCAGTGGGAACCTGTACCTGCCTCCAGGCCTGGGTGCTCTTACTTAATGGCAGACTGCAGCTCAATATATCCGTATGTTCTACTCGCACCAGAGACAGTGACAAATGTGAGTATATATTCATAGTATGTTTAAAATACTTGTGTAAAAAAAAAAAAAAAAAAAAAATATATATATATATATATATATGCATTTAGTCTATAGCAGAAAGAAAAACAAAATGTTTCTAGGAGATTGTACAGCTCGCAGTGTGTATTTTTCAAAATCATCTTCCATGGCAATAGAGACCAGCCAACCTTACATATTTATCGGTGGGTTCACCTGTGTTATTAGCAGTTTGAAAAACGTCCACATTAAAATGAATCTGCTGAAGGTACAGGCACTTCAACTGCTCTTACAGAACCTTAAAAAGTAGGGAAAAACGAAATAACAGTGTATCAAATGCAATAATCGTAAACTTCACTGGAATAATATAAGTCATACATACATCTGGCTGGAAGGGAATAGTACTGGCATGTGCTCTGTATAAATGAGCCTGAACATAACATCGGAATGAGAGAGAACCCAGAACACCAGCCAGGCTATGAATCTGCACTGTTACCAAGGAGTTGCTAAAACAAGTGAACTCACACCAGACATGGGCTCTTTCCAGCACTCCACAAAGTAAAGCAATATTATAAATAATAATTCTTCATGACGGCTCTGTAATAATGTCTTGCCAAGACTGGCTTTTCTAGAACACGGTACAAACACGGTGCAGTTAAGTTGGCTTTCTGCTGTGAGAATTCCCCCATCTGCACTTAACCCATTCCATGCTGAAAAGGAGACACACTTGAAAACAGTGCTGAATTCACTATGCAAATGTGGGACTCTGCACTCTGTACTCTGCACTCTGTTTTGGAGAGCAGAGACCCGCAGCAATTCTGCTAAGTGCAAGGCACAAAGTACCAAAAAAAAAAAATATTAATATGACACAGTTTACACTAGATCAAAAATGTGCCAACCATTTCTTGAGAGATGTTGAGTGAAACATACTAAAAAATAACTTTAAGTTGAACCACCCCTATAATCAACAGCGTTTAACTCACAGCAATGATATTAGTGTTTACATAGCTCAGCCTTTCCCAAAATCAGCTGTTGCTTGGGGCTTAAGGTGCCTCTAAACACCATCAGGAGTCTGAATATTTGCTGAAAACAACAGGCTGATATTGTCCAAAAAACCTTGGAACGCCACTGATCTAACAAGGACGAACTCCACATATGTAATGGTTTAATGCCAAGGAATAAAAGTCACATTATTTTCCTATTACATTTTGAAGGATTAATGATATTCTGCACTCAAATATATATTAACGCTCAAAATAATTACGCAGATTTATGCACCCACTGATTTATGAAACCCCTTTCCTTTCCTGTGAATGCTTTTTCAGTTCCATTCATTCCATAGCAGCAGGTTCTTCGAGTAAGACAGATTTATAGCATATTGTGTGCATTGAATTTACTGACCAACCCAGAGCTTTTTGTTTTTATGGGGGGGCCCAGTGTAAGGGGGTGCATTGTGAGAAGTTGAGATGGACCTCTGCACGAGAATGCAATTGAGCTTGGGAAAAAAAGAGTAATTGTCTTTTGTCATTTTTGCAAGGAGGATTTAGGAGAGGCAAAGGTATCAGCTGTAAGGGAAATTCCAAAGATTTTTCCCCAGCTATGTGATATTTCCCCAGAGAATTCCCAGACTAAGTATCTCTGACAGTTTCTCATCAATGAAAGCTCCTCCACAGAGGTCCTCTGGATAGGGATCAATGGAGTGCTTAGTTGGTTAAGGAATGTATGGCATGTTACAGAGATCTACAGCCTGTACATTGTTACAACCCATATCAGACATGGCCAGGTAACACAATTGTACCTGACATATTCATTGTCCATCAGCACTCAACCGTGGAAAAAAAAGCGACACAACAAGATACAGTTTTGTCTAACTTGGGTACATATCATCTATGGTTTACAACCACGTTACTGTCCCTTGTAAAGGACCCAGAATGGTTGCTGGGGTCCCAATCTGAGCAGAAAGCAGGAGTAGAAAACAAGAGAACAGTATAGCAATTTGGCTCTTTTACAACAGCACAGCAATTTAGTTCTGTTGCAAGCAAGGCCTTATAAACATACTGTTTTGTTTGTTGTTTGGCAGTGTAAGCGGCAGATGAAGACGTGAAGATACAAGAAGGGTTACTATATACCCACACTGACTGCACTCTATCTTTCTTTTTCTATTTGCAAATTCCTGTGTTCTCTGAGAGCCTGGAACTTAAAGGAAAACTACACCCCAGAACAATGTAGGTCTCAATAAAATATATTGCATAAAACAGCTCATATGTAAAACGCTGCTTCATGTTAATAAACCATTTTCATAATAATATACTTTTTTTAGTAGTTTGTGCCATTGGGTAATCCTAAATAGAAAATTGCCATTTAAAAAAATAAGGGCTGGGATCGTAGGATTCACGGTGCACACAAACAAACCATACATGTTTATACAGATTATGGGAGCCAATAAACAGACAAGATTCTGTGTTTTACTCCCACACTTCTTCCTGTTACGGTTAGAGCTGCATTTTTTTCTGCTCAGGTGATCTCTGAGGCAGCGCAGAGAATATGATAAAATGGTGGCTCAAAGGAAAAAATGTGAAAGGGATTGTAAGACGTGCCGGAAGATTGCTGCATCCTCTTACCTCCCGGTGCGTCAACCCTTGACTATGACTTCTGCCGCCTGCCTTGAACTCTTCACCTGACTTAGACTACGTCTTCTCTACAACCCCGCTGGTAACTTGCTTACGGTCTTGTTACGCACGTCCTTGTTGGTTTCTGCGGCAGAAAGCCCGGGGCCCCAAACGGGCGTCAGTGAACATCTCCTGTGCGTCCGCAAGGTACAGTCGCTGATTAAGGTTCCTGATAACGTGGTCATTACAGGGATATATTTACTTAAATATATATTCCAGTTTGGTAAAATTCTTAAACATGCCACTTAATATGATATTAACACTTAATATGAATTTGCTTAAGTATAATTTTAGGAGTAAAGTTTTCCTTTAACCCCCTCATGCTGTCACATAATTTTATTGCATGTAATGTATATGTGCTGCCTCTGCCATGCAGGTCATACAGACCACAAAGCACTAGTCTGTAAATACAAAATGTACATTGTACACTACTGTCTATTTATTGTATTAGCAGCAATGTTGTAACACACCCAACAATAGAGATGGTGTAACCTGTCCTTTGCAGATCATGTTGCTGCACTGGGAGATTTCTGTGTATGTCATAGTATATGCTAGAATTAAATATAAATTGAATATTCTGTGCTCATGGGTGTTCACAGAAAATTTTCCAGGGTGGGGCAAGTAAGCTAATATCACATCAGGGCAGCATTCCACTGAAGATTAACCTATTCATGGCAATGAAGTAGATAACCTAATGATATGATAATAAATTAATACACTCCTAACTACATTCATGTTAATTTATGAAAACATTTACAACTGTTATTGTACTGCTCTACTACTCTGCATAGGTGGCAGACTCAGTTGTAGGGGCATATTTATCAAAGGTCGAGTTATAGAGGGGTTTTTTTTACCTCGAATGACCTCAAAACTCAAATAGTATCTTATTTAAGAAAAAATTTGTATGTCTTAAACTGGAACGAATATTACCAACCCGAAAATTCTAATCGAATTCAAATCGAATTCGACTAAACTCGAATTGAGTTTTTTCTCCAAAAAAACCTCGAATGTCAGGAAGACTATTAACATCTTCAAATGGGTCAATGGACCTCTGCCATTGATTCTACATGAACTCAGAAGGTTTTAGGTGGCGTACTATCAAATTTGAGTAGTTCCCAGGGTCAAGGTACGATAAATTTCGAATTTGAATTTGGATTATTTCCAACTCAAATTTGTGATTTTTGACGAAAAATCCAACTCGAAATTTTTTATTAAAATTTACAATTCAAACCTTCATAAATTTGCCCCTTAATGAAGACCTGCTTTTCACATAATTCAATTATCAGGAACACACTTCCAGCATCCTTAGCACTCCCACTAATATGTTAACAGCCAATGAACACTCCGTACTGCATGTTCTTAGCTCGGCCAATCCCCTGCAAATGCTGCAGGTAAGCTGCTGCCAACCAATTAAATTTATTGCTGGCACTACAGGTTTCTCTTCAAATCCTCCTTAGTCCCTTCCGACATTACTTTGTGAGTAAAAGATGATTAAGGCTTGCCTTGGGGAGGGAAGTATAAAAAATGTTTTGTGTTGTCGGGAACAGGACCACAGAAATCACAGGGCCCCATACGACAAAATTTCCTGGGCCCCCGGGACTGCGCACACCGCAAGCCCCACCTACAGGTCCGCCCTCCCCACCACACAGTAAAAAAACAAAAAAAATATTGGTGGCTAGGGTTCCCACATGTTAATAAAAATAAAAAGATATTGGTGGTCAGGGCCCCCCATAAAAAAACATTTGTGGCCAGGGCCCCCCATTAAAAAATATTGGTGGCTAGGACCCCACATGAGGAAAAAAAAATTGGTGGCCAAAATTGGTGGCCAGCCCCCCCCCACATTATAATAAAATTGGTGGCCAGGGCCCCTTAAACGTCCATGCCTTTCCCGAAGTCAGCCGCTCTCAGAAAGATTGGGGGTCCATCTAATCAAGTAAGTGTGGCGTGGCCGGGCCCCCCTAACCCTCGGCCCCTACAACTCTCCCCCCTGTCCCCCCCCTGATGGCTGCCCTGGTCGGGAATCAAATTTACAAACAATTTTTTGGAACTAGCTGAAGGAGCCTGGGTTAGCCACTGCCCCGTCTTGCCCCTGTCTGCGGACACCCATGTGCTGTACCCTTCTTCAACCAAAAATACATCAGAGCATCATTATTACATGAGACTTATTATAGGAACATGTTTTCCATTGACAAAAATTAAATCAATAAGAAATTCAATAAGAATGAAACATAATGTCCACAATTAAAGCCAACGTATTTGTTCTACTAACTGCATTTTATTGAAGCTGACGGGTAGGCTATACTCTAGTAAATTCTATACAAGATATAAATCACACTTTGTGATTAGAAAGGGTTTCTGCTCCAATAAATTGGATTTTGCTGACTTAGTTAAGAAGGCTACAGAATGAGCACATCACATCTGCCTGTACTTGACAGCCCCAAACAAAGCTCACTACATAGCAACATTTTGTGTGGTTCAGTAACCTGAGTGTTTAACAACCCTCTACCACAGCATCCCCAAGGGCAATTTCTTATAAAACTGAAACACATTACAGAACTGATCTGGCAAGAAAGATTTATTTTTATTTTACCCAGAAGCTTCTGAGGGAATCCAACATAGGAAGAAGCAAGTGTTTTAAGAAGGATTTTAATGCCTGAAATACATACAATTTAAAGGGATTCTGTCATGATTTTATGGTGTAGTTTTTTATTTCTAAATTACACTGTTTACACTGCAAATAATTCACTCTACAATATAAAATTTTATTTCTGAACCAGCAAGTGTATTATTACAAGTTGTAATATTGGTGTGTAGGCAGTCATCTCAGGTCAATTTGCCTGATCATGTGCTTTCAGAAAGAGCCAGCACTTTAGGATGGAACTGCTTTCTGGTAGGCTGTTGTTTCTCTTACTCGATGTAACTGAATGTGTCTCAGTGGGATCTGGATTTTACTATTGAGTTCTTAGATCTACCAGACAGCTGTTATCTTGTGTTAGGGAACTGTTATCTGGTTACCTTCCCATTGTTCTGTTATTAGGCTGCTGTGGGGGAAAGGGAGGGGGTGATATCACTCCAACTTGCAGTGCAGCAGTAAAAAGTGACTGACGTTTACATGACTGGGGGCAGCTGGGAAACTGACAAGATGTCTAGTCCCATGTTAGATTTCAAAATTAAATATAAATGCTCTTTTGAGAAACGGATTTCAGTGCAGAATTCTACTGGAGCAGCACTATTATGACAGGAACCCTTTAAATAGAATATAAGACTTTAATATGCAATGGTATAAATATAAAACATCTCAAGAGTTTTAATAATAATAATAATAATAATAATAATAGTAATAGTAATAATAATAAAACAGTAGCTTGTACTTGATCCCAACTAAGATATAATTAATCCTTATTGGAAGCAAAACCAGCCTATTGAATTTCTAGTAGACTTAAGGCATGAAGACCCAAATTACGGAAAGATCTGTTATCCAGAAAAACCCGGGTCCCGAACATTCTGGATAACAGGTCCCATACCTGTATAGGGAAAATTAATTCTTAGTTAAGAGTATAGAAAGCCTTTGTGTTATACTTTTATTTCACAAAATCACAAAAGTTTCACAGAAACAACGTGTCAGTGTGCTGCGGTCTGTTGGACATTGTATATGATTGATACCCATGGCAGAGTGGGAAATTGACTGCTAAGCACCTGGTCCTCAAGGGAAAAGAGACGGAGGTGAATTTTGTATCCCTTGGTGAACCAGCACTTGCTCCTATCAGTGAGACATTGGGGCACATTTCCTAAAAAGTGAATTGTGTTTTTTTTGACAAATTTTGCTAAAAAGACAATTCACAGCAATATTGCCTATTTAATAAGAGTCGAGTAACACACTTTGCTCGCAAAATACCTTGTTGCTGGAGAACTTTTGCTACATTTTGCCAGATGAAGTGTGAAAATTTCAATTTGTTACCCTTTTCACCAAAATCTATTTTGCCTGGTTCCGACTGGCAAATGAATACGATGAAGCTACATGATCAACATTATTATCAGTGACATCATATCCTGTGTTCCAAAAAAGTCATAAGCTAGAGTCAAAACGCAGGTATTTTGTCATATTTAAAGTGGTATTATGTTTACAAATTGTAACTGTTAAACATATATTATTTACACTTTTTTTAACATATGAAGCTCATGCCACATTTGTTTCAGGATGGGCTCATCGCCTAAGATAATAGAGGATCTTACGTCTTCATTTTGCTTCCTTGGACATTTTTATGAAGCAATTTCACTAATAAATACATACATATGACATTTATATACCCCCTGAATTTAAATTGACAGAAGCGTAAGTAACTAGGAAAGAAGTAACGCTACAGAAAATTCTGTATGAAATTTTCACCCCAACAAATCATTGCTGACAAAAGTACTTTTACTGGATATAATTGCTAATTTTGATCATGAAATAACGTCTGATAGTTGAATAGTATGGCGCAGACTTCCAAAGGGAAAATTTGCAGGTAAGTAAATGTGCCCCATAGTGGGAACCTTTAAAGAAACCACAGAAATCCTTGCTGTAATACTGCTTATAACTTATTGCACCATTGTAACACATCTCAAGAAATCAAAATAAACTAACCAATCCCCTTAAAAGCTGAGCATAACTTTTATTATCGTTACTTTTATTTCAGAGACCAGTAATTAGCAGGCCTGGAGAAAACTGAGTAGCAGCAGGAAGTTACATATAAAGCACAAATTATAAATAAAGTAGCAATCATTTATGATTCATTAACTAGATATAATAATGTATTTTGCAACACCCCAAGATTGTAAACTGGTTCAGCCAAAAATGAAATCACACCTTGCTCTGGCCGCACAAGCTCTTAGAAGGGAGGGTATAACTATTTACGTCAGCAAACTAACCAGACTACATTTCAATATTTCTGTTTCCAAGAATGTCACACTGAACAAAAATGATTTTACATTCCACAAATCCAGTTACAAGAATGCCAGCATGTTTTATTATGGACTGTGTCAAGGTGACAAGGAATCACAGCTGGCAAATAAATTTGAATGTAATGGTAAATGTGATGATACTGAATGATAAGCCTATTAAGGGTGAACACCTTATCTGGTCTGTGTGTTGCTTACAATTTATGCTAATGACTAGGCCAGAGTTATATAAAACATATAAACCCAGCCATAACAGAAGGCTTAGAATCAAATCCAAGGGACTGTATGTCATTAGTCTCTCTCTTGTAGTTTCTTCTATATACGCCTGTATCTAAGAATGCATTGTAAACATGAAAAAGACCACATGTGGCTGACTTCCAAAAAAGGATGGGGTGTTGGTGCACCCCACCTATATCTTTGGTAAGTGCAGATATAAATAGTGATCTGAAAGTTTTCAGCAAAAATCAGGTGTCAAAGTCAAAATCAGGTCCTACTATGACACAATCATTACAGACTATAATCCAAAGAAGAGAAAAAACTTGTGTAATGACCACAGAAACTGGATGCCAGATGATTAGAAACATGATATACAGTGTGCTCGGAAGACTCAACTTTTACAGCATTGTGGTGTACTGTAGTGATGTGCGAGTTGTGTTTCCCTCAACCAGCACCTGACCCTAACCAGCCCTTTCCCAACCCAAACCTGGCCCACTCTGTCCCCTCTATTTATTGACCTGCAGCTGCCCCACCCCATGGTGACATCACAAAAAGGGCAGGGCAGGCACGAGTTTATAAATCCAGGGAATGGAAGCTGGCGACCTGAAGATTTTCTGCAGTTTCGGGCCGGTCCCTACTTCCCTCGTGTAGTGTTTAAAAATTACAGAAAGAAGGATACATCTCCTGTCATAGTATTGGTTTATTTACAATGAACAGGAACCCATGCAGGATCACTTACACCCCTACAAACTGCAAATGCAAACTGTGATCTGCGTCTTGCACTGAGCTGAAAATCTGGTGAAATGTGAAAACATGACAAGTGCAAAGGAACCTGCACTTAAACTTGATTTAAGCAGAATATCGGAAAAATTAAACCATTCAGATTTTTCAGTTTTGTGGACTTTTACCCAATGGGAAACTAGTATTTAAGGGATCTTATAATTTAATACTACCTGAATATTTAGGTGACACACAGGCCATTTGTATAGGGCACCTGAAATACGGCCCAGTCCTAATTAAATGGTCTCAATTCCTTAACAGGCACAATTTGGCAGCACAATGGTCACCACTGCATTCTTGCAGTACTCTTACATGTAGTGTCGAAAATGTTTTTATTGTTTTCCACGTTAAACAAGCAGGAATTTCAACAAAAGATCAAAGCAGAACAATGAGGCACACCAATACAACTTGTAGACATGTAGTGTCCTACATTCAATTCCATCCACATCACACTGTCTGTATGTTCTCCCCATGGTTGTGTGGGTTTCTTCTGGATACTCTAGTTTCCTCCAAAACCATACAGGCAGGTTAATTGATTTCTGATAAGTATGACCTTACTGTGTGTGAATGTGATAGAGAGCTTAGATTGTAAGCTCTCCTGGGACTGATGTGAAAGATGTACAGGTATGGCAACTGTATGGGATATGGGGTTTTTCAGAATTAGAATCTTTCTGTAATTTGGATCTCCATGCCTTAAGTCTACTAAAAATATTTTAAACATGAAATAAACCCAATGGGATTGTTTTGCCTCCAATAAGGATTAATTATATCTTAGTTTGGATCAAGTACACAGTACTGTTTTATTATTACAGAGAAAAAGGAAACATATTTAAAAATGTAATTATTTGATTAAAATGGGAGCTGGCCTTCCCGTAATCCAGAGCCTTCCGGATAATGGATCCCATTCCTGTACAATCTCTGTAAAGAACGGCAGAATATGTTCTTTAATATGAGCAAACGAGCTTGAAAGATTCAGAAACCCATTCTGCAAAGTCATCTCATTCTCTGCTGGTTTTCTAACTTTGGAAGAAAGGGTGCTGTGTAGGGAAAGGGTAAAATAACAATCTTTTCTTAAGTATTTAGTTGGGCACGGACACTTTACCCAGAGAAATGGAATGTATTGCATTTAGCAAGTATGAGCACAGATTTATAAAATGTATGTGCAGAGTAGCAGCTGGAGAACAGATCAATATAATTTGCTCAGACAGAGCTAAATTCCTCCTGTATAATGATGTAACATCAAAGCACCCTGCAGCCCTAGTACGTTTATTTATTATAATGGCCTATCCTTATCATTTCTGAATATTTATTTCTGTGTTTGAAGCCCTATAATCTTTGCAAAGGTCAGACATACATGTTCTCTTGTCTTGTGATGCATCACTGGGGATTTAGCAGGGTTTTGCCAGTGTCACATTTAGGAAAGTCTAGACACTGTTGATATATATAACTTGCACATGAGATGCTACAGGCCTAAAGAAATGATTCTAATGGTGAGCTATTTCTCTCCTGAGTGCAACTTGTTAACCCCCCTTACACTTACAGAATCAAAAGGGACTTAGTTCCATATTTGTGTGTTTGGCATCTTTGTGCACATGCCACTTATAGCACATTGGAACAGAAATCCATTTATGTCTATGGGAAAAACTGGAATCAAATTAAATGAAGAGTCAGTTTTTTGTCACTGGTAATTTTTATGGCTAGTACCGAATGCAGTACTGGAGGACATTTTTTATGCACACAATGGGGAGGACATTGTGAACCAAGTAGAATTGGGTTTGAGATTAAAAATCATGGTAGACCAAATATTGCATCATCTACCCAAGCAGGCAGTATCAGACTAGCACAACAAGGTACCTGTAGTAATCCTGGTGGGCCTGGGCCTGTTGGGTCGATCTGCTCTCGGCCCCTGCATAGAGGGTAGCGTAAGTGTATGTATGTAGGGGGGAGTCATCAGCGTAATGGTGATGGCAGCAGGGTGTATCTGGTGGATGTTATTGCCAGTGGTGGACAGGGTGGTTAGTGGTGGTCCTTGAGGTGAGGCCCTCCAGAGGGTCCAAGAGTCAGCAGTCTGACACTGCAAAACACCCCACCCCTTGCGATCCTTTAATCTGGACTATCTGAAGGTATGCATCTGTCAGACCCATGACAATACTCTTTGTTGTCCCCGTGATGGTCATGCCAGTCAAAAAATGCATACATTTGAAATTATTGGGGCCTAAAATTCCCTCTGCTGCCTCAGAATTGAGAAATGGCTAAAAAATCCAGCAATATGCTGTTTAGCCATGGGAGGTGATTACTGGTGCTTTTACTGCTGATGTCTGAAATCTAGAATGGGTCCATAGGCCTTCCTTCCTTCCGCCCATAGAATAGGCCATATGAGTTTAAAGAGAGATTATGAGCACTGTAAAAAATCCTTTATTTTACAAAACTGCTATCTTTATCTTGTATTTACAAATAACAAGCAGTTACTTTTACACTAAGTAGCAAAACATATAACAAAAACTCATATTTTTTTTTTTTAAAAACTTATAGCAGGAAGAATGCTTTTCCAATACAAACCCTATTTTTTTAGATCACGTTAAATACATGTTTATTTTCCCTTTAACTAGATAGTTCTTGAAACTAGATACATTCCTGATTCTAAGTAGAGCATCTAGAATATATTAGAATAATAATAATAGAATATAATGTTATATAATACAGTGAGCCATGAAAACCTGTTCATTATATCATTATAAAGGGTGCTGTCTGCTGCCAAGTTTGGCAAATACTGTCTTGTGCAACAGTTGCTTTGAAAACTTATATGGGTGTTATAAAGTGAGTCCTGTTAATGTAATAATCTGTGGGGTTTCAGTTGTTCATACTGCGGTATCCCATTACCACAATAATGCCTGGAACATTGCAGTAGGGACATTTGCATGTGAAAGAAGACAGAAGTGCCAACCCATAAAAATTTTGGCCAGAGTACAATATATATGTCCATTTGGGACATACTGTAAGTCTCTCTGTTTCTCAATTTTGCAAATGGACAGGTATTTAATAGGCCAAAACTCTTTTTAGAGTGTGATTACATGGTCTAATAATCATAACATTTCAATGCAAAATTGCCAAACTTTGCAGATAAGGTTCTTGTGTGACCTGCTTTAGCATCATTATAGTTCTGAGCAGCTGAAAAGATTAGCTCTGCTCTCAGCTGCCTGTACTTGGGCTCCTCCTGTTGGCATACACGGGAAATCATTGCATACTTCCGTTTGGAAACTGTCAATTGTTTAATTCTAGGAGTGAGCACACGTAGGGGCAGATTTACTAAGCTCGAGTGAATGGTTCGAATGCTAAAATATTAGAATTTCAAAGTATTTTTTTGGGTACTTCGACCATCGAATTGGAATTCGAAGTAAAAATCGTTCGACTATTCGACCATTCGATAATCGAAGTACTGTCTCTTCAAAAAAAACTTTGACTTCATACTTCGCCACATTAAAGCTACCGAAGTGCAATGTTAGCCTATGGGAAGTTTTTTTTGATCGAATAAAAATCATTCAATCGATCGCTTAAAATCATTCGAATCAAACTATTTTCATTCACCTTTTGCACTAAAATCCATCGAATTGAGGGTTTTTTAAACCTCGAAATTCGACCCTTGATAAATCTGCCCCATAGTCTGGTTTTATTCGTTTTACCCAATTAATTTTACCAGCCTAGCCAGTAAACATTAAGCATGATGCAAATATTAAGGGAAGGAATCTTGAGGCACCCCAGGGTTTTGTTTGTGATATTTTCAGTACTGATCTTTTCATAATAATTAATAGATTGTAAGCTCTTTACCGCTTACCCCTTTACCTCTTGTATCAGATATTGGTTATTTTTGTATACACCCATTTATTGTACAACACTGTGAAATATGTTGCTGATTTTCAAATATTTGATGATAATAATAATAGGCTACTTGTAATTTATGTTGTATGTTCAAGTCCAATACAGTAGCAGACACATATAGGGGCAAAATTAGGGGCAAACTCTGGAGACGATTTGCTAGCGTTACTGTTTTTAGGCACTTTGGTGATTTACTAATGGGTACAGGTGTAACTTCACTACCGAAAGAGACAGACGCAGGCGCTCATTCACACTCTATCGCCAGGCGGATTTTCGCTCTGGCGAATGGACGTTACTCCGTAAATTCACTAAGATGCGGATTTTACTGAACTTTACCTCTTTCACCAGACTTGCCTTCGCCAGCTCAGACCAGGCGAAGTGCATTGGAGTGCATAGATATTCCTCAATCTTCTGCTACTTACATCATATTTTGTAGTGGAAAAAGTTTCTAAGTCCAAAAAACGCTGGCGTCTTTTCCTTTTTTTCAGAGTGATAGCCTGCAAAAGTCCTTAAATTTTTTTTTTGGGTAACTGGGTTCCCCCATACATTTTCTAACATATGGAACATTAATTTTACACTGGGCTCATGTGTAGGGCATTATAACAATCTCCACGAAACCGATTAGGACCGCTTCAACTCACCACCACTTAGCTGCTCCCCTGTGGTGCCGGGTGCTCAGTTCGCAGCATCCCCACTCCCAACAGTAAATACATGAACAGGAGGACAGCACTCCGGTAAAAAATGTTTTTATTGCTGGGTACTGTAGAAATACATAGGCCTTACGCGTTTCGAGAATACCTTCCCTTAATCATAGGCTTGCAAAATGATTTGAACACATGAATTATATACAATAGATCTCTAGCGACCTCTATTGGTTATCAAAATTATTGCGGCTAAAAAATATATATATATTTTCTTATACTTTCTTATGCTTTATATATCAATAAAACCAACCACACTCTGCTAAAATGTATAAAACAAAATAAGGGGAAGGGGATTTTTGCCTTGGAAATTGCATATAGTTATCAGTTAGAGTTGAAATATAACCTTGTTGTAATATATTAAGTACTTACTATTGAGTTTATCCTAAAACAAATCAACTCTTATTTACTTTATATCTTATTATTTTAGTTTTTCCTTTTTCTATTTATCGGTGTATTGTATTTATACTTAAATATACTAAAATATATAGGTGTGTGTGTGTGCACTCATGTATGCATATGTGGAGGGGGAGGAGGGGGGGATTTTGATATTTTTTGGGGGGATTTTTTACATAGTCAGATTCTATCGAAAGCTATGGGTTGACTTCCATTAGTTGATGTGGTTATTACATGGACAGACCCAAATATCCTAATGGGTTGTCCTGTGTCTCAACCTGGATCCAATAGATGTATATATATTCAAATGATATAACCTATATTTCGCGTATATCAGTATAGGTAAGTAATATCATATCTTGTATTCAAGCCTTTTGGTGTTCTCGTTTCAAGTTTTAGGATCCAGAAGGCTTCCCTTAAATTAATGGAATGTAGTGGGTCACCCCCTCTAAATGGTACCTTTACCTGTCCAATGACTTTAACAGCCAGGTCCTGGATACCTCTTGAAGAGCATAGGGCAAAATGTCCTTTAGGCAACGGGTTGTACGTCCCACATATTGTTTCCCACAACATGTACATTCCAGTAGATAGATAGCTCTCTTAGTATTACAATTATAGAAGCCATAATTTTGAAAAGTCTTCTTAGTAACATTGGACTTGAAATCGGGTCCTGTGGAAATAACCGTGCATGTCTTGCATGGCATTGTCCCACATCTGTATGTGCCTCTAACCGAAAGCCAGGTGCTGTTGGGATTGTTTAAGCCTTTGGTCACCAAACTAGGTGCCAAAATCTTTCCTAGCGTAGGGGCTTTCTTTGAGACATATCTGATGTCTATCGACTTCAGAGTCTCCGCTAGCCTAGCATCATTATATAATACTGGAATAAGTTTCCTAATGATGACGCAGATTTTGTTATACTCTTCACTATATTCTGTTATAAAATGGACTTGATTCTCCCCTTTAGTGGCATGTGTCTTGGTCTTGGGATTAGAGTGCAAACGGGAACCATTTTTCTTAATTGAACTCCGTGCTTTATCATATGATGTCCTTACAATCTCTTTTGAGTAGCCCCGCCTACGGAGCCTCTCTCTCAGCAATCGGGATTGTTCGTTAAAAGTATCGTCTTGACTGCAATTCCTTCTATACCTAACAAACTGGCTATATGGGATACTGCGTATAGTGTGCTTAGGATGACAACTATTGGCTTTTAATATTGTATTGCCTGCCGTCGGTTTCCTAAAAATATTGGATTCGATGCCTCCCCTCAGGTAATTACCTCTTAGATTAAGATCCAGAAAATTAATTAATAAGTAGAGATTCGGCCTTTTTCAGCAGGATTCAGATTCGGTCAAATCCTTCTGGCCGGTGGAACTGAATCCTAATTTGCTTATGCAAATTAGGGATGGGGAGGGAGATCATGTGACTTTTTGTCACAAAACAAGGAAGTAAAAAATGTTTTCCCCTTCCCACCCCTAATTTGCATATTTAAATTTGGTTTGGTATTCGGCCAAATCTTTCACGAATATAGTGGATTCAACCATCTCAAATTAATAAGTAAAAAGTAGTTAACACCTACTGCAGGAATCATTGTGTTAAAATAAAATATTTCCAAATGTTAATGTAATGAACTTCATGAATAAAACACAAGAACAAAGATAATATTATAACTATAACAAACAAGGGAAAGTTGTGCTCACCACTAATTTTTAAAACTATTAGGCGGGGGTGCAATGAGGCTGTGACCACAAAATACATATAGACAAATATAAAAGGTCCTATGCACTGAACCCATTATCAATATATTTAAGACAGAGACATTTTGTGCCTTAAGCGACTAAAAAATGCCTTCCCCTTTAAAAAAACAGGGATTGTTTGTCCATATATTGCAATATATTTAAGATGGCCAACTACGTCAAAGTCATCCCAGATGACAGATAATAGTATACATATATATAGTATATATATATACTGCACCAACACTTTTTGTATCTAAAATATCTATCACCAAATCATGTGATACGCCAGTGGGGCAACACTTCTGCAGTCAAAATCACAGTCTTCAGGACATGCAGGTCTTAATTCTAAAACTTTAAAACTGAACAGGGTAAGGAAGATTTGTGAATTCAAATGTATGGAGTTATTTAACACATTAAGACAGGGCCTTAATTTAGGGTCAGGTTTCATGTCACACTATGTGACCTGATTAAATCCTGATTAAACCCACCCTAATTCATTGTATTATCTCTACATGTGATCTCTATCTATCTGTAATTTCCTAATGTATTGCCCATGAATACCTTTCACTGATCTAACAGTATATATGCTGTGCCTTTCTAGCTTTCATTTGCATTTTGCCTGACGAATGGGCCTTGGTGCTCCGAAAGCTTGCAATGTATTTTTATTGTTAGCCAATATAGGTATCACTTCTACAATACTTTTTGTATTTGTTATTTTATCTGTATATACACAGAGTACAAATGAATATTATTGAACATTCAATTATTATTTGCATTGATTTGAATAAGATACAGAAATATGAATAGGAGAGTGCCTGAATAGAAAGAGGAGTACAATACAAATACAAACAAACAATACATTTGTAGCCTTACAGAGCATTTGCTTTTTAGATGGGTCAGTGACCTCACATTTGAAAAGTGGAAAGAGTCAGAAGAAAAAGGCAAATAATTCAGAAACTGTAAAAAAAATTAAGACCAATTAAAAGGAGTTATAGCATACTAACGTTTAACTAAAAGGTGAACCACCCCTCAATGGTTACAAAATTTCCATCAATCAACAGTGGAATTCAGAATCAGTGATGTATTACCTGAAATGCCCTTGTGGCCAGGACTTGTGTTTACCCAGACTGGGAAACATACAAAAATGGTTTATTTTTTATTGGCAAACATAATGCCGCTATTTTGCTATGAATGAATTCAACAGATTTCTATACCTGTTAGAGGAGGAGATAAGAAGAAATGACTACTTAGAAACCAAGCTAAGAGGATATAAATATTAAAGACAATAGAAGTAAACTTCTAACTTCCATGAATAATGCACAAATGATGGGATAAGTAGGGTCAGGAAATGGGAAGCAGGCAGTACTGTATTTTCGCAATAAGTGCAGGTTCTTGCACTCCAGCCCCCAATAAGTGCTGACAGTAGGGCAGAGTGAACATTGTGACTTGCATCTGTTATTTGCAGTTTGCCCCCTGCCCCACTGTATGTGAGGAATGTGCCAGTACATTATAAATAAAGGATTGTTCTTAAAAAAGCAGTGATTCAGGCTGATTTATTGAATATTTTTGTAAAAACCCTAATCCCGCCCATTTATTCTACTTTCCGCTTGTTCCTTTCACAGGCTGTGCAGGGGAGCTGGCAGCACTGTAAGATAAGAGCCAATCAGCAGCTAGGCTGACCTGATAGGGAACTGAAGCATGTCAAACAGAACTGTGATTGGCTGCCCCCCCTCCTACTGTGCTTCTGGCAGGGACCATAGGACATGCCCACCCTTCATTTGAAACATGAACAGTGACTGTAGCAGATCTATAGGGAGCTCCAATAAAGGGTCCATTTTTAGATATTAACTTTTAGCCCAAAGTGAAACCAGCAACATATACAGTAGAACGCCCATTTTACACCCCCTGATTTTAAGTTTCCCCTCATTTTACATTGTTGTTTTGTGGTCCTGCCTATATATTATGCATCATACATTTCCCTGATTTTACATTTTCCTGGATTTTACACCACTTTTTTCTGGTCCCGAAAAACGTAAAATGGGGGTTCTACTGTATTATTCATTTTTGCCGGCAATATTAGGGAGGGGTTTTCACTTATCCTATGACTCCTTTAAGGGAAGCAGTCCAGTCACAGGCCACCTGAAGACAGCAAACTAGAACTGCCCATCAGGATTGCTAGATTGTAGCCTGGCACATTGGCTCACTCTGTAAGTAACCACGGGATGGGTGCTGTGTCTAAAACGATGTGCACTACCACTATTAAATCCAACACACAACACTATAGCTGCCTTCCATTCTTTTGCAATTGTTTCTCCCTGGAACTGACCTACTCACCTAGTTGTGTTTGCTTATTGCATAATGAAGTTTGCAAATGAATTTTGCAACAGGTATCAAAATTAACTGGCGGTCACAGTAAAGCATGAAAAGTTTAAAGGACACGGAAACCCTGATGCAAATTTTTTGGTGCCCCCATTGAAACGTTCGTTCCCCATACTAATGCTCCTTTTAGTAAAAACCCTTTCACATGTTTCTCTAGTACAGACTTGACATGCACAATAGCTTAAAGGTCAGAAAATTGTACTGCATTGCATATGTGTCTCTATTGTAAAGATATATAAGATGGCAGCGCATTTTCCTCCCTAAAAGGGCACTTAAAATATAATATAAATCACAGTACTGGTGAATCTATCAAGTGATTCACTGGGAAGTTTACTGCCATATGAGCCCCAGATACTTGGGGACAAATTCCCTAACCTCCGAAAATTCACCAGCGACGGCTTTGCTCACAGCACAACACTTCGCCAGGCGTAGATTCGCCAGGACAACGCTAATTCACTAAAATCCGAAGTTGCGTTCAGGGCGCCAAATGCTGGCGAAGTTGCGCTAGCGTTACTGCGCCAAGTGAATCGAAGTTGCGATAGCGTTACCTAAGTTCAATGGACGTATATGTTGCAGCAAATACATTACACTACACAAGCCTGGGAAACCTTAATAAAATAAAATTGTTATATTGCCCTACACATGAGCCCAGTGTATAGTTTATGTGCCACATGTTAGGAAATGTAGGGGGAAAGCCGTTTACCGAAAAAAAAACGTATGCGCTTTATCACCCTGAAAAAGGAAAAGATGCTAGCGTTTTTGGGACTATTTTTCAACTATTTTTTTAGGAACTCCTATCTAATCTAAAAAGCATTAACAGAATACAGCATCTGTACACACTATCAATAGCCTGATCATACTTAATCCTGATGGTGACCCTGGACACAAAAAAATTAAATGTTGGAAATATTGTAGTCACAAATATGGAAGTTCCTGAACATCTAATGAGTGCTGGCAATTTTATGCATGAAGGAGAAGAGCAGGGGTGGTCAGGTCTTGCTCGTCACCTTGTGGGGGGTGAATGGCCACCAATCGGTAGAGGCTGGTCTTCAGAGCTCTCACAGCTGTGGCTGGCAGGAAATCTAGACAAAGCTTCGAAGGGGTCTCTGGAAAAACTGCATTCGATGAATACTTCTCAAAGCTCACTACCTCCATGCTTTTACATTTAGTTTATTACATCCCCAATTTAGTTCAACGACCATATTGTTCTTGTTCTGGTTCATGACTTTCACACCTACCATCATCTAGAAAAAAAATAAAATAAACATTGTCAGAAATAAAAATCCTGTTCAGCAAGGACTGAACTGGTGCACTGCTTCGGTCCTCTTCTAACAGGCCTCTTTTATGATTCGTTTGTTGGCCCAGGGCTTTAGATGTCTGAGCTTTATGCCATGGGAGAGGAAAAGCAAAACTATTCTCATTTCCTGCATTATTAGTGCATATATTACAAGAAGTGTACTCTTATGATTTTTATTCATTCTTAATATTGCTGTTTAATTTCAGAGAGATTTGCCATTGAACTTTGATCTGCCTTTGACCAGTAAGTTATACAAATGCGTAAATATTGTTGTTACGATCTTAGAGAGAATTAGACAGATAGTTCCATTGCACACACAGTCACTACTCAGTTCAGTTCTGCTGTCATAGCTTACATTTACCTTGTCCATAATATTATTTTGATTGTTGGAGGGGTTTGAAGCTTTCATCATTAAGACTCAAGCTGCAACCTATATTTAGGTAAGTGATATAACAAAAGGCAGCACCAAGTGCCAGGCCCAGACTGGCAATCTGTGGTTTCTGACAAATGCCAGAGGGGCTACTGTAAGATGCCATAGAATGGGCTAGGGGGCTATTTGGACCTCATTATACTTGAATGCCAGGGCCTATTTTGACTCCCAGTCCAGACCTGCCAAGTGTTTTAATTATAAGTGTTTATTTAGAACACCGTTTCATAACTGTTGATACATTAATTTATCTAGGTCTTGGTGCATTACTTTCTACGTCCCATGGTCAGTTTGACATCTCTAGGCATAAAACGAATGGAATCGGCTCTCCTCCAGAGTGATACAGCAGAACATATGGGCTGCATTTTCCCAGGATTCCTTATTGTTCGTTAGTGGACTTCTTTACTTTTTCCCATATACAGTACTAAAAACGTTGTATTGCTGATACCAGAGTTTATAGAGGATTTGGAAAATTTGTTCTACAAAGCCTTTCTATGTAGCACAGAAGATGCAGAACCTTTGGACATATTTCTCTCTTATTAGTGAGATTATTGGAATTGGAACATTTCTTAGAATGAAATTTTTTCATTAGGCAACATTTAATGTTTCTCTTTACATTCCCGTTAATATTTATTCCTAACTGTGCAAAAAAAATAAATAAAACAATGTAATACATCCACCACCATTCATGTAATAAATGTGCTACAAAAAGTATAGGTAATTATAGGAAATTGCTTAGTGAATAGGTATAGAAGAATACTGTCATTTTTTTGGTCCCATACAAACTGCGTTTCCCATTCCCTGAATTTTCAACATGGTCCCCTGGCAAATGGGAAATCGGGGGTTCCACTGAAATGTAAAATAAAGGGCATCTATCTATAAAGAATCTATCTAAATTCAAGGTACTGCAGTAAGAACTACTGTATTTATTCCCAGTCATAATAAAGAAAATTCTCTGTCACCAGATAGCCCTCATCTGGATAAATAAAAGCTAAGAAAGCACACGCATGCTTCTCCACAAGGTCTGACCAAAGCAAAATGATAAAATAGATGGCATCTTATACCCTAAGAACCAACACCAAGATGATGTTAATGTTTACTGTATATATTTTATGATATATATTTTTTATTTTATTTAATCATCCTCAAAAAACATTTTTATTTGAACACCACTGACCAGATCATGTGCCATAACAACCCATTTGGAGTCTTATCAAGGAATATCCTCATGGCAACAATGTGACCTGTTAGCCATCACTCAAAAAAAGTTAAATAATGCTTACCCAACAATCATACTGAAACATATAGAAATTTACAGGACCATACCAAATACTTGGCAGTGGGATCATTAACACTACAGGGCATTGTTCACAATATATATATATATATATATATATATATATATATATATATATATATAAATAATATGATGTAAAAAAGGGGTATTATAAGACAATTTGCAACTGGTCTTCATTTTTTATGTGCTTTGAATTACTTATACTCCTTCTATGCAATTGTCAGCCTTTTAACATCGTTATGACTAATTAACTAATCCTGGACCTCTAGGATGATCCAAAAAAGGATAGTGATATGGAGAGTGTTGTAGTTCGACATATATATAATTGTATTAATTTACATACCTGCAGGTAATAGAAGTGTGTATACATAGAAGTAGATGTAGCACTACAACAAATTTAGCCATCGTAGTCAATATAGATACATCTAGAGGTACTGGTGTGCTATTACTTTAATGCTGGTGTCTTGTTATTGTGTTATAGCTATGTTATACTTATGTTATATTTATACAACTGGGTTATTTTATATGATATAAATCTTAATACTGTACAATATTTTGCATATGTAATCATGCAGTGATATTTGATGGTTTAAAAGTTTATAGGATTTAAAACTGCATTCATTTGAATCCTGATGATAACCTTCTGAGCAGTGGTTGTGATAACTTGCAGAATTGGCTCATGTTTAATACAGGCGTGCTGCTGAATAGGTCCACCGGTTATGTGAGCAAAAGTTTGAGCCTCTAAGGGATTGTACCAACTATGAAACATGTCAGGCCGCTTACCAATGTATAAGTAACATGTTTTTATTTGGAATAAAATACTGATCGTCTCAGTTGAAAGTCTTTTTTGGCTGTGTGAATTACTTCACTGAATCTGCCTTAGACCTCCATACACGTTTGCACTGGGATTGTGCATCTCTGAAAGAGTTGTCCCAGTAAAGTACCCATAGAGGAACTTGAGGCTATCTGACCAGGCACCCACAGTACTTATATAGAGGAGTGTAGCAGGAAGAGAGAGGAGGGGAGCAGCCTTGTTACAAGCAGGGGTATACAGCCTGTATGTATTTATTTACTGCACCATAACAGGTTTCTTTTTTTTTTGTAGGTAATCTGCATTGAGACCATATGTGGGCATATCCAGACACAAATAGTTTGGTATACAAGTGTGTGAACTCTGAACTACATTTTTATGTGGACTTTTACTACATCATTGCTGCACAGATACAAGGGGGAGTTACTGCCTGGCTGTGTACTCTCAGTCGCTTTACCACTTGTTTTGCCTGTAGTTAGCTGCATTCATCTGTAACATGTAGTTGTGCATTAGAAATTGCAGGGCCCCACACAACCATGACAAGAAAAAAGGAGTAAATATCGTTATTGAGAAGACTCGCGGCCCGACCCGTGAAACCGCCGACCTGTGTCTTTACCCGCACCCAAAACTTCTCCCCTCAACCCGCAAGGTACCGCAGGTTTTTGCTGGTAAACTGCGGGTACCCGACCCGCTGCAGGACTCTACCATATGGTGATTGGATAAGCTGGAGGGGAGGTTCAAACTTCACCCATCCAATCACCATGTGGCTTAACCAGGACTTACAATTCACTTGCAAATCAGAGCAGTTGAAAGATGCAGGTTCCGGCCCACGCTCCCTTCTGAAGTCTCCAGCTCAGTGACAGCGTTGGAAGTAAGTACAACACGACCAGGCCTCCCTTAAAACCTAAAACCCTCCGGGCCCGGGACAACGCTCTCCCCTGATGGCCCTGGTTGTACCTACACTGCAAAAAGCACCACAGTTTTTTTTATCTTTCTTAATTAATAAAAGCTATTCATTACTTTATTTTTTTAAAGCATCCACACTTTACAGATTTTCTTTACAAGTGTCTTGAACTTTTGCACAGTACTGTGTGTATATAAAACATATAAACACTTTAAACTATTTCAGGCAAGTTTTACTTTTAAAACTTTAACACCATTATGGTGAAGAACGCTCTATATTTCCAATGTATAGAAACAAAAGTCACCTGAAAAAGCTTTTAATTAAACACAAGAAAAGGTTCTGCTGCTACAAGCTAGTTAAGAAAATGCTTTGTCTACAGGTGTTGAGCAGAGAAGAGAGCAGAGAAAGGAAAGTGCATTAGGTGGCCAGCCTAATGATGAATAGGAAAACAGGTACAGTAAGTCTCACATCATTCACACAGAATAGGTCTGTCAGTCCATGTAAATACTTGCACTGAAAGCAGTGTAGAAGATTTTAACCCACAGAGAAATCAGGGATTAATTGTAAATCACACAGTCTGTCTGTAATGTTAAATTGCTTTATACAGCTGAATATATATTATTTTCTAGCACTGTTATGGTTCCTATCTGTACAATAAATACATTGTAAGAAATGTACAGCAATGCATATACAAGTACTGCTGAATATATATTACAAGCATCTGTATTTACCAAATTGCTGTAATTTGTAAAGTAGTGTATGAGAATATCCTAAGCAACCCTTCTTCTTTGAATAATGAGATAGTTGTCTAAATAGTATTAGTTGCCACCTCCAGGATCTGTGTCTGTTCTACTTGTTGCTGCCATCTTGGGGTTAGTCTTCAGGGTAGAAGAAGCCATCAGACAGATCAGCATATTGACTTTGATAAAGCGATATCAGGCAAAACAAGTCTTTTTCACTGATTTTCTTACTTCTTTTATGGAAGTTGCTCAACCTTCTTTCCCTTTACTTATCTGGTGAATGAGGCTGACCTGATTGGTGCTCCAGGCAAATAAAATAATGAGGCTTTGCATTTTTTCATTATGGCACTTCAACTGACAGTATCCTAAGTGCACATAAACCATAGTTGTTCTCTTACCTTAATTATCTATTCCAAAAATCCCATTTGATACTTACATTTACTTTTTGCTACATATTTTCTACATAAATGGCGGTGGACTTACAATATATTTTTTCATATTTTTATGAAGATCATAAAGCTTCATTGTGCTATTTCATACTCCGTACAATCAGACAGTTATGTATCACTGTAGGCTGTATTAGTTACATTTAGTAACTAATAGTTATAATTGTATATAAAAGGTTACACTGTACCTGTTTCCATGTGTGCCTGATTTTTCTTCTTTCCTAAAAAAAGCAATGTACAATGATCATACAGTAGAAAACAAGCATCAAACACACAAGTATAAGCACAGCAACCTTGCATTGCTTTTAAAGGAATTGTTCAGTATAAAAACTGGGTAAATAGATAGGCTGTGCAAAATAAAAAAATGTTTCTCATATAGTTAGTTAGGCAAAAATGTAATGTATAAAGACTGGAGTGACTGGATGTCTAACATAACAGAACTCTACTTCCTGTAACTCTGAGCTAGTCAGCGAATTTAAGGGGGGGGGGTCACATTGGAAAAAACTGTTCAGTGAGTTTGCAATTGATCCTTAGCATGCAGTTCAGACTCAAAAGCAAACATTTATGACCCATGTGCCCCCCCTCAAATCACTGATTAGTTACCGCCTGGTAACCAATCAGAAGAAACCAAGAGAGCTGAAAAGCAGGAAGTAGAGTTCTGGTTATTATGTTACACATCCAGTCACTCCAGCCTTTATACATTACATTTTTGGTTAACTAACTATATTAAAACACATTTTTTATTTTGCACAGCCTATCTATTTACCTTGTTTTAATTTTTACACTGAACTGTTACAGAAGTGTTCCATAGTACTAAAAAATTCACAATACACACTGTCCAATCGCTCTTTTAGTGACTATATCATAATCTCTTTTAAAGGGGTGATTCACTTTTAAATTAACTTACAATGGCCGATTCTAAGCAACTTTCAATTGGTCTTCATTATTTAATTATTTTTATACTTTTTGACCTATTTGCCTTTTTCTTCTGACTCTTTCCAGCTTTCACATGGGGGTTACTGACTCCTTCTAAAAACAAAAGCTCTGTAAGGCTACATATTTATTGCTATTGCAACATTTTTTACTTATCTTTCTATCCAGGCTCTCTCCTGTTCATATTCCAGTCTCTTACTCAAATCAATGCCTGGTTGCAAGAGTCATTTGGACCCTAGCTACCAGATTACTAATATTTCAAATTGGAGAGAGGCTGAGTAAAAAACAAAATAACTCAAAAATCATAAATAATAAAGAATGAAAACCAATAGCAAATTGCCTCGGGATATCCCTCTCTACACCAGGGGTGTCCAACCTGCGGCCCAGGATGGATATGAATGCGCCCCAGCTTGAACTTCCGCCAATCCAGGAAACGTCATGTTGCAATGTCACGTACAGAGATCGTATGTACACAGTCGCTAATTGTGTGCTTTAAATTTTACATGCAGTGTGCGGTGTGTGGCTTCCTAGAGCAGGAAAAGCATTGAGCGTTCAGTTACTTACAAAGGCAGGTAAGCATTCATCAGCGGCATCACGCGCTATGCTAGGGATATATGCAGCGCCTACATTTGTGAGCAACTTTTTTCAAGAATGAACACACTAGGAGGCCCATTTACTTAGCTCGAGTGAAGGAATAGAATAAAAAAAAACGTTGAATTTCAAATGATTTTTTTGGCTACTTCGACCATCAAATTGGCTACCTCGACCTTCGACTTTGAATCTATGATTCAAACTAAAAATCGTTTGACTATTCGACCATTTGATAGCCGAAGTACTGTCTCTTTAAAAAAAACTTCGACCCCCGCCACCTAAAACCTACCGAGGTGCCATGTTAGCCTATGGAGAAGGTCCCCATAGGCTTTGTAACAATTTTTAGGTTGAAGAAAAATCGTTCGATCTATGGATTATCGATGGATTTTTTGTTCCATTGAACTATTTGCGGTAAATCCTTCAACTTCGATATTCGAAGTCGAAGGATTTACATTCGGCAGTCGAATATCGAGGGTTAATTAACCCTTGATATTCGAACCCACGAGTAAAATTAGAACCACATTATCTGATGAGCACCTTGAGAATTCACTGAGAATTGCAACTACTTCCATTCAACCAGATATTGATACATTAGTTTCTAAAACACAATGTCAAAAATCCCACTAGGTTTATGACACCCTTTTACTATAAAATAAATCAAAAGTTAGAATTAGTGTTTGTGTGTATTTCGAGTGTGGCCCAAAACATTTTTCTTCTTCCAATGTGGCCCAGGGAAGCCAAAAGGTTGGACACCCCTGCTCTCCAATCTATCACTCTCTACATCATACTAAAAGTTAACTGAAAGGTGAACAACCCCTTGTTTTATTTTATTTATGTAAAGTTAAGGTGCTAAAAACTCTGCGGCCTGATGAAGCACACTATTGATGAGTTACAAAACTTAGCCAGACCACTTCTGATTTTCTCAGACCCTTTTAATTTATTATGGTACCAGTGTATTAGAGGAAAGCATTCCAATATTTAAAAAGGGATTGGTATTGAAACCTAGAAATTATAGGACAATATGTTTGACATCTGTAGTGGGCAAGTTATTTGAATGTTTAAGCTGGGGTGTGAGTTATTAGAATGTGGAATTCTCTACCTGAAGCAGTTGCAGTGGAAGATTATATATTATATTACCTAGCTTCAAGTGGGTTGGGTGCATTTTTTGGCAGGAGAAAATAAAAAAATACAGGGTTACTGAAATAAATTTAATTAATCTAGAGACTGGTCCATTAGCCTCTTGGAGACAAAAATAAATATTCCCCATGTTAAAGCTGGAAAGAGGCAGATGAGGAAGGCAAACTGGATGTGGCTTCAGATGGAGGGTTGCTTTTCTTGGGAAAATATAAAAATCTCTGCCTATAATGTCAACTTTATCACTAGAACCTTGACATGAAAGTGCATAAAACACTTGGTTCTTGCTACATCATGTGATGTTGACATGAAATGCTTTTCTCACTGCATCAATTAAATTCAGATTTGAGATACATGAAATAACTACACCACCTATGAACAAATCATTGTTGCACTTGGTTGTCTAGAATCTAAAGATCACACAACATACGAAACCTGAAAAAGTGCTGGGATTTGCCCAAATCCCTCACTAACTCACGGTTTCAGTGCATTCATAGTTAGCAATGTTAATCGTCAAAAATGAAGGTGTATTGCTTTAGGTTAATGTTAAGTACCAATCTATAATATATAAGTGTAGAAATTATTAGGGCTGAATTATGCAAATTTAAATTAAAGAAATCAGAAAGACTCCCAGCAGTTTAAATTGTGTGGGGTGTTAGCACATGACTTGAATTAAAGCAATGAAAGTTAAAGTGGGGATTTACAATTTAGCTCTGACCTGGAATGAACATAGGTACATTTGATAGGATCCGTTTTTCTTTAAAACCCGTCATAAAATACTATAATATATATATATTATATATATAAAATACTATACTATTTAAGTCCCTTAGAATGTTCAGCGCTGTATAATATTATTTGCTCCCTTTGCAGTTTCCACCATTTATTCAAAGAAAAAAGCACTAATGTTTTGATGCTATTTCTTTGGTGTGGCCGACAATGACGTTCAGTCATAAGTGAGAAAAATTATTCTGTCTATACTGTTACCTATAAATTTGCTAAATGTTTACCATATCTTGTTAATTATATAATATGCTAGGAGATTATGATTAGAAGATTTGTACAGTTTTGTTGACATCCTTGAGAATTACAAAGGAAACTTTACATTCCTGTCCTGTTAAAGGGGGAGTTCATATGAAGTGGATAGTGATATTTGCAACTGTCCTTCAGCAGTAGTGCTAGGGTCCAATTTACCATAGCAAACAGGCAGTGGTCTAAATGAGATTGATAGGAAAGGGCATGAATAAAAAAATAAAAGATAAAAAAAACAACAATAAGTCTTTAGCCTTACAGAGCATGAATTTCTTTAGGTTACTGGTATTAGTGTATTTAAAGGAGAACTAAACCCTAAAAATTAAAATGGCTAAAAATCCCATGTTTTATATATTGAACTTATTGCACCAGTCTAAAGTTTCAGCTTCTCAATAGCAGCAATGATCCAGGACTTCAAACTTGTCACAGGGGGTCTCCCTCTTGGAAAGTGTCTGCGACACTCACATGCTCAGTGGGCTCTGAGCAGCTGTTGAGAAGCTAAACTTAGGGGTTGTCACAAATTATCAAGCAGAAAATGAGGTTGGCCTGTAATATAAACTGATGCTACAGGGCTGATTATTAAATTCTGATGCTAATTGCACTGGTTTATCTGCTGCGATTTAGTAATTATCTGTATTAATTACTAATCAACCTTATATTGCGACATTTATATTCTATGAGTACTATATATTGTGAGTGGGTCCCTAAGCTCAGTAAGTGACAGCAGCACAAAACATGTGCAGTGAATCAGCAGAAAGGAAGATGGGGAGCTACTGAGGCATCTTCAGAGACACAGATCCTGCTTAAGGGCTGTGGTTGCCTTGGGCTGGTACAGAAGCCCAAAACATAATGTACAACATGTCTAGCTACATATTTAGTTATGTTCTCCTTTAAAGCTGGAAAGAAGCAGAAAAGGAATGCAATTCAATAAAAAACTAAAGACCAATTGAAAGTTGCCAAGAACAGGACATTGAAAATCATGACTGGGTACTACAAAATTTCCTAGTATGTAGGTAATGCATGTGCTACAGTTCAGTGTATATACATAGCATGGGGGCTTAGCTTTTTAAGAGGGTAAGTTATGTGAGAAAAATGACATATAGCAGTAATGCAGATACTCTTCAAAGTAAAGGGGACGATAAATAGTTCAGCTCAGAAGGCAGATTCCTCCAAATTCTCCATCACAGATTTAACTCTTCACTCACTCTGCAATCTTATTTTTGCATTTGCACATTCGAGATATGTCCTTTCTCTGAACTATCTCCAAACATTATAATACATTTGCCACAGTGACATTGACTGCAGTCATGTGTGGGTCAATCAATTTGCCTAACCCCAATGCACCTTAAGCCAACCCATAACAGACCCAGACCCCGCCCATTTTACCTACACCCAATCTCTGACATCACTGGAGGGAGCAGAGCAAACACCAGTATATAAAAAGCACCAGAAGTCATTAAAGGGGCTAAGACAGTGAGCGAAGCTGGAAAATAACTGGTTGGCTCAAACCCGCGCATCATTAATTTAGTGGGAACCAGATAAATGGCAAGTCCCCTTACAACTCACCTGCCTTTTTACACATTACGAATATTAGTAATGATAAAATAAAAAAACAAAAAGGTGCTGCTAAGGTGATTTTTTCCCTAGGTTTCATATTGCTGGAACACACTGAATCCGAAGTTGATGTACCACGCTGATCTTCCTTCAGGCCTACTTCAGAGCACCTTGAGCAGAAAGATACATAATATTACTGGCTTTGACGTGTTAACACTTAGAATTTGAAAAACGTTGTGCTTATTTATTAAAAACTTGAATCTTGAAAACTCAAACGCATAACAATTGTATTCTCATTTTCAATGAGTCTGCAACTACTACTACTTAGTCTTAAAACAAAAAACTTAAATTTAAAAATTTGCTGGGACAATTACCATAAACTTTTTACAGCAAAAAAACCTGAATTGAGGTAAACATTCATATTTGGATAAATCTGCCCCATATTGTTAGTCATAACTACATAGAATTATAAAATTCTATGTAGTTATGACTAACTTTTTCAGTGGACCAGAAAAAAAATGGTGTAAAATCCATAATGAGGGAAAACTTAAAATCAGGGGATGCAAAATTGAGTTTCCACTTTATAAAAGAAATTATGCTGTGTTTGCAGTTTGTTATAATGTGTATGCTATTTAAATGTATAATATTCTAAATAGTGTTCAAATGACCATTTATCATATGTAGACATTTGATGCCATTAAATGGTTATAGTTAAAAAGGGGGAGGTGGAACAGACCATAAGTGCTCAGTGTGCTGAATGTGAAGGTCAATGTGCAAATAAATGGCATCAGGTAAAAATGTTAATAAGCATAAGGCAAAGTATGCAGTGGGACTAAGGTGAAATACTCCAAAGTAGCTTTTAAAATAGGCATAAACTGTCAAACAACTAATTGTAACTTCAACTGAAAATTGCGTTTTCTTATTTGGCATCATGTTTACTGTTGACCACTTTACAGTTTCTGATGAGATTGTGATGAGATTAAACACTTTTCTGTAAAAGTTTCTGGTCACTTGGATTAACCATGTATATTCAGTATAATTAAAGTAATGTCTGATTGCCATGTTACTACTGTGGTGAAAATCTATAGGATCTTCGTTGCGGTTTTCCAGTGAATGCTCTGCAAAATCTAATAATATCCATAATATTATGGGAGCATATATTTTAAGGCTGAAGTCCTGAACAGACCTCAGTGCCATCAGATTTCATTAAGTGCTTTTTTTGGGCACATCTTTTTTGGTGGGATCCAAGTATGCATCTGAAAATACCACCTTATGGAAACACTGACTTGAGCGGTACAGAAGAGCAGATGCTCTTAACTGTCTCCGTGTCCACCACAGTTTAATCCCCCATTTTTTTTTATTTTCAATTATTGATGTAGGTAGGCAACAAAAAAATTCATAACGTTAAAAGGTCCCATTTAGAAGCTAACTGCATTGATTAGAATTTAGTGTACCTCTTAAATAGTAGCCAAGTTTCTGCAGAACTGGTTTCCCTAGTTAATTTTTTAAAGATCTATCTTAAAGGGGTTGTTCACCTTTGAGATAACTTTTAGTATGATGTATAGAGTAATATTCTGAGACAATTTGCAATTTGTTTTAATTTTTTATTATTGAATGTTTTTGATTTATTTAGTTTTTTATTCAGCAGCTCTTCAATTTGCATATTAACCAATCTGGTAACTAGGGTCAAAATTACCCTAGCAACCATGCATTGATTTGAAAAGAGACTGGAATATGAATAGGAGATGGCCTGAATAAATGGATCAGTAATAAAAAGTAACAAAAAGACATTTGTAGCCGTACAAAGCATTTGATTTTCAGAAGGGAGTCAGCGACGCCCATTTAAAAGCTGCAAAGAGCCAGAAGAAAAAGGCAAATAACTATAAATATTAAATAATTAAAACCAATTAAAAAGTTGCTTAGAATTGGCCGTTCTAGAACATATTAAAAGTTACCTTAAAGGTGAACCACCCCATTTAAATGCGCACATTAGAATGCATTCCATCCAAATTAAATCAAATTCTCAGACACCCTTATAATTCAGATTACCAAATTTTCACCAGAAAAATGTTTTGTAATAGAATTTTATCTTGCATAATGGGATTTTGTTTTGTCTAATCACCGTTTTGGGGTAAAACCCTATATTTAGATATTCCAAAATATAACTGTTCAAGGCACAGGAGTTAAGGAAATAATAATTCATCATACTCAGTCCATTTATGGCAAGTACTTGACATAATTTCGTTACTGAAGGTTCCTTCTTGGCATGGTTCACACACTGTATCTGAATACAATGTTCCTGTTAAAAGAAATTAAAAATGAAGAAAACCCAAGCAAACAGTATTAATCCAACACCTTAGGGTAGGGGCACACAGGGCGATTCAGGGAGATTTAGTTGCCTGGCGACTAATTGCCTCGTCTTTGTAGCAACCAATCTCCCCGAACTCATTCCCTCTGTCTTCTGCCGGCTATAATGAAATTCGCAGAGGGAAGGCGTTCGGGGAGATTGGTTGCCGCAAAGACGAGGCGAATAGTCGCCAGGTGACTAAATCTCTCTGAATCGCCCAGTGTGCCCCTACCCTAATAATATTTTAAATAGACACTTATATTACAATAAGTATTTGAGGTAAATATGTATCATCTGTGCACTGTGATTTTGGCCCATTAATCCAAACAGATTTACTCCAGGAGGTTCAGATTAGCCAGATAAGGCTTGTGTACCTCTGTTTTCAAATAGTGCTATTGATTCTCAAAGGATGGAGTTCAGGGCTTTGATTGGGCCATTGTGTTACATTCACCTTTTTGTTCTCCAACAAAAAGGTACTTCAATATTACTTTTGTCCATGCTTCTGTTTTTTAATGCAGCCAGAGAACAAGAAAAAGGCTCCTCTGCAGCATTTTCCTGATTTTTTTACCATGCATTCTTCTGTCTGTGATCGCTGCTGATGATAGCAACCTCATAGTATAAAGCTACCACCACCACCATATTTTACTCTTCATATGAGCTCTGGATAATGTGAGGGTTTGTCAAAAAGCATGAGTGACTGACCCAGTTTTGATGTGGGAACAGGGAACACAGGTTCAAGACAATATATGGTTCAAATCTAGCACAAGAACCTTGTAAGGGGTTTAATGTGAAGGATCGATTGGAAGAAAAGTTTGATCTTCATGAAGAGTGCCCACTAAATATGAAAGGGTAAGAATAGTGTTGATATTTTTGAGTGATTGTTTAAATGATTGCAAGCTAAGCTCCTTGTTGAAACAATTTGGAACAAGTCAGTGATGTTAGTGAGATTTGCTGACATCCAAAATTTGTTTGTAAGGTTCCCGAGGCTAAAAGTGCCCATGGCCAGCCTGGTATTGCTTTTTGGATTAGTGGCCTTGAGCTATGGCAAGCTCCTTGTGAAAGAGTAAGCACTGTGCCAGGGTAATAGGGAAGCAATGGCATATTATTGATGAGCTCATCCAGTGAGTTCTGGGTAGACATGTTATTCTAACCAAGTAACTGCTGCCCTGGTGCTGCCAGCAATATCGAGCAGTAGGCAGGTGTGAGAAACAAAAGTCACCCTGAAAAAACTTTTTATGGGTCCTTGGCCTTGAGGCCTGGTCTGAGGCAGTGGTCCTAAGTGTGTAGGCAGGACAATTGTAGTCTTGTCCAAAAAGAAGGATAGTTGAGCAATACAGTGGTGCCAAGGAAGTGTGCAGGTAGAGGAACTGAAGGTAAATTCAAATCGTTACAGAGAATTTTTGAACGGAAGGCAACGCCAACCCAGAGGCATCAAACGGAATAGTGTAGTCAGGCAGGCCGGAGTCGTTACAGGCAGAGTTCAAGCAAGGTCAGACGGGCATTAGGCGGTAACAGCAGAGTTTGGAATAGTCAGGCAGGCAAGGGTCAATACCAGGATCAATACACGAAGAATAAACACCCAGGAACTAATCAAATAGACCTAACAACGGGCAATGAGTTTGTGCTTAAAGCCCCTTTAAATATTTGAATCTCGCGCCAAAACACGATGACGCAAAAACCCAGAAGTGCGCGCCATAGGAGAACCGGCAATGGAAGGCAAAGGAAACACGAGCATTCGTACCTAGTACTTGATCCAAACTAAGATATAATTAATCCTTATTGGAAGCAAAACCAGCCTATTGGGTTTAATTAATGTTTACATGACTTTCTAGTTGACTTAAGGTATGAAGATCCAAATTATAGAAATATCTGCAAAACCCCAGATCCTGAGCATTCTCGATAACAGGTCCCATACTTGTATTACTTTTGGTATTTAAATGATGTTTATTTCTGTTTCTTAGATATGCTTTCTAAGAAACCATTGGCTATAAAAGTTAAGCCATATAAGGGAAAACAATTTGCTGAGATAAACCATAAGGGCAAAGACCTATGAGAAATTTTCAGACGATTACAGGATAACCACAAGGAATGTGTTATATATGCTGCAATTCATATGAATGTGAACGGACACCATCCCATTAAAAAAAAAACTAAATTTTTGACTGATTTGCTTCGTCTCTGCAATAAAATCCAGCTAGCCCAATTTTAAAAATTGAGTGCAGAAAAATTTAATTTTTGCCATGTTTAATCCTCATGCAGGGTTACTCCCCTATAATTTCAGTGTCAGTGTATTGCAAGCATTTTAGATAAATAAAATGCACACCTGTATTTTTTAGCCTGGGTATTACACATTTCAACTTACCATGTTCTTTTACTCTTCTACCTGGCTGGCATTCTTTAAATGGTTGACATAAATCACAGTCTTTTGTGTTACAAAAATATCCTTCTTTGCATTTGCATTTGGTATTACTTTGATAGGTGCACTCCTGCTCTACAGTGAGACCAGATCCTAAAGAGTAAGAGAAAAGCACACAATGTTTTATTTAATTGCTTTAAAAAACATCAAAAACTGGTGTTTACATTTGTGCCAAAAAAACTATTTAGTTAAGCAGAGGCATAGTGGGGGAAAATTACTCACATTGTAAGGGGTTAAACCCGGATTACCTGAGCATGAAAGGGTAAAATTCAGGCTACTTGAGCATAATGCCCAACTCCTTCCAGGAAAATAGCCCATATCCAGGATTCACACAAAAGAAATATTTATTGGTAAATTCTTGCAACATCCATTCAGACTTTCGTACATCTCAGGGCATTTTCACATTGGCACATCACATCACTGTTCAATATCAGTCACTCCATTCCTTACTGAGCAGACATTCTCCAATACGGTACCCCGCTTACAGTGTCACAGGATCATCCCTTTCCAGGGTCACTCACCTCCCGGTCCTGGCAGCCTGGGGTATGCGATACGCCCCCCAGTCCTGCTCCGGGTAGGAATTTCCTAGCCCCTCCTTCAGGATATCCGTACCTCACTGTCACTGCTGCCCTCACTGGCAAAGCCTTGGCTCCTAAGCCTCTATCTCCTCGTCAGGGTCTTGGCTACCCATTCTAACTAACACCTAGCTGACTGTAGTACATAGTACTTACACTTGTAGCCCTATCACTATCTACTTCCAGACTGTGTTCACCAACCAACAACCCTTGGGTGTGTTTTCCCTTTAAATACCATTTCTGTCCCAATCACTACTGTGACATTTTCTCTGCATATGCCATTCCTAAGCCTATACATATACATGTGCCTTCCCTTTACTAATCACATGAAACCTCTTTCAACCCAAATGTTTGACACCGTTTGACGACTTTTTACACATTACATCTTAAAGTTACATACACTTGCAATCATTTAACATTCTTCGATCATTCATCATTTTGCACAATTCACACAAACATTTAGCTTACAACACCCAATCACCCTCTTACAACATTATCATATCATTATCATAGCATAACATTTTGTCAGATTTATCAGAGAACTGGGGGATCCACAATCTTATTTCATGTTCTGAATCCTGACTCTCAGGAACATTTTCATGGAAATAATTTTATCAAAACAAGAAGATGCGTCAATTCTCTTGAACATCTTTGAATGCACTGAGCAGTTGAAAACATTCCTTTCCAGTGGGCGTCCGTACTCAGTACAATTACCCAAGGGTGATGGTACACATGACGCACTGCTTCAACTTTCCATAGTTGCTCAAAGTTGCCTCAAGAGGAAACTTCAGGCTACTTCGCAATGCATGTTTTCACACCAGCGATTTAAATTACTGCCAGTTGGAAGGAAACTAGGGATGTCTTGAGGGACCTTGGTAGAAAAGATTTACTGAAGAAGACAAAATATTCCGTATGTCATTGCCCCCACAATGCAGACGATTATTCTCTTGGCAGGAACAAAATATTCCAGTTATAAATCAGAAAGTTTTGTGGTACAGGTATGTGATCAGTTATCCGGAAACACACATTTTATCAAATTTTTTAAAAATTATTTCCTTTTTCTCTGTAATAATAAAACAGTAACTTGTACTTGATCCAAACTAAGATATCATTAATCCTTATTCGAAGCAAAAACCAGCCTATTAGGCTTATTTAATGTTTACATGATTTTCTAGTAGACATAAGGTGTGAATATCCAAATTACGAAAAGATCTGTTATCTGGAAAACCCCAGGTCCTGAGCATACTGGATAATAGTTCCCATACCCTTATTCATTTATACAAAATCATAATATAAAAAAAAAATATAAACAATTAGCAAATGGTCCCTTAATTTAAATATTTTTTTTTGCTCATTAGGAAGCTTTATTGAAACAAGTTTTGACTGACAAATTCAACCTGTTTTCAGAAGTACATTCATGGCCATTGATACATTTCATGCATTACCATTGCTCTAGGTTAATACGTAGAACTACCACCCCCTGGTCTTTGGTGTCCTTTTTTACCAATGGTCCCCCCACCGTAGACTTACATTCGTCTAAGAGGCATGGTTGTAATGAGTTAGGCTGCCCCTTTAACAATTAGGTTAGGCCGACTGATGGGCAGGAGCACTTGAATGTCCATATGGTTCTTCCACTGGTGCCAGATTTGGATGTATTTAGAGCACCTGTCCTCTTTTGTCCAGTATAATCCATTCTAGGGTTCCCAAGTCCTCCTAGGTCTTTCCAGTGTAGTGGAACAATCATGAACTCGTGCTTGAACATAGCACCTTTATACCGCCCATAAAGTACCGCCCTCCCCTTCCACCCCTTCTTAACTGTGGGTAGAATTTGTCCCAAAACAATGCGTTGTAACATAATCCTTCATAGGGGTAGGTCATGCCACTCCGTTGGCACAACTTAGGTGTTTGATTGTGTGTTGCCTTGCAGCCAAACAACCAAAATTACCACTTGTCACTTGTTGGTATGGCTGCAACCCTTAGGAGAAAGTGGTTATACCTGCTGTTGGCTAGAGTGTACACCTTGGTGCATGGAGCTGGCGGTTCCCTGGACCCATTGCTGTCAGTGTTATCTTTCACCCAAGGGATTGCCTTTGTAACTGCTGCTATTGTAACACCTGGAACCCCTCACTCAATGTGAGGAGCTTGTGGCTTGTTGCAAGTAGTCCCCTTACTTCTGTGGAGCCTCACAGCGTGTTGAGCTTTATATAGAATGAGGTTAAAGGTTCCCCTCTGAAACTGTGTTGGGAGTTAAAGTGAAACAGTACTTACATGCGGCCTGTAGCTTCCAGGACAGCGCTGCCCGGTTGAGCACGTATTTTTTCATGGGCAGGCTTCCCCTGCATCTAGCCACTAATTCTTGTGGCAGCGTGATAAAGTGAGTACCCATCTCCCTGCACCCGGAGCTTTGTCGATACAGCATAGTATATGGTCCTGTAGCTCTCTGCAGGAGTCTTCTAGTTTGCTTACCTGGGACTCTACTGCTGTTGTGCGCAGGGGCGATCCTGTCCCCTCCGCCGCCTGAGCCCCCTGCCCCTGAAATTCGCTCTTAAAGTACCAGGAGCAGTATTTTTGCTGCCCCTGGTACCTAGTGGGGCGCTGGGCCCGGTTTTCCATTCTTGACATTCTTCTTCCCCCATTTTTGACAAAGGGGCGTGCCTGAAACATTGCACTTCTGCTAAAAATTTTGCAAGGTTGTATCCTGCACCAGCAGTCTTGTGTGCCAGTGTGCTTCTTCTCTATGGGGCAAATTCACTAAGCGCCGAAGCACCGAACGCTAGCGTTAATTCGCTAGCGTTTGGCATTTTCGTTACTGCGCAAATTCACTAACGAACGCTGGCGTAGTTTCGCTAGTGTTACTTCGCACCCTTACGCCTGGCGAATTTCAGCTAGCTACGTAACTACGCAAATTCACTAACTTGCGCAGTGTACTGAACGCTACCTTTTACGCTAGACTTCCTTCGCCACCTCAGACCTGGCGAAGCGCAATAGAGTAGATAGGGATTGTTTCAAAAAAAGTCAAAAATTTTTCTAAGTCCCAAAAAACGCTGGCGTGTTTTCTACATTATGGGTGATAGGCTGAAAAAGATCGAAAAAATTTTTGGGGCTCCCCTCCTTCCCCCCTACATTTCCTGACTCATGGCAACTTACCTAAACAGTGGGCACATGTGTAGGGCAAAATATAATTTTTATTTAATGATTTGAAGGTTTTCTAGGCATTTGTAGTGCTGATACGTATTCCTCCATTGAAATTTGAATTTGGCGCCGTATGCAAATTAGCCTTCGCTAGCGTAACTTCGCTTTACATAGCGAATCAACGCTAGTGCAACTTCGCAACCTTACGCTACCCCTGAGCGCAACTTCGGATTTTAGTGAATTTGCGGAGCGCTGGCGAAACTACGCCTGGCGAAGTGCGGCGAAGTTGCGCCTGGCAAAACTATGAATGTTAGTGAATTTGCCCCATATGAGTATTTGGAGGCTGCTGTAACCTCTATCACTGGGCTTCTTTACGTTATCTACATATTATGGGTGTGCGAGAGCTCTTTGTATACCCAGTTTCCCCATTCTCTGCTGCTGTAGAGGAATCTGTCTGTTTTCGCAGATTGGGCCTTATCGCTGCCAATTTGCAAGGGCTCGTTGGCAAACTTTCCCAAGCGGGCCGCTGCCTCTGATGTCCGTTTATGTTCCGTATGTTGGCCAATTTGTTCTCTCAGTGGTAGCGCTTGCCAGGCAGGTTCCTCCAGCTCTGTGTTGAGGCAGTTATTGCGGGTTTGTCAGGATTATTTGCCAGGTTTGCCGCGGCGCTCCTGTATTTATGTGCACGAACATTGGTGGTCAGACCACGCCCCTTCCGGCCCCATAATTTTTATTTTATTGGCTAGGTTTTATATATATATATATATATATATATATATATATATATATATATATATATATATAAAAAACACACACACACTGAAAACATCAGTAATGTTAATTAATTGCACAAGTCACCAAGTCACTTTTGTAGAAGTTTTTTCTACCCACATTGTAGTACAGGTATGGGATCCGTTTTCAGGAAACCCATTATCCAGAAAGCACCGAATTATGAAAAAGGCTGTCTCCCATAGACTCCATTTTATCCAAATAATCCAAATTTGTAAAAATAATTTCCTTTTTCTCTGTAATAATAAAACAATAGCTTGTACTTGATCCCAGCTAAGATATAATTAATCCTTATTGGAGGCAAACCCAGCCTATTTGATTTATTTAATGTTTACATGATTTTCTAGTAGACTTTAGGTATGAAGATCCAAATTACAGAAAGATCCATTATCCGGAAAGCCCCAGGTCCCCCGCTTGGATAACAGGTCCCATACCTGTAATGTTCTCTTGTAAGAATCACTATTGCGAAAGCCACTTTTCACTTGGTTTGAATTTTAGTTGAAGTATAAATTATATAAAAGGTGGATATTCGCAGATAGTTGGCACACTATTTCACCTTAACAACCACCTTAACAACCATAAGGGTAAAGAGAAATAATCTTTACAGTAACTGTGAGATTTTACAAGTAACTTGAATATTGGTACATGCCTATATTTAACTATAAATGGGTTACAGTGGATTTCTTTTACTATATCTTGTATTACTATGTCACCTCAAAGGTTGCACTTTATAGCATCTTGTTTTTCACATGTTCTTAAGTACAATTACAGCCTAGATAAATACACCCACCCATATTGCACACATAATACTGTATGTATAGGCAAAATAAATAATCAAGAACAAGAATGCAATCAAATCTTTAAAATTAAAAAACATTAAATATTTGTGTACAGTGTTATTACGTTTATTAGGAACAAACAAGCAAACAACATCAATGTTGAACTATAAATTCAATACAATTTCTAATAAAAATGCAATAAAAAAAAAATAATCATGTAGTGTGAACAACATTCATACAAGTCACACTGTCATATCCCATTTTCAGGTACTTTACATTGCCTACTACATTCCCACTACCACTTTCATCATGATTTTGTTGCCCCACATGGTAGCTCAATGAGTAAAGCAAGCTGTGTTCCTGCCAGCTAAAGTTCTTGGCCACTTCTGATTTAAAGGAAAACTATACCCCCAAAATGAACACGTAAGCAACAGATAGTTCATATCATATTAAGTGGCATATTAAAGAATCTTACCAATCTGGAATATATATTTAAGTAAATCTTGCCCTTTTACATCTCTTGCCTTGAGCCACCATTTCGTGATGGTCTGTGTGCTGTCTCAGAGATCACCTGACCAGAAATACTTCAACTCTAACTGTAACAGGAAGAAGTGTGGAAGCAAAAGACACAGCTCTGTCTGTTAATTGGCTCATGTGACCTAACATGTATGGTTTGTTGGTATGTTTGTGAGTACAGTGAATCCTACGATCCCAGGGGGCGGCCCTTATTTTTTAAATTGGCAATTTTCTATTTATGATTACCCAATGGCACATACAACTAGAAAAGTATATTATTATGAAAATGGTTTATTTACATGAAGCAGGATTTTACATATGAGCTGTTTTATGCAATATCTTTTTATAGAGACCTACATTGTTTGGGGGGTATAGTTTTCCTTTAAAGCAACTGTTAGAAACGAGAAGTGAGGAATAAAAAAAAATAGGGAGGCTCACTAGCTTTAAAGTTGTATCTTCCCTTAGGTTTCATATAGGGGCAGATTTATCAAAGGTCGAGTTGAATTTTCAAATGAAAAAAAAAAAATCGAATTTCAAGCTATTTTTTGTGTACTTTGACTAGGGAATAATCCAAATTCGATTCAAATTTGAAATTCGAATATCGAAATTTATCATGTACTGTCTCTAAAAATGCGGATCGAATGCGATATTCCTTCGATTCACACTATTCGAATTCGGCCGAATACGGACCTATTCGACCAAAAAAAACTTCGACTTAATTTAGGTTGGTCTTTTTAAATTCGGATTTCGACGTTTTTTCAATTCGAAATTCGACCCTTGATAAATATGCCCCTAAAAATCCGTCCAAAGAATTGGGTCTAATATAGTGGGCTCCTTGCAATACTTTAATGAAGCTCTGCTTTACAACTTTTCAGAATTTTCTTTGTGCTGGGTTTGTATTTTCCTGTGTAGTAGGAAATGTGGCTTGAACACTTTATATAGCTAGAGCTCCATAGTCAACTACTTCCCAGGTGCTTTAAAGGAATCGTTCAGTGTAAAAATAAAAACTGGGTAAATAGATAGGCTGTGCAAAATAAAAAATGTTTCTAATATAGTTAGCCAAAAATGTAATGTATAAAGGCTGGAGTGACTGGATGTCTAACAGAACAGAACTTCCTGCTTTTTAGTTAGTCAACGACTTGATGGGGGGCCACATGGGACATAACTGTTCAGTGAGTTTGCATCGATCCTTAGCATGCAGCTCAGATTCAAAAGCAACAGTTATGACCCGTATGGTATGGTCCCACCTCTAGTCTCTGATTGGTTACTGCCTGGTAACCAATCAGTGGAAACCAAGGGAGCTGCAAAGCAGGAATTTGTGTTCTGGCTATTATTTTAGACATCCAGTCCTCCAGCCCTTAATACATTACATTTTTGGCTAATTAACTATATTAGAAACATTTTTTTTTATTTTGCACAAGCCTATTTACACAGTTTTTATTTTCACACTGAACTATTCCTTTACATTTCCTCTTAATTGAAAACCTTAAAAATCAAGTCTTATCAAAAGAAAAAAAAACATATATTTCTATTAAGTAAAACTGAAAAAAACATGGAATGCCATAAGTTGATAGTATAACTAATACAAAATAAACATACTTAAAAAGAAATTCATAATTGTATCTATAATTTAACATCAAGTCTGTAGGAAACAATGTATGTATTTTCACTGGAGCTATCTTGTCATCACAAAGCAGAGCTATCAGGATATCATATAAAAGTAACTAAAAAAACTATTGCATCACTTTCTAAGTCATAATATTAAGACACAGTCAATTTTACCTTCTCCTTGGGGCTGCACAAATATGGTGCAAAATCCAGGAAACTGTAAAATCCATAAACAAAAGAAAAATGCAGTTTGTCTGTACAGGGCAGCAAGAAAATTCATAAATTCCAGGAAAATGAAAAATCAAGGTTCAACTGCATCTTTTGTAAACAATATATTGTTTTGTGCTATTCTGTTTAGAATACATGAGAGGATTTTGTCCTACAGTACAAAGTATTTCAGATGCTATAATGGTGGGAAATATTTTAATAATGAAGAATGATCTACAATAAATCTAATAACGTCAAACCAACTGACTGCAAAATTAAAATGACAGACTGTTTTGAAGATCTACAGCGAGTACTCTATATTATTTTTCCAAAGACAATCTATTTTAATTTTTTGTAGTAGAGAAAAAGATCTTACCTGAATCACATACTCTACATCTGAGACACTTAGAAACAGCATTAATGTGATCCATATAAGTTCCACCCACACATGGTACACACACTGTGTTTCCAGAGATTGTACAGTCTTTGCTTACCACCTTTCCTAAAAGAAACAGGTATAAAAACATGGTTTAAAAGTGTGTAGTAGTGAGTACACATTTCTTGTTTTGCTACAATTAATACAGGAGCAGTGGCTCCAGCTTAATTTCCCCCAACTCCAGTCAAGCAAACCCTGTGTTGGCCAATAAAAAGGTAACCGTTATATATTTGGAAAGCAAGTTGCAGGTAAAACTTAGTCTCTATGAAAAGATATATAATGAAATAGTAGAATTCTTAATGAATCAGATGAAAGTCAGTGTAGGAGTGGTCAGACTAGGGATGACTTTGCCATAGTTGCTCAGCTCTAATATATTACAAAATTAGGACAAACAACCTGTTTTTGTTTAGCAGGGGCATTTTTAGTAACATTTACTCACAAAACGTCCTAGGGGGTTATTTATCAAAGGTCAAATGTTAAGAGTTTTTTATACCTTGATTAAACTCACAACTCTAATGGTATCTTATTTCAGAAAAAACTCAAATGGAAAAAACTTGATCTGCAAGTTTGAGTTTCATAATCCCAAAAACTTGAATGGATTGCATTTTAGGCAGGAAAAAAACCTTGAATTATTTGAGTATTCGGACAAAACCCTCTATTAACATCTTCAAATGGTTCAAGGGGCCTCTGCCATTGACTTCTACACGTTTTTGACAGGTTTTCAGAATCTAGCTATTTCCAGAATCGAGGTATAATAAATATTAAAGGAACAACAACTCGAACCTTAATAAATCTGCCCTTAACGTCCTTAAAAATAAACCTTTAATAAAAGAATGTAAACTTGCTCAGGGTGTTCTTCTAAGCACTTTGCAATTCACAGGTATTAAATGGTCTATAAACTTCTAATAAAATATGTAGTGAAAATTACACCAATTGACTATATATTAATATACTAATAATATACTAATACTAATAATATGTTCAAAGAGAATATGTTCAGAGAACTGTTCTGATATTGCTTTGCTTATGAAAGAGATCAGAAAGCTTAGATGACCGTTCTCATGTCTTTCCTGAGAAGAGCAAAATTATAATAGATCTCTTTATTTCTGCTGAACTATACTGCTGGGTATGAGAAGTTTATAAACAACTTAATGGCTCTAAAATTAAACAAAATAATTATGTCAATTGCAAAAGTGCTTAGAAGAGTACCCTGAGCATTAATTTTTTTTAAGATTTATTCATCACTTTATACGTTAATATACTGTATGTAAATAGTCTTGTATTTGTCTCTATAAATATAAAGTATGAATTGTACCTGAACATGGAGAAACTGTATATTGGTCCGATTTATGTGAAGTTATAACCTGCTATGGATTGGAGCCTAGACTCATACGTTGGGTTCAGTTATAATAAGCACCACCCCAAGTCAGAGTCCTGGTGGCTGTTATGTTTTCACCAGTCATACAATTAAAGAGGAGTCCTAGACAGGACTGCCCCCATCGCCCCTGCTTTTCAGGTATTGTGCAGTTCACAATTTGGCTAAGAGACGATAGGAAATTTGTGGGGCTTCACTTGGGGTATTTGGTTGAGAAATTTAAATTTTATAGGTTTATCTAGCAGATTCAGAGGATTTTCCATAAACAAGTTAAAGGGGATCTGTCGCCCAAAGAAATAATCCCAAATCATGGCAAATTATTTTTTATTGTGATTGTCAAGCAAAAGAAATATTAATTACACTATATAAATTATTTAAATCTTGTTTCCTTCCTTCTTGGAATTCACAATCACATTAAGCAGGTGGGTGCCATTTTCAAAAAACTTTTATTAAGGAAAGTTATGCATCATGGCAATATCTTGTTTATGCACCAGAGTATGCACCAGACTGGGGGATCTGATGTCGATACACAAACTTCTGAATTAGACTTTGAGGAGTGAAGCACAAAATGAAAAGTGAAAGTAACTGCCTGCCCCACCTCTATGTCTGAGAGGTGTGGCAGGCAATATATGATTGACAGCTGAGATTTTTAAATTTCTATATAACACGTATGGATGTTTTAATAGAAAAAAAAGATGCTTTAATTTGAAAAGGACTTTTATTATACAGCTTTTTTTGTCTGGGTGACAGGTCCCCTTTAATAATAACTCCTGCAGGGTACAAATACATTAGGACCTTTCCCAGACCAGGCCAACAAACGTACACTTCCAGAATGGTTATCTTAACTTCTAATGGCCTTAAAGGCAATTACTAACCAACCAAATAAAATTAAGCAACAATTGTGTGGAGATGTACCAGAACTGGACAACAAAATACCCTCTGGGTGACAGGTCCCCTTTAATAATAACTCCTGCAGGGTACAAATACATTAGGACCTTTCCCAGACCAGGCCAACAAACGTACACTTCCAGAATGGTTATCTTAACTTCTAATGGCCTTAAAGGCAATTACTAACCAACCAAATAAAATTAAGCAACAATTGTGTGGAGATGTACCAGAACTGGACAACAAAATACCCTCTGGGTGACAGGTCCCCTTTAATAATAATTCCTGCAGGGTACAAATACATTAGGACCTTTCCCAGACCAGGCCAGCAAACGTACACTTCCAGAATGGTTATCTTAACTTCTAATGGCCTTAAAGGCAATTACTAACCAACCAAATAAAATTAAGCAACAATTGTGTGGAGATGTACCAGAACTGGACAACAAAATACCCTCTGGAAACTTATTAACTGGTCAATATGGTTTTGACAGTGGGAGGAAACCCACAGAGACACAGGGAAATTCCACATAGATAGTAATTTGTTCAAAATCAATCCTGCAACCTGACCATTGACCGGCAGCAATTCTAATTTCTATTTCACTGAGCCATATTAACTAATAACATAATTTTCATAGAAGTTTTACTTGTAAGCTTGTGTGAGTACAGAGATCCTAATACATGGCAATACCTCATTTGTAAGGAATAGAACAGAGCTTTATAAATAAACCATTTATTTTACACGAATATGTACACATTTGTTACTATAAAATATTCCAAACACTTATAATAAATATTCCCCTTAAGGTGGCCATACATAGGCAGATTTAAGATGCTGGAAGAAAGCAAAAACAGCGGGGGATCCAGCAAAAGTATAAAAAATGTAAATTTTATTTAGTATGCATATAAGAACAAGTTACAGCAGCAGTGAACCCTGGCTGCCCGCTTAACGCGTTTCGTGGCGTCCTGACACTTCATCAGAAACTGTCGGCAGCCAACCTTCAACTTCCTTAAAAGCATGCATATAGACACACCCACAATGATCATTAACCCCATATTATTTAAATATGTTAAAAAACCTGTTTACCCGAAAATCTAAGGGAATAACTATAAAGTGTATCATTATACAGACAACACGCACACCCCCAAAGAGCAACAAAATAATCAATATGAACTGTAACTTAGTGTGCGAAAATGTTATTAGTAAAATGTAAATGGCAATGTGTCAAAATCCATAAACAATGTTACCAATTGCCTAACCACTTGCATGCATATTGTTCAAACGTGGAAAGAATTATGGCCCACAACAAAAGTGTATTAACCCATTCCGTAAGGCCATACCTCAAAGGACATATATAAATCCCCAATAGCCAACTCTATTTCACCCATAAAAAGATAATCAAGGAGTCTATACCACATTTAGAAACACCCCCTATATCTTCAGTAAAAACATGATAATTGCCATTCCCTGATCATGCCACAATAAGCTTCAGTGGTTTTCAACTGATGAATCCAGAACGCCTCCCTAACCAACAGCCTCCTATCTAAATCACCCCCCCCCACATCAAAATGAGGCTCATCTATGATCTGAAATTGAATATCAATAACTCCTCCATGTTTATCTAAGATGGGCTTAGCTACCGTGGATTTATAGTCATTCCTACCCACCTACCGTCTAAATATGTTCAAGAATACGTGTTCCTGCCTTTCTCAATGTTTTTCCTACGTACTGGGACCCACAAGTACATGTTATCAGGTAAACTACTCCCTTAGATATGCAGTTGAAATATTTCTTTATCGTGAAAACACTCCCTATATTGGTAGCTAAAAATTCTTTAGAAACTTTAAGAAATTGGCACGATTTACATCTCGTTCTACCGCACCTGTAGTTCCCTTTATATCTAAGCCAGTTTTAAGATTTTCCCTGGTCCCTGGAGCTGTATAAACTACGGGAGATCCACAATGTCACACTCCTATTTTTCTTATACACAAACGATGGCCGTGTATCCAAAACCTTCGCCAGAACTGGATCCTGGAGCAGCACCCCCCAATATCTCCTAACACTACGTTGTAATGACCATGTTTCTTTGCTATATGTAGTACAAAACCTAACCATGGTATTGGCCTGTTCTCAGTCTTAAGCTTCTTACGCCATTTAGAGCCGCATTCGGACAACAACCTATTTCTGTCCATAGCCACTGCCTTCTCATAGGCCGATCTCACCACACTCATCTCATAGCCCCTTGCAATAAACCGATCCCATAATGCCATAGCCTGGGAATGAAAATCATCCCATGAGGAGCAAATCCTCCTTAGACGTATAAACTGGCCAATCGGAATCCCTTTCAAGCAAGCCGCTGGGTGAGCACTCTCAGCATGTAGCAAGGTATTGCGGGTGATGGATTTTCTATACAGGTCCGTACATATCCTCCCCTCCCTAACCATCAACATTTTGTCCAAAAAAGGAATACATGTGTAATGCGTTTCCATAGTGAGTGCTAATCCCCCCACCTGACAGTTACAGTATCCGACAAATGCATCCAACAAGGGTTCGGCACCATCCCACACCCCTATACAGTCATCGATATAGTGGAAGAAACGAACCATTCTAGTTCTATATGGATTAGTATCATCAAAAATGTGGAGCCGCTCGAACCATCCCATATATAGATTGGCATATGTGGGGGCAAATGAAGCCCCCATTGCGGCCCCACACTTCTGAATATAGTAATGTCCACCAAACATGAAAAAATTTGATCCAAGTAAGAATTCAACCGACTGCAGCATAAATGCCGACTGTGCCTCTGTAAATCTACGTTCCAAATTCAACCAGAACCTAAGAGCCTCAATGCCCTTATTATGGTCGATCGAAGAATAAAGGGCTACTACATCCATTGAGAACCATCTGTATGTAGATTTCCATTCCATATCCTGGAATTTATTTATGCACATTGTAGTGTCTCTCAAGTATGTCGGCAGCTGTTCTACCAGAGGTCTCAGTAACTTGTCAACATAGGACGACAATCCATCCCCCAAAGACCCTATCCCTGCCACAACAGCGCGACCCTTAACCTCCATCAATGATTTATGTACTTTAGGAAGCACATGAAATATTGGCATTACTGGGGATTCACACTTCAACCCTTCCCATTCTCTTAATGACAAAATACCTCGATCATAGCCCTCCCACAACAGAGCTTCCAGTTTCCTTTTAAAGATCAAAGTGGGATCCTTATCAAGGGGGGTATATGTGGCATCATCCCTCAATTGGCGCATAACCTCTGTTACATACATTGTTGCATCCATAACCACCACTGATTCCCCTTTATTGGCCTGCTTTACCACTATATCTTTATCTTGACTCAAATTCATTAAGGCTTCCTGTTCGCCCCTGGTCATATTCCTCCATTTATATTGGTTATTTATATCTCCCATACTCTCAATGTCAGCTTGTACTAATTTATGAAACATATTAATTTGTGGACTCTTAGCTGCAATAGGGTAAAAATTTGACTTCTTCCTTATATCCGTACATATAATATTCAAATTAGACCCTGCCACATTTTCACTCTGTAGGTCCTGCAAATCATTTATTAAACATAAATCTCTAAAGTCACGTAGCTGAACCTCATTATCAATTTCCCCAGGGAGGTCACACAGTCGTAAATCATCTGCATTAACATCACTTTTGTCAAGAAAATCATCCTCCACTGAGAAAGAAAAATCTCCCTCAAGCTTACCCTTGTCCATATTTGCAAAATGTCGTTTCAGGGTTAAAGTCCTAATAAATTTATACAAATCACGGATAAGGGAGAAAGTATCAACGCTCCTGTCCGGAATGAAATTCAAGCCCTTTGATAGTATTGAAAGTTCACTATTAGATAAAGACTTAGATGATAAGTTTATGACATTGTCCTTGTTACAATCAATGTTCCATTGGGGAATACCCTCATTTGTATTTACCTGACCAGAGTCCGTAGCAACAGAAGCCAGTCCAGATCCTACCATGGCAGGGATCTCTTGCTCTTCCCTCCGCGCCAGGACTGATGGCCTGGATTTGGATCTACGCCCGCCTCGCCTCCGTTCTTTCCGTAGCTGCGGGTTCTTATGACTTCCTTCGGGGTAGGTAGATCTCTCGATTTAAGATGCTGATTCGGCTTATCTGCCAGTGTATGGGGAGTTCCGATGGGCCTCCCCAGTGATATCTGTGAAATTGGCCAGATATCGATCGGGCAGGTTTGTTTTTCCCTGCGATTGAGGATCTCGCAGGCTTATTGATGCAGTCCTTGTCCCGTCTGCTCTTATTCCCATTGTTGTAATCAGATTGTTTGGCATTAGGCAGAACGACTGGATTCACCCGATATTGCCCTGCCTTTGGTGGGCATATTGGGAAAACAAGCAGATCTTATAGTATATAGCCACCTTTACTCTATAACATCTACAACCCATTACCATAAAGAACTATGGGTAAAAAGTCATAGGGGGGAATTCACAAAAGTGGTGATATTGAGACAAAATAAAAGTGGAGATAAAAATGTTAGATTTCCTACCAAATTCACAAACTTCTAGCTCCACTTTTGTAAATTCCCCCCCATAGAGTATCAGAGTTCAGCTGTTTTGCCTTTTGCAAAATAAAAGTTCAGCCTTTTCAGCTCTTAGGCTGAGGGCACACAGAATATTGGCTTGGCTGCTCTCAGCCAGCACTTTTTTTGCAGGAACATCCGAAAAACACCTTCTGTACTCAATAAAATTGCAGCTTTCACCTACCGGGTGCACACATTGGACAGCATTCACCTTTAATTTCATATTCTCCTGGATTACAAATTAAGCCACGTACGAGGATTCTTCCGAAGACTGACCCCATATACAGCTGTAAAAGTACATTTAAATACACACTATTTAGCATTCATAGCATATAGTAAGGTTGGTTACAAAAAGATACAACTTCAAATTCACAAATTGCAAACTTTCTAAACATTTATATCTCCCATAGACTGTATTATGTTAAAATATTTTTATTCAATGTATTTATTTTTCGACAACATGACAAGGATGTCCCTACCTGGTAGCTTAGTGACTTGGGATATGAGCTGGTAGATCTTCTTATCTTGTGGGCTCTAAGGGGCCTATTTATCATGCTGTATAAAAAGTGGAGTGAAACACTGCCAGTGATGTTGTCCATAGCAACCAACCAGCAATTATATTTCAACAGTTAGAAAACAAAAGTAAAAATCTGATTGTTTGCTATGAGCAACATCACTCCATCTCTCCACTTTTTACACAGCATGATAAATAGACCTCTAAATGTAGAACATTTTTTCTGATTAAGCTTTACTTCTGCAATACACTTCAAGTACATTACTTTTTTGTATCAAAGGGAATGTTCACCTTCAGACAAAAGTCCAAAAGTGAACAGTGCATGAAATTTTAAAAATGTGCCTAGTGATATTGGTTTATGAAATGAAGCATTATTATGATATCTAGCTCTGCAGCACTTTGCCAGTCCTGAAAGAACCTCTGATTCTTCATACAACTTGGTTCCCTGTTTCTACCCCCTGCAAAGGGTCGAAAGACCTGAGGCACTATTGCCTATACGCTTTCTTTCCTTCCTTTTTATGTAAGTGATCCAATTGGCTGGCATGTTACAGACAGGCATGTCCAGTAGGACTGAATCACCAAACTGTCTTCCTGTGGGTAGGGTTGGTGATCCCAAAGCTGGTGACGGAATTGGTGATTTGTTCAGGACTGGCAAAGAGGAGCTACAGTGCTAGATATCTTGGTAATACTTGATTTTAAACAACCAGCATCAGTTAGAAAATGTTTTTAATGGGATGGACTGTTCATGGTCAGACATTTGTTCGAAAGTGAACATCCCCTTTAATACACTGCTGACTGTTTTATACATTGGAAATTTCTCCTCGTCCTTTTATATACATGAAGAATTTTGCCTCATTGTCTAACAAAATGTGATTACTATGGCTAAGCTGAAGCTTCAGAAACATACTGGCTCTAAAGTGGGCATGCCACTCACTCATAGATTTATACTACGGAGCAGATTTATCAAAGGTCTAATTTCGAAGTGAAATCTACTTAGAAATTCGACCATCGAATGGCTATACTTCGAATATCGAAGTCGAAGTTTTTTTTACCGAATTTGACCGTTTTGCGCTCAAAGTAAAATCGTTCGATCAAACGATTAATTCATTCGAATCGAACGATTGATTTTACTTTGACTACAAAAAACTTAGAAAAATGCATTAGAAGGTCTCCATAGGCTAACATGGCACTTCGGCAGGTTTAATTTGGCGAACTATTGAAGTCTAAGTTTTTTTTTAAAGAGACAGTACTTAGATTATCGAATATTCAAACTATTTTACTTCAAATCGAATTCGAAGTCGTAGTATCCAAAAAATGACTTTGAATTTCGAATTTTTTTTACTTCGAAAATTCCCTCGAATTCACTTCGAACCTTGATAAATCTGCCCCTAAGTATTTAAATTCACACTGCAATCACAATGGTTTACGACACCAGCTTGATGGAGTCCAAACTTTCCTGAAAACCTGCAACTTCACCACAATAGCAGCTATTTACTATGAACCTAGATGCAAATAGAAGTGAGCTTGTATGTGGGTTCTGGCTTCACTCTACACCACATAAAAAGGTGTGAATTAGGAGGTGGTGGGGGAGATGATGGCCAGCGGCAGATTAACGCCTAGGCTAGCCTAGGGGCCCATTAGCGGTAGGGGTCCCAAGGGCAGCTGGGAAGGCACAGAAGGCAGGCAGCGTGCCGCGTCTGCGTGTCAGTGTGACATGCGCCAACGCTCTGCTGCTGCCCGGCCGACTAGGAATTGGTACGCTGGCGTGGCACCAGCCGCTCCACACAGTGACGCATGCGCACACTGGTGACGTCACTGACCTGCGCCGTGCCTTAATATAGTTAAGCACGTCAGAGCGCTCTGGCACACACGACCAGGGCAGCCATCAGGGGGTGACAGTTGTAGGGGGCCCCGGCCACGCCACACTTACTTGATTAGCCGGGCCCCCCATCTTTCTGAGAGCTGCTGACTTCTGAGTGCTTAGCTAACTAAGGCTGCAGCCCTGCACGGTGCACCTAGGGGCTAGCACCTTCCTTCAATCCTGCCTAGGCCTAACTGTCTGTCTCACTCAGTACCAGCCAGCTAGCTAGAAAGCAGAGGGTGGAGGGGCCAGGGCCACCCGGCCAGGCCAGCCACTGCTAGCAGTAGCACTAGCAGCCAGGCTAGCCAGCACCACTGGCACTGGACCTGAAAACTTCAGGCTCAGAAAGGGGTTGGGCAGCAGGCAGCAGCAGTGCACAGGGGGCACCACCCGGCCGGGCCCAGGCCAGCAACAGCTGTAGTAGAGCCGGAGAAATAATTTTAGCTGTAGAGCCAGGGAAATAATTCTGTAGAGAAATAATTTCTGCACAGTGAATAATTTCTGCAGACAGTGAAATAATTTCTACAGTGAATAATTTCTGCAGACAGTGAAATAATTTCTGCACAGTGAATAATTTCTGCAGTGAAATAATTTCTGCACAGTTGGCCATGTTTTTAGTCATCTTACTTGTCTGGAATAAATGGAGTGCTCATTGGCCATTCCTACAGTGATTATACTGGAACAGCTAGGGTTAATATGGTAATTATCCATTTTTGTAGTAAATGTAGTATACTGTCAGATCTGCATATAATATTTTGATTATCCATTTAATACTGGCATGACAGAATTATTTTTTATTAATGAGTGTGGTATTTGGGGGTCTGGCTAAAAGGGGCGTGTTTTAAAAATATTCGGCGCACTCACATGTCCTTAATCCGCCACTGATGATGGCGTGCCTCCATCCGGAATATAGTTAGCACTAATGGATGCAAGCATCAATGTGTAGGTTTCTATACTACACTTTGGAGAGCACAGATCTGCAGCAATTTCTCTATGCAGGACGCAAAGCACAAAAAAGTAGTTCATGCCTATTTCATACCTCCCAACATTTTGAAAATAAAAAAAGAGGGACAAAAAAGTGTGGCCACACCCCCTAATTACCATGTTCATTTTACAAAATTTGGCGGGTTATGAAAGTTTGAACATATTTCTGTTTTTTTTTCCAGTTATTACAGTTTTGCTAATGATGGTGAATTGACCTTAATGCTGCGGGTCTAACTTCTCCCAAGGGACCCTGTTTGTTTCTTTTTCTGGCTGTTCAGTGCAGAGAAAAACAGGACTTTCCAGTACAAACGAGGGACTGCAGGTGGAGCTGTCGAAAGAGGGACTGTCCCTCTAAAAACAGGACAGTTGGGAGGTATGCTAATTTTGCCCTGCATTGTACTTATTTTTTCCAATATTTACCCCAATAGCTGTGCCCATTGCCCGCCCCCCCATGATTTCTGTGGTGTCTCCTTTATCATTGTCTGTCAGTTCTCTACCCCTCAAGCACTTGCTCTGTCTTTGGGTGCTCTCCGCTTCTTGCTAGTCTTTATCTCGAGTCGAGACACGATTTCATAGCGTCTCCGTGCTCTTTCGAAATTAGTTTCCATTCGGCACCTTTCCCAGTTCTAGCTCTGGTTTCTTCGGCGATCTCTGCCTTACTGAATTCCTGATCTTAGCGAATCTACGCACATTCTTGTAAACTGGTCCGTCCACCTAACTACAATCTGTTCACCCGTTCCCTTCTCCCTATTTCTGAGCGCCCTTGCCCTTGATACTGATCAAGTTGATCATAAACAAATTCTTAGGCGCCATCTTACCCAGAACAGTCCGTGTGTAATGACATTCATGTTTTTTTATTCGTCATCTTGCCCCAGCCAAACAGATGAACTTCAGTTGCGGCTTGAAGGAAGTTGCACGTCGATCTCCAGCCGAGGCCCAGCTCTACAAACAGCTATAGATCTTCCTCCATGTTAGTCGTCGCGTCGCACTTTAATAGTGAAAGTGAAAGCATTTGTCTTTTGTAAGTGACGCAGCAGCGCTGAATTACTAGCATGTTCTTTGAAGAAGTGAAAAATATTTTGCAAATTGCAGTAATAAATATTGATAAAAATGCAGTGCCGATTTCCCACCCGCAATATATAGAGTATGTACTTTTTTCCGTTACATCTTTCTTTCAATTCAATGGGAGTGGAGCTGGGGTGTGGTATGTCTACTGTGGAAACCATTAAACTTCCTACATTTTTGTGTAAATACATTTAAACAAGATATACGGCTTAAAGGGATCCTGTCATCGGAAAACATATTTTTTTCAAAAGGCATCAGTTAATAGTACTGCTCCAGCAGAATTCTGCACTGAAATCCATTTCTCAAAAGAGCAAACAGATTTTTTTGTATTCAATTTTAAAATCTGACATGGGGCTAGATATATTGTCAGTTTCCCAGCTGCTCCAAGTCATGCAATGCTTTCTGGCAGGCTGCTGTTTTTCCTTCTCAATGTAACTGAATGTGTCTCAGTGGGATATGGGTTTTTACTATTGAGTGCTGTTCTTAGATCTATCAGGCAGCTGTTATCTTGTGTTAGGGAGCTGCTATCTGGTTACCATCCCATTGTTCTTTTGTTTGGCTGCTGGGGGAAAAGGGAGGGGGTGATATCACTCCAACTTGCAGTACAGCAGTAAAGAGTGATTGAAGTTTATCAGAGGACAAGTCACATGACTTGGGGCAGCTGGGAAATTGACAATATGTCTAGCCCCATGTCTGTGCTCTTTTGAGAAATGGATTTCAGTGCAGAATTCTGCTGGAGCAGCACTATTAACTGATTCATTTTGAAAAAAAAATTTTTTCCCATGACAGTATCCCTCAAACCTCAAACATATTTTACATAATATGAATATGTCACAAATACATTTTTATTATATTTTCAATTTGTCTTTTTCTTCTGATTCTTTGCAGCTTTCAAATGGGCATCGCTGGACCCTTCTAAAAAAACAAATGCTCTGTAAGGCTACAAATGTATTGTTATTGCTACTTTTTATTGCTGACCCTCTCCTATTCATATTCCAGTCTCTTATTCAAATCAATGCATGGTTGCTAGGGTAATTTGGGCCCTAGTTACCAGATTGCTTAAAATGCAAATTGAAGAGCTGCTGAATAAAAAGCTAAATAACTCAAAAACCTTCAGTAATAAAAAATTAAAACAAATTGCAAATTATCTCAGAATATCACTCTCTACATCATACTAAAAGTTATTTCAAAGGTGAACAATCCCTTTAAGCCCACATCAAAAATGCAAATATGTATTCCTATTCCAAACTATCCAGCTGCAAAGCTTTACTAATGTTTGCAGTTTTTATGAAATTTCTGAAAATCTACTGTCCACCTGTCTACTGGAATTAAAGCATCATGCCAGCTGCACCATGGTCTGCCTGCACAATAGTGCTAGGATGGCAGAAATGTATGATCTATGGAAGGCAGATACTTTTTAGACATATACTGTATATATATAGGGTTGCCACCTTGCCTGGGGAAAAATACCGGCCTTCCTATATATTTATCTCTTTTCCCTATTAAAGAAAAACTATACCCCCAAAATGAATACTTAACTAACAGATAGTTTATATCAAATTGAATGACATATTAAAGAATCTTACCAAACTGGAATATATATTTACATAAATATTGCCCTTTTACATCTCTTGACTTGAACCACCATTTCGTGACTCTATCTGTGCTGCCTCAGAGATCACCTGACCAGAAATACTACAACACTAACTGTAACAGGAAGAAGTGAGGAAGCAAAAGGCAGAACTCGGTCTGTTAATTGGCTCATGTGACCTTACATGTGGTTTGTATGTGTGCACAGTGAATCTTACGATCTCAGGGGGCGGCCCTTAGTTTTTTAAAATGGCAATTTTCTATTTATGATTACCCAATGGCACATACTACTAAAAAAGTATATTGTTATGATAATGGTTAATTTACATGAAGCAGGGATTTACACATGAGCTGTTTTACTCAGTATCTTTTAATAGAGACCTACATTGTTTGGGGGGTATAGTTTTCCTTTAATAACATTGGGATCAGCTATCATTTTTTACCTACAAGGCCGTTAAAATATTGGCCAGGTGGAAACCCTATGTATATATAATACATGTGTAGGGACCCATAGGGTTAATGTGCCCCTATGGCTTTAAATCCCTACACTTCCTGATCTTCCTAGTTGCCCATGTAGCTAGTTGTAATTTGCATAGTTGTATTATTGGCCAAGAGGTGCTGCGACCACTTCCTGTCACACTTTTGGCTTCTGGTTGCTGATCCAGCTGGATGTTTCCAGGGAACCTGGGTACACCAAGACCCAGTAAAGCCATTCACCCTAGAGGGAGCAGTACCTCTAGAGAGAGATAAGTCAGGGATCCCATGAATGAGGCTAGTGAGTGGCAAGAATATAATTGTTATAGACTCTCTAGGAGAGTGAGACAGAGAGGTAAGAGAGAAATAGCAGCTTTGTGCTCCATCAAGGATTGTAGCAGGGAGTAGCTTCCCAGGCTGTAAGATTGCCTACAGTGAAGGGACACAGTGGATAGGGTGTCAGTCTTTAGGTTCTCTTCCCTGACCACTCGTGAAATACAGACCACATGTGAGGTATTTCTGCCTAGAGGGAAGTTGTACTGCCTTGACTACATCCTCAAGGAATAGACCTGCATTTACCTCTAATATACTGTCTGAGCTGTGTGCCTATATATTCTGCAAATGCCTCATTACTGTTGTGAGTAACCTGTGGATCATTTGTCTCTGACAAATAAAGTTATTTTATTCTGTTTGATTTACAAGAACCTCCTGGCACCCTTTTCTTTATTGGTTAAAGCACAGTAGCATGTGGGAGTTGTAGTTTCACTACACCGCACCTTCATTTTCTTCCACTTTGCGAAGGCCCTGCCTTAAGTTATAGAGTCCAGTGTTAACCCATGCTCTAGTATACTAGCTGGTTGTTAACCCCTTGGCCTGTATATTCCTTGATTCTGTGAAGGCTGAGCTACTGCGTCTTTAAATTTCTGTGACAAGCTGCCAGACTCAGTAGGAAAAAGGCAGTCCTGCATTTTTGTTGTGAATGTATTTTGGTGTGGTTTCGGGCCTGTTTCAATCAACCAAGTTGCACGAGACTTCAGGGTAGCCATTTTTGGCCACGAGAAGCACTTTGGCACACTTGGAGAAAGGCGGTCCAGATGTTTGTCACTGCCTCCATTTTTGTGGGAGAGTCTAGCGGAATTGGATGCACATGCTGCTGTGCCTGCTTCGGATGTGCTTGTACCTTCAGCGGCTGCTAAGAAGTGAATGTAGCACAGTTTCTCTCCATGCTGTCACACACTATTAGGTGACAGCTGTGCCCAGATCAACCTGTGTGGATTACATTCCTGTCCCGCGGCTGCAGGTGCAAGAGACTTTCTTTTCAGCCACGGGAGACACCGTGCCCATACCCAAGATGAAGAATGCCAGTGGGATGGATGACCAGATCCGGAGGGGATAGCTCCATGTTAGTGTGCTCCCAGTACTGGAACCAACGAATAAGAGGTACCGGTGGAGCCGGAATACATGGACACTAGGACCAAGTTTGGTTCATAGCGGTGAACCCCCAGGAAGAGGGAACCTTGCAGGCCCGGACTGGCAATCTGTCAGTTCGGGCAAATGCCACAGGGACCGCTCTATATTTTGTTTGAGTGGGCTGCACCTGATAGGTAATCCTATTTAGAAACTGCACAAACTTGCCAGTGAGTAAATCTTAGCATTGACTGCCTTATCAGCTTAACCTATCTGCTGTCTGCTTAGTCGAAGTACACAAAAATTAGCTCGAAATTAGAATTTTTTTAATTAGAATTTTCACTTCGTACTTTGATAAATCTACCCCTTAGTGTGTTATAGAATTTCCTATTTATAGCAACTTTGTCATTGGTCTTAATTGTGTTGTAAAGGTGAAGGAAAGTCATCTTGCACTTCGGGGTGCCAAATGTTAGGCACACCCAAGTGATTGTATTGACTTACCTGAAACCCCGGGCCGGTGCTCCTATTTGTGGAAAAGCCACCAAGGCCCAGGCCTAGGGCGGCAGGATATTAGGAGGCGGCATGCTGCCGAACCACACCCACATTTGTTGAGAAACAGTGGGGGATGCACAGGAGATATAATAGTTTTTTTTAAATCTTCCTCTTTCCAAAGAAAGAGGAAGATGGAAGAGGATAACTCTGTGGTGCTCGCTGGAATAACCCCGGGCTGGTGCAGTTTTCTGTTGATAGGAGCACCAGCCCGGGGTTTCAGGTAAGTATATACAATTATTAGGGGGTGCCTAACATTTGGCACCCCCAAGTGCAAGATGACTTTCTTCTCCTTTAAGTTTTTTTTTTTAAATATTTGCTGCTTCTTTCTGCTTTTTAATGGGGGGTTACTTTTCCCCAGCAAACAAAGTACTACTGCTTTGAGAGGCTACAAATTATTGCAAATTATTATTTATTTACAAAAATATGAAGACCAATTGCACATTTTCTCCAACTTCTACTCATACTAAAAGTTAATTTAAAAGTGAACTACTCTTGTAATGGGTGCGTGGCATACAAACTATAGAACAAGAGAATATTTTGAGACAAGTGGCCACAAAATATTGTGGTATGCGCAAAAATGTTTACATCTCATATTTATTAGTTCTGAGCCATTCATGTAAGGATTTTTCTGTAATTATTCTACATGATCCACTGATTTATTGTCATCCCTTAATATTGCTCTACACACTCCAATATTTGTAGTTTGAATTTGGTATTCCATGGAGACCATATTTTTGTATGATTTCGCTCTGGTCAGTTAATAAAGCAGTTAAATACAAAATGTTCTGCACTGTGTTTATCACTGAGTTGTGATGGAATTTAAAGTGATACAGACACATATCTATAAAAATCGGAACGTGACGGTATCAGTAAAAAGAAGCTGCACGTGAAATATAAGCAGCTATAAACTCGAATCCAGTTTGATCAAATTGATTAGAATTTGTGGGTCGTTTAAATTCGTCCAAGTTTAAATAATTTGATTTTATTAATACATTTTGGCAAGTCGAATTTATGGGAGCTTAAAAAACCTCACATGAATTCTAAATTCGACCCTTGATAAATGTTCCTCCCCCTGTTACTGTTATGGTGCAAAATGTGTATAGTAGCCTTGGTAGTAATGTCATTTTATTGGTACAATGTGCTACCTGTTGTAATGAAATCTTTATTCTGGGAGTGAATTTTGAGACACTTGTTGCTATTGTCTGGAGTTGTACCAAGATACTAGTGAATTGTTAATCTAGTGTTAAATTTAAAAAACATTCCATAACTTCTGTATCTTTGTTAGTGTTGCCCGACTAGTACCAGTTTGATGCACCTATGCAAGCATACCACTTCCTGTCTGATCAAAAGGTTTTTTGACTTTTTTGTCAGTGTATAACGGAAAGTAAAGACGTGAAACGTTATAGAGGCAGCTTTTCTGCAATCACATCTTTATTTTTGTCATGGGTTAATTTTTCGATTGCTAATGCTTACATTATGGGCTTTATGAAAATTTGGATTTGTGTAATTCTGGAGCTTTTATCAACCCAACTTAACTCACATTTGTAAAAAGCTGGAATGTTTCCATATTTTTTAAAGATCTGCATATACAAAACATGAACAAATAAATACAAACTATGAATACCTCAAAATCCTTGTTATTGTAAGATTTTTTTAGTGCCATTAAGATCCCAAAAGCACTCTAAAACCTCAGAGTAAAGAAATATTTTACAATTTGCTAAGGACTCCTCCCACTGACTTCTACATGACCTCGGCAGCTTCTAGATGCTGAAGTTTTATTAGAGTTTATGTGGTTTTTACACTTAGGGGCAGATTTAAGTTTCGAGTTTTCTCAGAAAATCAATTTTTGGGTTAAAAAAACAAAACTTTTTGAAGATTTATTATATTCCAACCCTGAAAATAGCTAGAAAACCTGTTGAGGTCATGTAGATGCTTGACAAAGGGGCGTGACCCCGAAACGTTGCACTACTGCATAATAAAATTGCAAGGGCTTGCCCTGCGAGGTCATGTAGAAGTCAATGGCAGAGGTCCCTTGAACCATTTGAAGATGTTAATAGCCTTTATGATGTTTGAGGTTTTTTTCCCGAAGGTTTAGCTAGAAAACTAGATCAATTCAAGTGATTCGAGTTTTTTGTCACTGAAAACTCAATCAATTCGAGTTTTTGGGTCGTTAACCCTGAACTCACTGATTCAAGTTTTTTCCATTTGAGTTTTTTCTTAAATTAGAAACTATTCGAGTTGTAAGTTCATTCGAGGTATAAAAAATTCGACCTTTGATAAATAACCCCCTAAATAAATCATAATTATTTAAATATAAAAAAATTTTAGCACTAAAAAGTTTGCGGAAACGAAAAAACAAAACAAACAAGTACATGACCTTTATACTCTTAAACGATAAAGTGGACCTGTCACCCAGACATAAAAAACTTAAAAAAATAAAAGTTATTTTCATATTAAACATAAAACCAATATTCTTTCTTTATTAAAACATCCTTACCTGTTATAGACACATTTAAAAGTCTCATCTGTCAATCATATATAACCTACCCCTCCTATATGCCTTAGGCATAGGGGTGGGGCAGCGAATTACTTTTAGGCTAGGACCAGACGGGGCAGAAATCAGCCTGCCGAAATCCACAGACTGATTTCACCCCCTGACCCCTAGCCAAATCTTCTTGTCTGCTCACGTCCGGAAGCCTTATGTCGGCTCCGGCGTGAACAGACTCTGCAGATTTCGCCTCGAAATGTAAAGTCTCGCCTTTTTTTGCTAGAATTTGCCATTCTGTACTTCCTAGATGTAACTGCACCCCCCATATTTTCCCTTTTCACTGTCTAATTGTGTAGCCTGTGCATGGGCATGTGCATCAGGTGCTCAATTCTGACACATAAAGATGATTTTGGAATAATAAAAAGCTTGCTGTAATAACAGTGTCCACAAAATGGCATCTTTCTACTTGCTATGATTGTGAATTCCAAGACTAACAGAAACAAAACTTAAATATTTTTTATAGTGTACTTGAAGTTCATTTTGCTGGACTAACATCATAAAATAGGATTTGGAATTCTTAGGGTGACAAGTCCCTTTTAAGTGTTATTTAGCTGCACTGTATCTCTCAAATTCTCAGATTTTTATTTTGAAAGGTTGTATCTGTGCAATTTACAAAGCACATTAATTAGCAAATGACTAATTGTGCCATCAAATGGCATTGCAAACCATGAGCATCATAAGTACTGATGTAGGGCTATGTCATGTGTGGCGTTTTTACTCTTAGTTCCTATAAGCATTACTATAGAAAACACCATAATAATGCTTATAAAACACACATTTTTACAAGATATCTGCCAAAAAATGACAGAATGTGAGTTTTTTTGTAACACATAGCAGCTGATTATACAGATTTATAAGCGCCGCATAAAGGCAGCATATTTGAAGATGGCTCATGAAAATATGCAAGAGTTCTATCACTGAATTCCATTGATAGGGTCTCCATATTTATTGTAGGCATTTGGTTTGGGTCATTACGAAAGTCATACATATAGCAACATATAGCGCTCAATAACACATTGCTACATACAGTTTGTTGTTACTGCGCATCATATTATTACATGCAGCAATGTGCATGACGAAGCTCAGTTTGAAATTCACATAATGTTGTTCTGGTTTGTGGGAAAACAAATAATTTAGTTCAGGTATAGGATCCATTATCCAGAAACCAGTCATCCAAAAACCTCCAAATTACGGAACTGCCATCTCCCATAGACTCCATTTTATCCAAATAATCTAGATTTTTTAAAATTTCCTTTTTCTCTGTTATATTAAAACAGTACCTTATACTTGATCCAACCGAAGATATACTTAATCCTTATAGGAAGCAAAACCAGCCTATTGAGTTTATTTAACGTTTACAATATTTTCTAGTAGACTTAAGGCATGAAGATCGAAATTACAGAAAGACCATTATCTGGAAAACGCCAGGTCCCATACCTGTACAAAGATTTGTGAGAGAGTACAATGAACCAAGGGTAATTAAGAAATACTGGCTGATATATGCTTTTACAAAGATTTCTGAGGCATCTAGCTTTTCTATGATATCAATACAATGTTACTGTGTTATTTTTTTGCACTTCAGATTCGTACTTGTAATTTTTGCAGTGGATTAAGCAGGCTTTGTAGAATTATACAGGAAGCACAGGTTTGCAACAAATATGAACAGGCTCCTGCATGGGGTTTATTGTTCAAACCGGACAAACTAAAATCGACACAATTTCCATGCTATAACACTCAATAATAAGTGAAAGCTGTTTTACGCAATACAGGAAAACTCCTTACTGCAGTCTCAAGGTGAGTTCCAGTAGCATACACAGTTTGTTCAAAGAAAATCACAGCATGTGTTTAGAGTTTCACTCCCAGTTTACCCCCACTGCACAGCCAGGCTCCCTTAAACAGACCCACCTGCAGACTGATTGGGCGGCGTACTGGTTTAACCTTGCTCCAGGGTCCTAGCCTGTTACCCTGGAGATTTAAAGGAGCCAATACCTCAGGCTGGGTGCTATATACCTACCATCTTATACAGTCAGCCTACTAAGATAGAGCTCTTTGTCACAGTATATATAGTGGATAATGCACCCTCTATTGTAATTTATAAAGATTTTATAAGTCACAGAGGTGCGGCCTCGTGCTTTTATATGGCCACATAACTGCGAGGTGACTACTAATATCTTTATAAATTCAAGTAGGGGGTGCATTATGCGTTATAATCGACAGTTTCTCTGTGCAGTCTTACTTCTTAATAATCTCTGGCTTTTGCTAACTTTTTAGTTATACTATTGTCCCCCTTGCTGATTTCAGTTTTCTACTTGTGTTTTACTGTTGTTTCATCTTTGGGGCTAAGTATTTGTATCTCTTCTGCTTTTTTTGCCCCTCGCCTGCCATTTCTGATGTCAGGGAACACACGCTCCTGCATGTGCTCTCGTAAAGAAGAAGTATGCAGACTTGTCTCTTATTCTACTCACTTATCCCTCCCTCCTTGGTCTTCAGACCTCCCTCCTCTGCCCTTATTACAAAAGCCCTCCATCCTCAGCCCTCCCTCCTCAACCCTCAGCCCTCCCTCCTCAGCTATCATCCTTGCTTACGAGCTGAGGTCTGAGCACGGAGGTCTGAGGAGGGAGGGCTGAGAGCTGAGGAGGGAGGGCTGAGGACAGAAGGGCTTTTGTAATGAGGGCTGAGGAGGGAGGTCTGAGGACTGAGGAGGGAGGGCTGAGGAATGAGCCACGAGGGGGGAGATTGCAAAAGCAAATGTGGGCAGCACAGAGGTGTGAATGCAGTTTCTGCGGATAAGTGAGTAGAATAAGAGACGTGTCTGCATACTTCTTCTTTAAGACAGCGCATGCAGGAACGTGTGTTCTCCTGAAGATGTCCTAAAATGTGTTCCGTAAACACGAAATAGCTGATGTTATATGAGAAACAAATGCAATTTCAGGACATTTACTGTAATAGTCTATCAAGGTAATAGCAAATCTGCAGTCTATAAGAGCATCTGTAAAAGGACCCACAATATCAATAGGACGTTTTTCCCATGCTGAATCAGGAAATGGTACTGGCTGAAGTGGTGGTATATGTGTGATAGCTGTTTTGTCACGATTCTGACAAGTAACACAAGAAGGAATCGCAGTTACCGCATCGGCATCCATTTTAACTTTGTGTAGAAATTTCTTTGCACAACCCAGTGAAGTGTTGCTTTGTGGTGAAATTTTAGACACTGGCTGTGTAGCAGGCACTGGTGCTGTAGTAATGATACCATCAACTAATTGTAGGTTTAATGCAGCAAAGAGATCCCTTCCAAGTATAGCAGTACCCTTATTCACAATGTAAAAGTCACATTTTGCAGTATTTGATTCAAATTGTACAGTCACTGGCAAGCAACCAAGCACAGGGATTGGATCCATAAAGTAACTGACAAGTTGCAGGGCAGGTGCAACAAGCGGATCTTTTGCAAAGTATTTCAAGAAAATATCCTTTGGTAGTATAGAAACAGCTGAATCTGTATCAAGCATCAGGTTAATGGAGTGTCCCTTGTCAGCAGAAGCAGTACTGACACTGACAGTACAAATAAACTTGTGTGGAATAAATGTTTTAGCTTTATCCACACTTAATACTGTGACATTTGTAGTAGTGACTTCATGAACATCTTTAGCAGAACTACGGCAGATCTTAGCAAAATGTCCTACTTTTTTGCATTTGCGGCACTGTAAAGCTTTTGCAGGACATGTAACATAATTTGCAGTGTGTTGTGTTGAACCACAGCGGAAGCAATATTTTATTATTTGTATTTGCTGCATGGTTTTGCAGTGAATCCCCTTCCTTAGCACTGTATTTTGCCTGTGACTGTGCATTATTAGTCCACAGTGCTGATTCCCAGCAGTTCCCTGCCTCTACCACTACTGTTTCAATTTGGCTGGCAACTGTAATAGCCTTTGCAAGGGTTAAATCCTGCTCTAGGAGCAGTCTCTCTCTAATGGGAGGTGAGTTTGTTTTTTCCACTATTTGGTCTCTTATTCATCTGCTGGATTCCCAAAGTCACAGGTAACAACCAGCTCTCTCAAAGCTGCTTCAAATTGTTCTGTGGATTCGCCATTACGTTGTCCACGTTGGCGGAACTTATATCTTTCATCAACCACATTTACTCTTGGCATGACAAAGTTTTTTATAGCAGTAAGTGCAGTTTCATAAGTCTCATCAGGTAATGGTAATGTATAGAATATACGCTGTCCCTTTGCTCCCAGGCAGTGAATAAGTAAAAGAATGCTTTCTAGCAGCAGAAATCTCCCCTTGGTCAGCAGCAATAATGTAATTTTCAAACATACGGATCCAAGCAGTAAAAGGTATGGTAGGCTCACCAGGGTTTCGGAGAAAAGGTGCAGGCTGCTGCGGGGTAGAAGAGACATCTCGTCGTCAATTTGTTATGTTTTGGTAGCCGAGGATAAGTAGAATATAACAGTGCTGTATTAGCAGAGTCATGCAGCCAATACACTTCAACTCTAATACTTTCTATAACAGTCTATAAAGTACTATGTACACAGTATAACTCTTGTGCACAGTGACACTTACAGGCCCTTTGTATAAACACCACAAATACATTCTATGTGGCTGCACAAATGGCAGTACAAAAACTGCTAAATTACTTAACAGTTTGTCTATATTTCCTTATTTGCTACTTAGTAATGTAACATCCAAGATTCAATTTTAAAATTAAACAATTAGTTCAGAAAAAAATGCTTGTTTGTATAGTAAGAATGCATCTGTTAATATAAGATGGCCATAAATGGGCAGATATTATCTGCCAACTCTGCGCTTCCAGAGCAAATCAGTAGTGGTTATACTGTAAATGGGACTAAACCGATGACTTGAGTCGGTTTATGAGTTAAGGATCACAAGTTACTGTATCTATTGGGCACATGAAAAAGTCCTGCATAGGGCCCTGATTTGACCCAAATGTTTAATCAGTGGCCAAACAATCAGCCTGATTTAGCATCTGCCAGTGAGACCTTACCCAACAAATAGCAGGCTAATAGACTGAAAACCAAACCCTTTATATATACAGGTATAGGATCCCTTATCCGGAAACTAAATATCCAGAAAGCTTCAAATTATGGAATGGCTGTCTCCCATAAACTCCATTTTATCCAAATAATCCAAATTTTTAAAAATGATCTCCTTTTTCTCTGTAATAATAAAACAGTACCTTGTACTTGATCCCAACTAAGATATAATTAATCCATATTGGAAGCAAAACCAGCCCATTGGGTTTATTTAATGTTTAAATGAATTTCTAATAGCCATAAGGCATGAAGACCCAAATTACAGAAAGATCCGTTCTCCGGAAAACCCCAGGTCCCGAGCATTCTGGATAACAGGTCCCATACCTGTATATATATCCAGCTGGAGTAATTTACATATTTTTAAAGAAATAAGGAGGCAACTGACAGAATTTTTTTTTTAAATGTACTGTTACTTTCTATTAGTAGCTTTCTGTTCATTTCCTATAAATTATGCACAAACTTTTGTTTTCTCCAAAAGCAATGATTTTAGTTTCAATTTTGATATCAATGGCCATGCTCAGAGTAGAGTTACCTGCTCCAAATAAAGTTACATATACTGTCTGCAGCATGCTATTGACTGATTCCAGATCCTATATGTAACCTTACAAATGTACAAAAAGTGTAATGAGTTTGATCTGTCTGGTAATCTGCCTTGATAACTCAGCTGCTGGCTGCAAAAATGTAAAATAAAGAAGAAACCTTTAATCTATCTCTGGAGATGATTGTGATTATTGTCCTTACACAACCCAAGGAGTTATCCATTGAGTTTATCAAAACTCTAAACATATCCATTTGATCCTCGATCAATGTCTGACCCTCTCTCTTAGTTACAGTGTCCAGATATGGCAATAAAAATCTCTTGCAGACCCACATGTGGCCACAACAGATTAAGTTTTTTTGTCCATGGCAAATCTCCTCTCCCACAAGTGATAAAGATGCCTGCCTGTCCACATCTTTTGGTATCTGCCACGTGTAAACCATTTTTACAAAATGAGGAAGAAGACAGTTTCGTGGAAATCTTGGGCAATCAAGCAAAAATGCAGAAGAAGGCATTATTACTCAATTTACTGGGATTTTGTTTTATATTTTGTATTATTTTCACTGGATGTGGGGAGGTATTTTTGGAACTGTATAGTGAAAAGCCATGCTGCACAGCTAATCACTAATCAGTTAAAACAGAGCTGTCCAACTGGCGGCCCCCCCTTATATGGCTCTCCACATCAAAGTCTGCCTGCTTTGTCTGCTTACCATATGTAAACTTTAAAAGGTATCACTACAGAGATAGTGATTTGGACATACAGCTCTACCTTTATTCATGAGGGGGTAAAAACTAGATATGCCCTGCATTCACATGACATTGCCTTTCATATGGAATTGTAACCACTCCCAGTAATGGGAATGACAACACCTGGTTAGGCCACCATAACACGCAGCTCTAATTGTCTACATAAGGGTTGTCATCTTTTCCCCTTATGATACTGGCCTTTGGATTGTGGGGAGGTGGCGACATCATTTGGTGGCAGGCGGATGACATCATGGGGGGGGGGAATGGATCCATGAGGAAATGGGAGAAGAAATGGTTGAAGCAGAGGTGGGCCTGTAATTAAAATCGGTAATTGGGCAGGCATGGCAGGTCATAGAAGGGAGGGATTTATTGGGTATTACAAAGCTACCAACACATACATTGCAGGTAAATTTCTAATACCAGCCCTGGTGATTAATCTGCTAGGCGCCTATTGCATTATCTAATGAGAGTTGGTCACTGCTCCTATGGATAATAAGTAAAAAAAATGACGACGATTGTAACACATTAAAAAGAAACTATATACAAGCAGTGTGTTGTAAACAGCATTGGGGGCATATATTTGGGCCTAAACCCATGATTTAGGAATAACACAGTTTTGCAAGTAAATTACACCTTATACCATAAGCAAAATTGAGACTATAGAGGGGACATGATTATGGAGTGATAATAAGGGTGAGTAGCACTACATTTTGCGGTGGAGTTCATGGCTCTTAATCTGAGCACTCAATATACATAAGCTAATGTAGGGATGTGTATATGGAGTAGTTACGAAAAGGGACAGGTCAGTCAGGCAATAGTTGAAGACAGATAGCAGGTTTCTGGATATGTGTATGTTGGGGTGTGTGTGCTCTGCATGTATAACAAATATACAGTAAATTATGTCTCACTTTCCATCATCTAGAATAATAATGCAACTGTTTTGTGTGACAGTATAATAATAATATAATTATGCATAAAGGAGGTTTACTGGGAACTGAAAGTCTTGGTTATTAAGAGTAAAACAGTAACTAATGTGCTGACTAATTCAGTGAGGAGTAATCATAACATATATATTTATATATACTGATCATTATCCATGTGTGTGATTGTAATTCTCTTTCATTCACAGAGCACCTGAATATTTTGCTGCCCTGCACCTTATGGGGCAAAAATATATTGCCTACATTTATACATATGGAGCAGACATAATCTGTGCATGTGGAGTATAGTTTCCTCTAATTATATCACCAAGAAGAAGGGTGTGGCACTGTGATTACATGGATAAAATAAATTATGTCTTAGGCAACACTGTTTTAAAACACCACATCTCAGAGAAGACAGAAGTAACTGTTTTGTTTCAGTTTTATTAGTTACAATTTGTGTGAGAGAAGTGATATAGAAACTTGCAATTCCTCTATCATTAAATCACACACTCCCATGGCATGTTATTGTGTATATGACTGGATTGAGTTTTTATTCCTCTTAACAGTAAGGCTGACAACTCACTTGCAGGGTTTGTAATTCACATGAGGGTTCACTTCCTGTCTGCAGGGTGCAATAATGCAAAAACAGGCTCAGTCTTCTACTTTTTTCAGCTTTGCTCCCTGCAAGTAGAAGACATGCTTTTGTTCAATGGCGCTCTATTTATTAGGAGCGGGAGAGGGGAGCACATAGATTTCCCCCGTCCCATTCCTTACCTGTTCTATAACTTGCATGTCATTCAAATGCACAACTTATGGAATTGCAGTGAAGGCAGGCTGTGCTTTGCACCTCTGTTCTTTTGCACATCACAGTGAATTACCCCTATGATGATGTGGCTGTGAGAAGACTTTACAGTTATTTAGAGAAATAACAGATCACTTGCTATTACTATTTTGTATGTTATTACTCTCATCAAAAGATTTAAGTTGCATGTTACACCAAGAGATTTGTCAGTCTTGACAAAATTGTGACAAATGTTTCATGAAAATGTGAGGCAGCTGAGGGAATTTTAGGTTCCTTTTATAGGACTGTTTCATGTTTTGTCCCCAGTCTCAGCAAAACCAAAATGAATACACTAGGGTTACATCTATGTAAACTGAAATCAACAACCAAATCACTACATTTTCAAAAAGTATCGGTAAATGAGGTTTAGGAAATCCTCCTTCCAAAGCACGGTAGCTTAGAGATTTGGGACACGTAGGAAGCTAAATAACAAGAAAAAACACTGGATAAATCTTGTTCTATTTTTGTTTTAATAACAATAATTTCCCCATTGGGGCTATTAAAAGAGGATTTCCAAATATGAAATTGTGCTTCCAGGATGCTTTGTTTCTTTTTTCTGAAAGTCTGGGCTACAAATCCACACAAACACACAAAAGCTTATGAAATGGTTATTTTCTTCTTTTGTTACTGGGCCCTGAATTTAAAAAATGTAAAAGTGTCTCTTCTCTGAGCTGCTGTCAGATAACTGAGCTTAGGGACTGACTTACAATATATATATATATATATATACGTATATATATATATATATATATATATATATATATATATATATATATATATAAAATTATAAAAAGGCAGATGGCTAATTCATTGAAATTTACATAACTTGGTTGCATAAAAACAAGTTCATTTTGCATCATAATTGATTAATAATAAGCCCTGTAGCATCAGCTTCTCTGAAAGATATATCCTTGCTTACTGCTAATATTTTGATGATTTTTGATGACCCCTAAGCTTAGTTACTCAGCTGCAGCAGTACTGAACATGTGCAGTAGCACTGTCACTGAAAAGGTGGCGTATCAAAATCATTACTTCACTAGTTGTAAATGAGCAGCGGCTCAAAAACTCAATGATAGTTATAACCAATGGCATAACTAGTAGTTACTGGGCTACCCCTAAACTTTGAGCATATGATATTTTCCATGGACATATATACTGAATGCTCACAAGTCAATGCTGCACAGCCAGGGTCTACTTTCTCTGTGATTATGCTCTTAATGATGCCCTTCATATTAAATTATGTAAAGTTCTTATTAGTAATGGACTTAATATCTTTTGAAAAGAAAATGCCAGCTATCTCACTTTTTCTACATGTATAGCTTGCTTAAAAAGTTTTTCTGTCTCTGAGACTTGTCATTGTGTAACCCACCTTTCAAGCCCTGCAGGTTAAACTAATTAAATTCAGTGTACACGTGGCGCAGAGTTTACTAAAGCATCTGGTACAAACTAACCTTATGGTTTGCTTTCTGTGCCAAATACTTCAATATAGTCAGTGGGACTCATTTATAAACACAGGGCAAATTTGCACCTGGGCAGTAACCCATAGCAACCAATCAGAGATTAGTTTTTCAGACAGCTGTAGGTTGAACACTGTAATTAAACATCTGATTGGTTGCCATGGGTTACCCCACTTCTGTAGAACATGCTGACCATTAGTTTATTATATATTTTGGTCACCTACTCCAGAAAATCAACAGTAATAGAAAAAAAACAAAAACAAAAAAGCATTGTTTAAAGGATCTTGAAAACAAACAGCTATTTGTGTAATTATTGGATTTACATTTGTAAATATAATTGAAATTAACACTAGTGTGTGTCTGGTTGTTTATGTTCTCTAAGTTACTGGTTCCGACTACTGAAACAATATAAAGAGTCAAAAGAGAGAAGAAAATGTGTCTCATGCTAATTGCACTGATTTCTGTGCTGACATGTAGTAATTATCTGTATTAATTACTCCATCAGCCTTATATTGTGAAATTTATATTCTATGTATACTATATAATTTGAGTGAGTTCCTAAGTTCAGTAACTGATAACAGCACAGAGCATGTGCAGTGAATAAGCAGAAATTAAGATGTGAAGCTACAGGGGCATCTTCAGAAGCACAGACCTTCCCTGTTAAAGGGCTGTGGTTGCCTTGGGCAAGCATAATGTACAGCATTTCTAGCCTACTTCCTTAATTAAGCTTTAGTTCTCATTTAAGGAGAGAGGGGCTAACAGTATAGACATTAACAAGGGGAACTTCAGCTTATAAAGCATAGCAGCTTAATTTTTTACATAGAGTGAAGAGAATAAGTCATAATGTATGAATTAGAGGAGAGAGATCTCTATGTGCCAAACTCTGCATGCATTGTGATTCCTCTTAGGGTTTTTTTTTTAAGCAGAAGGGGAATGTGTGTGGGGAGGAATACATACAAAGTTAGAGAGAGTTTTAAGAAAGTCTTAAGAGAAATGGAAATATCTGCTGTATGTAAAATGTGTGATCACAAACAATAGTGATCTATAAGACCTTTGTGCAATGGAAAAATAATGAAGATGACGTTTAGCTCTATAAACTAGTACGAAACCAATTGCAGCATAGCTTGTTTTTATGCTGCAGACAGCTTTGAGGTAGCCAAAAACCACTTCAGTGGAACACAGTACTCAGAAAAAAAAGCAACCGTTTTAAAGAGTTTATGAAACAGGAGGCTTTTTGCAGAGAAGTAACCCACAGAAACCAATAAACACTTAGCCCTGGTCAATCAACTATGTTAAGACTAATCAAAGCAAAATGCTAATTGGTTAGTCTGGGTTACTGTTAGCTTCACTTTTGGGAAATTGCTCTGAAAAGAATTTACCCCAAAGAAGTTACTAGTGGTTCACTGGTGTTTAAGAAAAATGTGGCTGAAATCTTTCAAAAAACAAAGCTCAAAGCGATAGAGTTCACTCCCCTGAACAACTCCGCCCATTCCCACCAGACACCCGGCCCCTTTTTAGATCCACAAACTGCTATGGCCGATTGGGCCCCTAATAGGCCTAGTATCTGGCTGGTCATGATGAGTAATGCGGCATACATTATATCACTGAGAATCACTTTATGGCAGACAATGTACTGTTAACCCCTCCCCCTCACTCTACCACAGGGACTCAAAACTCCCTCATGTCCCACCATGTCCTGCCTGATACCAACTGCCCTATAGAAATCCCCCTGCCTGCAGCCCAGCACTTACTTCATAATAGGCAGAACAACACTTCTGTCTAGAAAGGTCTCCCTCTGCTGTGCCTGCTCTCTCTGGGCTTCTCCCTCCCACACTCAATCTCTGGAATCACTGCAGGAAGCTTTCTTCCATTGGCTAACGTTACAAAAAATTAGAGCTGAGGCAAGACTCCTTCTCCCATTGGCTAAAGTTACAGGAAATTATTACTGAGGCAAGACTCCCTCTCTCATTGGCAATTAGAGCTGAGGCAAGACTCCCTCTCCCATTGGCTAAAGTTACAGGAAATTATTACTGAGGCAAGACTCCCTCTCCCATTGGCTAACGTTACAGGAAATTATTACTGAGGCAAAACTCCCTCTCTCATTGGCAATTAGAGCTGAGGCAAGACTCCCTCTCCCATTGGCTAATGTTACAGGAAATTAGAACCGAGGCAAAACTCCCTCTCCCATTGGCTAAAGTTACAGGAAATTAGAACTGAGGCGACTCCCTTTCCCATTGGCAATTAGAGCTGAGGCAAGACTCCTTCTCTCACTGGCTGCGGGATATTCTCTTCCACTGGCTAAAATGACAGGAAGTGACCATTTGCAGCCATGATGCAAGATGCTGCTCTCCCATTGGCTGCAGGTTACTTTTCTCCCCCTCACTGGCTAAAATTGCAGGGGATGGTTTCTCTCACAGAAAGCCCTCCATGATATGCTTGTGTGTGACACAGGGATGGGGGTGGGGCTGTGTGAGTTACTTTTATACCAAAAAAGCATAAAACTGGTGTAACATTTAAGTTATGTTTATAAAGCTGCACCATGTAAATTAACCCTGCCCTTTGGCAATAATTCCATATAGTAAAGCTGTGAGGCACTTGTTTATAACCCTGTGTTTACCAGAGTTACACCAGAATTTACACACAGAGCCCTTGTATATCAAAATACTTGCACTTACAATAGATGGTGTCTAACTGCCATAACACTGAGTATATGAAGAATCATATATCTGCCGTCTAATATATGTAGAGTCTTTCATTGACTTTTTAGTATAAGCCCTTTATTTAATGCCACCTTTATACTTCCATTAATATGCCCCTATTCATGTTATCCTCTTCCTCTGCTGGGTAGAACTGACATACCACTTGCCAATGTAAGGGCACCAGGAATGCTGCTGTGAATGGACACTGGCAATTTGCCTCATACAAAGTGTAAGTTTACTGTAGTCAGTATTTGACTGGCTCACCGGATACCAGGAAAACTCCCAGTGGGTCCAGGTGTCAGTGGACCCTCATGCTTTTAAAACATTTGGCCTATTTCATGGCCATTCCCTATTTCTATGAGAACAAAGAGGGTAAATGGATGCAATTTTAGATTATAGTATGTAAAGAAAAGAGATGAGGAGAATAGAGGTTGAGTGAGGAGAGGAAGAATAATAGAGTGGGCCCCTGGTCTAAGGTTTTTGGGTGGGCCCTTGATGTCCCAGTCCGACACTGACTGTAGTTGGTCTGTTTAATAGAAAAATAAATCAGGAACACAATAACATTTATACATTGTGTAGGGATGTGTAGAATATCCACCCCTAGTATTATTGTCAGGCAGTCCCTCCATGTTATGGACACCTAATTGGGTCCTAAAATACAGTTGGGAGGGGTACTGTTTGCTCTTTCTGCTCTAAGCTAGGCCCCTGCTACTTCTAACAGTGACCAGCAGATGGCACTGTGCCTGGATATAAAAGGCTCTGAAGCCATGCTTTGAGTCGTCCATTTTGTGTTAGTCCTGGTCTGAGTAAGCAGACAGGACCCCTGTGGAACCTAAACTTAAATAGAGTCTAGTCAGTATAGTGTATATCCTTAATAGGTCGCTCTAGGAGTGACAGACAGTTAGATTATTTAGTTGAGCAGTCTGAGGCTCCTACGAGGATTGTAGTGGGATTAAGATCCCAGGGTACTCATTGCCCAGAAGTAGGGACTAAGTGTACAGACCTAGGGTAGATAGATTCCCCACAGGTTCCACTTAGGGAAAAGGCTGAAAGCTGGGTGTACCTCCTCAAAGCTGCATGTATTGTTCCTATCTCTGAGGAGAATCATACTGACCAAAGGTGTTGTGAGTACTGCCTATTCAATGTCTTGTATGATCCTGCAATGTTCTCATTTATGTACACTCCACTGAGGATTGTATACTGTGCTCAATAAATCTGTTATTTGGTTAAGTTATAAGAACCACTGGCGCCCAATTCTTTGCACCCTGATTATTGTTACAGTTGCACTACACCCTGCTTCCACCTCGATGCGAAGGCTCACTCCCTAAGATTTAAGGTCTCATCCGGAGCATATATACTAGAAGTGAAGCCCATAGTAGAGTAAGGTGCACTCAATTTACTATAGCGCTACAATTGATTTATTCATCTTTACTGTAACTCTAAAATCCCAGTGATTTAAAAAGGGTTACCCCCTCAGCAGGTTGCGGTATGAGAAAGATGAGAATCTTCATCCAAGGGGGAGGGAGCATCACTGCAGACCTATCAACAACCTATTGCAGAGATTTCTCACACCTACTGTGGGTCCAATGCACAAAGATGGAGAGCTCAACCTAATCTCAACACCCTTGTTGTAAGTGTAGGGTGCTTATCCTGAAGACCCTTCCCTCACATAAGGGTCAATGGGTAAATGACAAAAGAAATTCAGATGCACACCTGTAAGTTGCAATTGTGTCCAATCGGTGATTTATTTGAAGCCAAAAGTGCATTTATGTTATTATTTTCCTTAAAATATCCCCCTAGTGTCTTTGTGTGTCCACTCAGAGGTGAGTGGACACACAAAGACACTAGGGGGATATTTTAAGGAAAATAATGACATAAATGCAGAAAATTGGCATTTAAGAGAGTCAGTAAGTAGTGCCTGGGATATTATACTTGGTTTTGCACATATTTTTTAAAGGGGTTGTTCACCTTCAAACAACTAGTTGGTTTCAGAAAGATCACCAGAAATAACTACTTTTTCCAATGACTTTCTATTTTCTATGTGTGACGGTTTTTCTAATATTGAAGTGTATTGAAGCCTCCTTCAGAAGCAGCTCTGGGAGGGGGGGGGTCGCCGATCCTGTAAGTGTAAACTGTTCTAAATGGATACATTTAGTTGATACATTTCTTATCTTTGTCCCTGCTGAGCAGAATCTCTGGGTTTCATTACAGGCAGTTGTTAGACTTGATACAATTGTTGCCAATACTCCAGAGATGCTGCTGAGAAATGTATCAACTAAATGTTGCAAAATTGTAACAGTTTAGAGTCTGCACCTGAATTACTGAGCTGCCAGACTCAAACACCAGAGACATGAAAACTTAGATTTTGGAAAACACGTAAAAAAAATAAATAATGGAAAGTAATTGAAAAAAGTCTTTATTTCTGGGGAACAATCTAAAAACAACTGAATTGAAAAAAGTGTTTGGAAGGTGAACAACCCCTTTAATTTTAAAAGTGAATATGAGAGAGTTGAGCATGGGGGGAGGAATGGGAAAACAGGGAGACTAAATATTCTAATATAGTATAAAATAGTATTGGGTACCAGATTCCTCTTCTAATAATATATTGCTATTCACATCTATTTCTATAAGTCACACTGTATTCAAGTGTCTGGTTTAAAGGATATTGAGATAGAACTGTCAGAGCTGTGATATTGTCAGCCACCAACAGTCACCTTGATGCTGCCATAAGTCTGAAGGGTGACAGTTGGTAGCTGTCTGGGTGAGATCACACATTAAAAATCAGTAAGGTAGAAAGGAATATTCCAATATCATTTGTATTTGGACTTCATTTTGCAATGATTTTCTCTTCAGTTGCACTGCCCTACAGTTTTGAATTGTAGCTGTCATCTGGTTGCTTGGGTCCCATTTTCCTTAGCAACATTGACATGTGTGCCAACTTTGCAGCCAATCACAGTTGGTATAAGAAATCATGTGATTGGCCGCATGGCTAAATGACAGTTAAAATAACGGGCTTCTCACTTTCATTTCTGGGATCAGAGGTGAGTGGACCAGCACACACACTGAGGGGGGGGGGGGAATTTACAAAAATGCAGAAAATTGACTTTAATTGTGCCACTGAATAGCACCTGTGATATTATCCTTGGTTTTACTCATATTCTTGTATCTTAATGAATATAAAAGGTGATTATGAGAGTTGGGGTTGGGGAAGGAATGGGGCAGCACTTGCTGTTCAGGTTGCTCATTTTGTATATAAAATTGCTATCTGTAAAAGCTCTTCAGGGTAAAGTTTTGTTGGAGTTTTGTTTGCTCTTCAGGGTAAAAAGTTGGTACTTCCCAGGCACTAATCCCCTCAAGCTGCCTGAGGATGTTGACAGTTAATGACAGGCAGCCATTGCTTTTTACTGATCTGAAATGTCTAATGCTCCCAACAGCCCCTATCGGACATTCAGCCTTTAGTCTTCTAACTGTCACTGACCTACAAGTCCCAGAATCCCATATAAGACCATCAGCCTTTAGTCTTGTAACTGCTACTGACCTATAAGTCCCATCATTCCCTTTCAGCCCTTCAGCCTTTAAACTTCTGTCACTGACCTACAAGTCCCAGCACCCCCTATCAGTCTTTTAGCTTTGAGTCTTCTAACTGTCACTGACCTACAATGTGGGCGGTTGACAATGTATCACCTGAGAGCTTTTTGTTATGTAGCCATGATCTCCAACTGGAGGGCCCCACCAATTAATTTTAGCATAAACCAGTAGTGAAAGGGCACCTATGCATGCTGAGAGTTGCTCAGGCCAAAGAGCATCCTGGAAAAGAAATACCTTCCCTGCTTCAACTGTGTCCTTTCTCATGGAAAACCCTTAAGTCTACAGAAATACAAAGATGGCGAGATTTAAAGTGGCAAGTGATCTGATGCCTTTTATAGACTGGTGAGCTTTAGATGGCGTAGATCAGCATGTCCCCTTTACTAGCTATTTTATAGGCAGGGTCATTTGTTTCCTAGAAATTCTGGTCTGGTCTGAGCTTTGCCCATAGTGATCTAGTCCCCCCATAAAAAATATGTCTTATACAAAACTGCAGCTCCCAGCATGCCCAGATAGCTTTGCTGCTGCTGCCGGGAAATAAGAAAGACAAGCAGGCGCTCAGTACACAATGACATCGATTTTTCAGCAGTTACTTGGCTACATCTTCCTCCATCAGCCATGTCTTACACGTGTGCACTATGTATAATGAGAGGCATGGCAGGTATGACAGCAGGTTAAAAAGGCATTCTGGGAATTGTAGTACAACAGTATCAGGTGAGGGGGCAATGTCAGTGCTCTTCTCTGATTTGATGGTTAAACATGTGGCTCACCTTTAAGTTTACCTTTAGTATGTTAGAGAATAGCAAATTCTAAGCAACTTTTCAATTGGTCTTCATTATTTACTTTGTATAGTGTGTCAATTGTTTGCCTTCTTCTCCAGCTTTCAAATGGGGGTCACTGGTCCCATCTAAAAAAACAAATGCTCTGTAAGGCTACGCATTTATTAGGTTATTGCTACTTTTTATTACTCCTCTTTCTATTCAGACCCTCCCCTATTAATATTCCATATTCCTATTTAAATCAATGCATGGTTGCTACGTAATTTGGACCCTAGCAACCAGATGAAATTGCAAACCGAAAAGCTGCTGAATAAAAAGCTAAATAACTAAAAAACCACAAATAATAAAAAAATTTAAATTGGTTGCAAATTGTCTCAAAATATCACTCTCTACATCACTCTAAACGTTAACACAAAGTTGAACAACCCCTTTAAGCAAACTTTTAATTAGCATGGCTAATTCTAACCAACTATTCGATTGGCCTTCATTGTTTATAGTTTTGAATTGTTTGTCCCCGCTTCTGTAATTGCTACTTTTAGTACTCATCTGTCTATTGAGTCTTTCCTATTCATATTTCAGTCTCATTCAGGTCATTGCATGGTTGCTAGAGTAATTGGGACCCTAGCAATTGGATTGCTCAAATTGCATACTATAGAGCTGCCGAATAAAGAGCTAAATAACTAAAAAAATCACAAATAATAAAATTGCAAATTGTCTCATATGATCACTCTCTACATTACACATAACTCCCAGCAGCCTAATCAGAGCTTCAACATCAGTTGTTGCTGAAATCTAAATTCTAGAGATGATAAAATAAAACTTCTTTTCATCAGCAGGGACTAGGCAACCATGCTATAATAGATACATTTTGATTCAAAGGGTAACTTTCCCTTCAAAGCTGTTATTTGATGCAATGTTATTGCTGTCAAGGTGTGAATACTGATATAAGGCAGTGTATGCTGATATGTAGGGCCGGTGCACGTGAGCTCACAATCTCTTGTTTCTTTTCCTCTACCATAAAGTGAAAGTTCTGAGCGACTAAGCGATTTCAGAGCGATTTCGGAACGATTTTCAAATCGACTTTCAGTCTTCAGAGATTTTCAGCGTTTTTCAAAGCGATATTCAGTGAATTTTTCCACCTTTTTTTTTACGTCTATTATAAATAACATCTTTCATCGATGTCTGCTTATATCACTTTTTTATTCCCAACTGCTCTTTTAAGAGCACAAAGACTGGGGGTGCAATGCCATTCTGGGCCCCCCAGAGGAAGGTAAGGCAGCCAATACCATTTTATTTAAATTAAGGGTTTAAAGTATACAATGTTAAGTAAAGTATACAATGTTAACCCATTCAGTAACACAGAGCAGGCCATATGCAGCTCTATAAAGGGTACATATTGGGGGCAGCTTATTACAGAATCAGACGGTAAACTTGAAATCTGTACCCAGCTGTATTATAAGGGAATTACATGTCACTAGAAATGAATAATAGTATGTTCTTATCCAGGGGTTTAACTATAGAGGAATGAGACCCTGTGACTGATGGGGGACCAGAGGTTTAGGGGACAGTGGTTTGGGGGGGCAGAGATTTAGGGGGCACGGTGGATTATTAATCAATAAATGGGTTCATGAAAATGCCTTAGTGTGCCCTAAAATAATTGTGCTATGGGGCTCAGTAACTTCTAATTGAATCACTGTCCTGTATACTTTACTGAGTAGTAACTTTGGGGAAAGGGTATCTGTCACACTGGGAAGTACCATGTAGTACCAAGTGTTGGACCATATAATGTCCCTTTACACTAATGATCTTTCTTTTTCCCTCAGTGACAAGTGGAATGCGGTCCCTCTCCGAGACTTATAAGGTGAGTAGAAAAGAGGTTAAAATACACGACTCAGTAACTGTAGGGGCTGCCTGGCAGTAGGTTTGGTGATGCTCCCGTCCAGTTGTAAAACCCTCTCACCTGGCAGTTGCCTCGCTATTTCAAGTACCTTATTGCCAATCCTCCCCTCTTCCTCTGTCTGTCCCCCAGGTAAGTCATACATTTTTTTGATACCCTGTGGCATATTATGTTATCAATAAAATTCCTCTTTTATTCTATTCTATTTTCCAGCCTCCTGATGGTCGGCTGACCAAGGACGTGCTTCTCGGAGTGGGTGGAACTGGAGACGTGTTTAAAGGGGTTGTTCACCTTCAAACAACTAGTTGGTTTCAGATAGATCACCAAAAATAACGACTTTTTCCAATTACTTTCTATTTCCTATGTGTGACGGTTTTTCTAATATTGAATTGTAAAGTGTAATTTCTCTCCTTCTGAAGCAGCTCTGGGAGGGGGGGTCGCCGATCCTGTAAGCTGTTCTAAATTGATACATTTAGTTGATACATTTGTTATCTTTGTCCCTGCTGAGCAGAAGCTCTGGGTTTCATTACAAGCAGCTGTTAGAATTGATACAATTGTTGCTAATACTCCAGAGATGCTGCTGAGAAATGTATCAACTTAATGTTCCAAAATTGTAACAGTTTAGAGTCTGCACCTGAATTACTGAGCTGCCAGACTCAAACACCAGAGGCACGAACATTCAACTTTAAGCTTAGATTTTGGGAAAAACGTAAAAAATAAATAATGGAAAGTAATTGAAAAAAGTCTTTATTTCTGGGGAACAATCTAAAAACAAGTGAATTGAAAAAAGTGTTTGGAAGGTGAACAACCCCTTTAAGGTAAGGGAAAAACCAAACACTAAGGGTAAGGCCACACGAGGAGATTCAAGGAGATTTTGTCGCCTGTCGACTAATCGCCTCGTCTTTTGAGCAACTATCTCCCTGAACTGCCTCAGCGTTTTTCCCCATAGGCTACAATGAAAAGTCGCCTGCGCTAATGCACACACGGCGATGCGTTTTTGCCTGAAATTGCCTCACTGAGGCAACTTTGGGCAACTATTGAAAACGCATCGCTGCGTGTGCATTAGCGCAGGCGACTTTTCATTGTAGCCTATGGGGAAAAACGCTGAGGCAGTTCAGGGAGATAGTTGCTCAAAAGACGAGGCGATTAGTCGCCAGGCGACAAAATCTCCCTGAATCTCCTCGTGTGGACTAGCCCTAAATGGCAGTGGGAACTGGAAGCAACTTCAAAGTGCTAGTGGCATGTTGTGGTCCCCAAATAGAATAGACAGTAAGCTCCATTTGTTCCCAAAATGAATCTTGATATTTGCAGCTAATATTGAATGTTAAGTAAACCTTTTCTATCTGTGTTACAGGGTCGCCACCATCGCAAAGGAGTGGTGGCTGTGAAGATAGCCAACATCAGCAGGGTAGTGTATTTTTATAGTTCCATTCTCCATATCATTCCTATTTGTGTGGTTGACTATGTGAGCTAAAGAGTTTCCCGTTATCTCACTCCAGGTCTGTTTGCCGGGAAATTAATTTTCTCCAGAAGTTCGGCGGCCACAAGAACGTCGCCGCTTTCCATGGAGCCTATTACAGTGCTCCACTTAATAAGTGCTCATCGGAGCTGCTGGAGGTAAGAAATTATTTGCTGTATCACGTTTATCCCTCTTGTGCCAAAGGGATCTCCATTCAAGGTAATAGAAGGCTTTAAATAATTTATTTCTATTTTTCAACTGCAGATTGTCCTTGAATACTGTGGGGGCGGCTCCCTATATGACATGATCAATTCCACCAAAGGCCAATCCCTGAGAGAGACCTGGATTGGCTATATCTGCAAAGAAGTGTTAAAGGTAAGACCAGATTTGCTTTACACACACACAAATATATATATACTTTTTGTAGATCATTATTATTATTGTTAATGCTTAGACCTATGTCTGTTATAGCCTTATAACATAAATCTCAATCCCCCCAGGCACTCAAGCACATCCATAAGAACAGGGCCGTGCACCGAGACATCAAGAGCCCGAACATAATGCGTACAGAGAAAGGGAAGGTGAAGCTGAGTGAGTAAAACAGTTATAAGATGATGGGAAGCTTCTGTGAATATATAGTCAGACGGTTTCATAATACAGGTCTTTATGTTATTGCAATTAAAAATAAATTTTTCATTCATTTGTCATTTCAGTCGATTTTGGACTCTGCTGGGACCTGGACCCACAGACTGGAAAGTGCTATGAGAGTGAAGGCACTGCGCACTGGATGGCGCCCGAGGCCATAAGGAGGAGAGGCAAACCAGTGGCGTATGACACCAAAGTATGTTATATTTATGATACTTGTTGCACTTACCTTTCATTGTTACTGTACATTTTTCTCTAACCTCTCCCATTCCTGTCTGCACAAATTAGTGCTGCATTCAGTTAACGTCAATTTATGTTACAGAAGAGCTAAACTTGAAGCCACATGGGCCAATTCTTCTTCTGTGTTTTTCATTCATTGTATGTAGGCACTGGTGGAAAAACCAACTGGGCAACAAGTAACTTAGAAATACACTAACCCAATCTCTCCTTCTAATGCTTTTTGGTGTAATTTTTTCCAGTGTGACATCTGGTCACTGGTCGCCATCTTCTCCCACACACATCTTCTTGCTTTGACCGGTGTCTTCTGGCACATGCGCAGTAGGAACATTTACTGGTACTGCTATACTGCGCATGCGCAGAATGTCATAATGTTTTCCGATTTCACTTCGTGACATTCGGCGAATGCAGTATAGCCGTACCGGTAAATGTTCCTACTGCGCATGCGCCAGAAGATGCCGGTCAAAGCAGGCAGAAGACGCGCGTGGGAGAAGATGGCGACTGTGAACTCCGTGGACAGGACCTGCACAGAGGGGTGAGTAACAAGTTAGGGGCATTTGCCCAGGGGGACAGGTAGGCCAGGGGGGAGGAGGGAGGGGGTAACACAGGGGAGGGGTTTTGCGCCCAGGGGGTTTCTTTCTCCTTTAATGGATGTGAGCCTTTCCAACCTCAATAAATATAAATAAATCTACAATTAAAAAAATAGCATCTATTATATAAATAAAGCTTTTAATACATATTTTCTTTGTGTTTTTGCTTTTTTATAATACCATAGTCCTGTCAGGGAACTTTTGAGATGATGGACACCTGAAGTGCAAGGGAAAGCAGTAACTGAAAAGAGAAGCAATTAAGTGGCAGGGGTGGGAGAAATGGGTGAAAAGAGGTGTTAAAAATTAAGAGGTCGAAGGAAGGAAGAAGCCATGTCTGGGCCCAATCCTGTTGATTTTTACAGAGGCCAGAGTTTTGGTCACTGTCCAAAGCCTTGAAGGACACTTTTTCATAATTAAACATCACATAAACAATACATATTGTGTATATAAACATATAACTGGGATTAGTACATTGTAAGACTGGGTTTTGGTGTTACAGATGTATTAACGTGTCATTATTCTTAGTACATTTTGGGCCTAGCAGGGACTATCCCATAAAGATACCAGTAGGAAGTTTTGGGCCTGTGGGATTGACACATACCCAACATGTTGATTTTTGTACATTTTGGGCTTAGAAAGAACTGACCCATAAATATGTCACTGTCATTAGAAGGCTTCTATCCTGGATGGACCAGCTTATTAACATGCTATTATTTTTATTTTGGGTCTCTATGTATAGAAAGGTATTTGCCTAGTAGAAAAGCTCTATGAGCCCTGGGCCAAAGGGAGGTGTGCATAATTTTAATTTACATGAATTTTCATTTATATATTACCCTAGTACCCTGCTCCCCACTGTTGCACAGCACATCTGCCTCTCTCTGGAACAATAGATAGAGGAAGATCCCACACCACCAGGGTATCCAGGAAGGGACCTTCTGCTAAATAAGGGATGTAAACTTACCAATGATACTGCTATTGGACGTGTGAAGCTATTCAGCAGCCCTGGGTCCAAATATTAATCCATATTATTCCAGGTTTTGCTTGCCCTTTTAGGAAAGGCATGGTGAGAGAGGCAGAGCATTGGGTTAAGCTTATTTATGTGCAAGGTACTGCTGTATTAGCTTCTTGGTTCTGTTTGGCCCAGGCCTTTTAAAGACACTTTGATATTAGTCTCCACGCCCCCTGCTGGACATTGCTTTCCCACATTTTTGAAAACAGTAGCATGAAGCTGATCAGTCCACCATACTGCACAAATCTTATTGATCATAGTTTCCATGCCAGCTGATATCCATGAGTATTGGAAACAGGATACTACTCCTGAGAGATGGTGCCATGACACCATGTTTTTATTGGAGCCTGGTGTCCCTTGCACTGGTTTAAACTGGGTGAAGCTACAGTACAGTAAACTCCCAAGAAGTATTCTACTGAGCTAGGGTAGCACAAGAGATATCTGGGACCAATGAACACATCACGTCGCTGTGCTGTGGTGAAAAGCACCCCGGGTCTGTGAAAATAACTGGAATGTTGAAGTAAAGAGGCGCCCACCCAAGACTTCTGAATTCAGCAGACCAACAACATGCTCTTTTCACCATGATCCAGATTTCTGACACAGGAAGCTAATGAAATTTCTTTGCTCCCCCTTAAATTCAATGTATGATACCAAATACATGAATGACTGACCCAAAAATCTATAGCATTTATATCTCATAGCTCATAGTATCACTGGGATTGCTCCAGACAATCTAAATATTCTAAAAGTGGAATCAAACTGAAAGTTTATGTTGTTTATTCCTCCTGGCACTGAGAGTACTCTGTAGAATTAAATAGATGTTTAATAGGTGGGTCCTGGCATTTTAAATACTCAGAGGCCCACACAGCCCCACCCACGATCGGCCCAATATTAAGTCATGGTCTATGGCAAGGGTCCCCAACCTTTTTTTACCCATGAGCCACATTCAAATCTAAAACTAAGTTGGGGAGCAACACAAGCTTGCAAAAAGTTCCTGGGAGTGCCAAATATGGGCTGTGATTGGCTATTGGTAGTCCTTATGAGGACTTGCAGCCTACAGGAGGCTCTGTTTGGCAATACACAAGGTTTTTATGTTACTAAAACTTGCCGTCAAGCTTTGGATCCAAAAAACAAGCATGTGTTTTGAGGCCACTGGGAGCAGCATCCAAGGGGTTGGAAAGCAACATGTTGCTCACGAGCCACTGGTTGGAGATCACTAGTTTATGGCATCCCTTCTGGGTTAGGGCAGTACTATCACTCAGGGATTGTGGCCCCCAAATGGTAGCTATTATCTACTCCCTCCAGAAAGCTTTAGCGTGATTCCTCCCATAGAACCTTTATTTTGCATTCTTTGCTGCAGTCACAGTGATACTATCAATAAGCTATGAGACATATACCCCAATCCAAGCCCAAGTGCAATATACAAAGTGCAATTTTGGGAAAAAAGTTGCCATGTACCCAAACCCATACCCACAATGCAGTGTTTTATTCCATTCCAGCATAATTGTGGTCATGAGAGGCATTTGCACCTGACGCAATCGCATCAGATGTGTCACAACACACACAATTCCACCGAAAAGTTGTGGAGTTCATCATTTCTGGCGCTTGGAGTTGATATGTCGTCTGATCCTTTAGGAGGACACAAATACCTTTACTGAATGGTGTCAACTTGATTGACCTGTGGTGCTTAGTGCCCTTCTGGAGGGTCCTCCCCTTCATTGTCATAGGTAGCTGAGGGAGTATATGGGTGCCCCTGCACCCTCCAAACTTGTGGCCACTGCATGTGCAGCTAAAAAATTCCCCCGTCTTGCCACCTGCAATATGCATATTGTGGATCCAGCAGGCCCAGGTGCAAAGTCACCCCCCCACTCCCACTCCCAGTAGTTACAGCATTGCACCCCTTAATATAGTGAATTCCCCTATGAGCCGGAGTCAGAAACTTATGTGAATGTAACACTGTTTCTAAAAGCAATTATAAGTTTGAAAGCATTCATCAAATTAAATGTTGCATGCATAAAATACCACATACATCAAATTGCCCGGGCACATTTATAACATGCCACAGAAAGAGCTTAAAAATTAAAGGCAATAATCAGTCAAAGCATTTTGCAAATGACTTTAATGTTATCTGCTGCACAATGTACAGTTTAGATAATTAGGTATTTAGGTAATTGTATCGACACATGATCATTTGCTCAATTACAGAATGTTACATCATACCTCCTAACTATCCTATTTTCTGCAGGACAGTCATGATTTTGACAGCTCAACGCGCAGTTACTGTTCTGTCCCGAGTTTCTCTTTGATGTCATGCACTGATGCCATAAAACATGGCCCTAAAACTCTCAGAAATGTGTTAAAATTTTCATAACCTGCCAAATATTGTAAAATGGACATGATAATAAGGGGACCTAAGCCATAAAATGGTTGTAGCCAAAAAAAATTGAGCCTAATATTTTTGTCCCTCTTTATGTTTTTCAAATGTTGGGAAGCATGTGTTTCATTGCTCTCCTCTGCCCCATCTCACTCATAGCCCTGTTCTACTGTCTGCATTAACAATGACATCAAACAGATTGATCTTCATATTTACACATACCACAATAATGTCACTATATTTTTGAGAAGAAAAAAAGAAAAGAAAAAAAGAAAGAAAAAGAGAAAAAGAGAGAGAGAAAGAGAGAGAGAGAGAAAGAGAGAAAGAGAGAGAGATAGATAGACAGACAGACAGACAGACAGACAGACAGACAGACAGACAGATAGATAGATAGATGCAGGGCCGGGCCAAGGGGTAGGCAGAGTAGGCACGTGCCTAGGGTGTAAAACTGGGGGGGCACCAGGCACATACCTCATATGTCACCTACTCCATGTCCGGTCTGCTCTCTGCCTGACTCTCTCAGGCCTTTTCTTCTTTCTGCGCTCCTGCACCACATGCATGAATGAATTGGCGCGAACGTAAGTTCACGCGCAGGAGTGCAGAAAGATGAAAAGATAGTCAGGCAGAGAGGGGACTGCACGCAAGCACCTCGTCCACTGGCTTGCCTAGGGCACCCATGCAGTGCAGCCTGGCCCGGGATAGATAGAAAGATAAATATTTAGTTGACTTGGTAATTTTGGTGTCAGACGGACTTGCCTCAAGTCTCTGCACTCTGAAACAGTGTAGAGGCCTGTGGCAATTATACAAAAGCAGCAATCAGTGTTTACAGTGCAACAAACTGTGGGATTTTCTGCATACTGCACATTCTGCAAAATCAATATCCCCTCTCATTCTATGCAGAAGCAGCCTGAGCCAATTTCTTGCTATACATTAAAAATCCCACAGGTTGGCACCAGAGTCACAGAAATGTTCACCGGTGAACACTGGTGACAAAACCCTCATTCTTATAAAGAGGGGTATAGCCCAAAAACAGATTTTGAAAATTTGAAAATAATAACCACATAAAAACATTCACACTACATGTCTTCATTCCATTGATGGGGAGGCTGAGAGTGGGAGAGAAGAGAAGCATTGAGGCAGGATTGTTCTGTAGAGTCCAATGTACATGAGGAAAGAAAGGGCAAATGTCCAGCATGTGGTTAGACTGCACAAAACTAGGGTATTGATTAGAAGATGCACAATACACAGTTCAAGGGAAAAAAGTGCTAAGTGGCAGCTGTCTGGACATATTTTTCTGCCACCTCAATGCTGCTCATGAGTCGTGCTGTGCAAGAGAGTGCAGAGGCCACACCACCAGCTCAATTCATCCATATGTCCTAGAACTGGAGCAAGTGCCATGACTTCTCCTCCTCCTGATGGCTTTCTCATAATCCACTTTGTGTCCTCTGTCTTGAGGTCTCATACGACAAAATTACATTGTTGTTTTTTTTATAGTGGATAAGGTGCCCAGTGTGTTTTTCTTGAACCAATCATTTGAGAGTGACAGCAGCAAATCAGCAGGCACTAAAGCCAGAAAGGTCTTAAAGGGATCCTGTCATCGAAATGCATCAGTTAATAGTGCTACTCCAGCAGAATTCTGCACTGAAATCCATTTCTCAAAAGAGCAAACAGATTTTTTTATATTCTATTTTGAAATCTGACATGGGGCTAGACATACTGTCAATTTCCCAGCTGCCCCTGGTCATATATATATACCCCACATTTGTAAGGGCAAATAAAGAGGCAGGCAGACAAATAGATGCATATTAATATAGAGGAATATGTGACAAAGTGATTGAAATAAGTAGACAGACAGAAAGACATACATGATAAACAGAGACAGACAAACACAGATAAAATCAAATGCGACTAAATTTGAAACAAGTTTTTTCTCCAAAAAAACTTAAATGTCAAGAAGGCTAATCGTCTTCAAATGGGTCACTGGACCTCTGCCATTGACTTCTACATTAACTCGGCAGGTGTGAGGTGATGATTTGTCTAATTCGAATTGTTCCCAGGGTCAAGGTTTGATAAACCTCGAGTTTGGATTATTCCCTAATCAAATTTGTGAGTTTTGACCAAAAATACAATTCAAATTTACTATTCGACCCTTAATAAAGCTACCCCTAAGTGTCCATCACTTACAAATATGCACTTTTGGTGGGTGAGGTTTAATGGCCCATCGTCATGCTGTTTATCTCACATAAAAACATTCCGCGTATGGCTCCTGGATTTGTCTGGGTCAGGAGTCGATTAATGAAATCGTTTTTTTTTTAAATTTTTCAGCTTTTTTTTTTGGGGGGGGGGTGGGGGGTTGGGAAGACAAATGGAAATATATTCTGCTATAATTGCCCCTCACATAAACGGGTTTCAGAATGCGCTGTCATTGTTCAGTTAACTTGCTCTAATTTAAGTTGTCCTTTATATATTTTGTTACTGTAACAGAATGTTGGAGGGGGCAGCAGTCTGTTCGGGAGGAGGGGGGCATTTTACACAAGCTTTGTAAGTTGAGCTGTAGGTATTGTGAATTTTGTAAAATGGTCCATTTAATCTTGTATGTTAAATTTGTAAATATTCTGCAATATAGTATTTTATGCCATGTACCTTTTTCAGGGGGTCGTTATTATGCAAGCAAATGCTTAAACATGGAGATACGTGTTATTTTATCAATGAGCCCCCTTTGCCCCTCTCTACACTGGACCCTCATGTATTGTGTCATTCACATTGTCATTTACATTGAATGATGATAATAGAGAAATAGTTGGCTCTTGCAGCTGAACTTGTGTCTAAATAAAAGCTAGAAGTAGCATTCCATGGATTCATGAGTGGATTTTCTGCTGATTTCTGTCTCGCTTCTGACCTTACTCATCCCAAATGCTTTCTCTGTTTACATTATACTGTATATAGCCTTCATTCAATACACAGGCTGCTCTGGAGCACAAGTAACAGATGATAGATCAGCTACAATGTCCCAAGTCCCAAGCTTATTGGCCTGTGTATGGAGCACACCAAGGAGACTGCCGACTGATACCTGCCTGAAAATTTACCATATATCAAATGCACAGGATTAACAATCCCATCATGATGATGATGACCAGTTGTTGATGTAGTCCTCACCCCAATGTTCTGTATTCCCATTGTTGTGATCTGATCATTTGGCCCACTATCACCCAATCTCAATGTGGGTATATTGATTTGTTTGATGACTTCTCCAAACACGCAGATCTTTTATTATGGAGGAAGAAGATGGAATTCCGCTATACCGGGCAACTTTAAAAAACAGAATATTTCTTTTTCAGTGTTAAAAGACACTTGGCATACTTAGCTTGACGCATTGCTTATGATTAAGGGCAGAAACGCCCAAAACGTCAAACTAAGTATGTTGCATGTCTTTTAACACTGACAAAGAAAGATTCTGGTTTTTAGTTGCCCGGTGTTGTGGAATTCAGTCTTCTTCTTCCTCCATATATTTTGTGGGGTATGGGACGGTGAGTTGGAGGCGTTGTTTCATTTGCCTTCTATTATAAACTGGATTTTTGTTTATGCCAGCTTTCATCACAAGCAGGCAATGGCTGGTGTGACTGGCTTGTGGGCCATTAAGTCTGGTACAGCTCTCAAAAACAGCAGGCTTACGTATTGGTCAAACTTCCACACCAGTTATTCACAATTCTTTGAACCATCTAAGGTACATTCAGGGGCAATCCTGGCCCCTCCGCCGCCTGAGGCAGCAGCAGTTGCTGCTGCCCCCCCCTCCCCCGGAAATTCCCTCTTATTTTTGCTGCCCCTGGTACCTAGTGAGGCGCTGCAGCCTGAGGCGACAGCCTCAACTTGCCTCATTGGCGAAGCACCCCTGGGTGCGGGTAGGTTTGCTTCTCTCTCCCCGCTGTACTTTTAAAGTTCTTCCACCTGTTCCCTCTTTATCATTCTCCTCATTTGAGGCTCACTGCATTAGGCTCTTTTCTCCTGTTTCACTCTGCATTGCTGTTATATATCGACCACCAGGACCAACTGCACAATTTCTGGACAACTTTGCAGCCTGGCTTCCTTACTTTCTTTCATCTAACATCCCATCCATCATATTAGGTGACTTTAATATACCCGTTAACAACATTAACAACTCTTCTGTCTCTAAACTTCTTTCACTAACCTCCTCCCTAGGCTTATCTTTGTGCTCAGACTCCCCCTCTCACTCCAATGGTAATGCTCTGGATCTCATATTTACCAGACTCTGTACAACCTCCAATTTTACTAACTCCCCATTTCCCCTCTCTGATCACAATATGCTCACATTTCAACTCTCACTAACTCCCTCCTCACCCCCTGCTATTCCCCAAACACGTACTTACCGTGACTTGCAAGCTGTAGACGTGTCGCATCTCTCTTCTTCCTTTGACTCTCTTCACTCTAATATCTCAGCCATCTCATGTCCTAATGTGGCTACCTCTGTCTACTATAGTACTCTCACCACTGCCCTAAATGAGCTTGCTCCTATAAAAACTAAACGTTCTCGACCCAAACCACTTCAACCTTGGCATACTGCTCATACAAAAGCGCTCCAAAGACATTCACGTGCACTTGAGCGTCGCTGGCGCAAATCCCGTTCAGAATCAGACTTTTGGAGCTACAAATCCGCCCTGCGCTCCTTTAACACCAGCCTCTTCCAAGCCAAACAAACATACTTTACTTCACTCATTAACTCCCTTTCTAAAAAACCAGCACAACTTTTCTCCACCTTTAACACTCTCCTTTCCCCTTCTCCACCCCCTCCATGCACATCTGTCTCTGCTCAAGATATTGCTGAGCACTTCAAAAACAAAATTGACACTATCAGAAGGGACATTACACTACTCAACCCCCCTAGACTTCCACCACCCTCCCTGCACACTGCCCAGTCTCTCCTGTGCTCCTTCACCCCTGTCACTGATGAGGAAGTCTCAAAGCTTCTGGCCTCTTCTCACCTTACCACCTGCCCGCTTGATCCAATTCCCTCGAAACTTCTCCGCAATACCAATCCTTGTCTAATCAAAGCCTTAACTCACCTATTTAATCTTTCGCTCTCAACTGGACTGTTTCCTTCTCAACTAAAACATGCTCTTGTCACCCCCATTCTGAAAAAACCCTCTCTTGATCCCTCCAATCTTGACAACCTCCGACCTATCTCTCTGCTACCTTTCATCTCTAAACTACTTGAGCGCCTAGTCTACAACCGACTTACCTCATTCCTCTCTGACAATAACCTGCTGGACCCCCTACAATCTGGTTTTAAGCCACAACACTCCACGGAAACTGCCCTGACTCGACTAACTAATGACCTTTTAACCGCTAAAGCCAACAATCATTTCTCACTACTAATACTGCTTGACCTCTCAGCCGCATTTGACACTGTAGATCACCCTCTCCTCCTCCAGTCCCTCCAGTCGCTTGGCCTTCGTGACACAGCCCTGTCCTGGTTCTCTTCTTACATCACCAATCGTTCCTTCAGTGTCTCCTACAATGGAGTATCATCTTCTCCCCTACCTCTTTCTGTTGGAGTTCCTCAAGGCTCTGTCCTGGGACCATTACTATTCTCCCTATATACTTCCTCCCTTGGCAAATTAATAAATTCGTATGGTTTCCACTACCACCTCTATGCGGACGATACTCAAATCTATCTCTCATCTCCTGATCTCAACCCAGAACTCCTAACTCGCGTCTCCTCCTGCCTGTCCGTTATTTCTACCTGGATGTCGCAACGCTACCTTAAATTAAACCTCTCTAAAACTGAAATGGTTCTCTTTCCTCCAAGAAACACCAGTAGCATCCCCGAAGTATCCATCATAGTTAACAATTCCACTATCACCCCCTCTCCCCAGGCCCGGTGCCTTGGGGTTATCCTAGATTCTGCCCTGTCATTCACTCCTCATATTCAGTCACTTATTAAATCATGTCACTTCCACCTAAGGAACATATCCAAAATACGATCATTTATCACCCAAGACGCTGCCAAAATTCTTATTCACTCTCTCATCATATCGCGTCTAGACTACTGTAACTCTCTTTTAATTGGCCTCCCCCTCCAGAGACTGTCACCTCTCCAGTCCATAATGAACACTGCTGCGAGGCTCATACACCTCAGCAACCGCTCATCCTCTGCCTCGCCATTCTGTCAATCCCTGCACTGGCTTCCGTTACCTTTCAGAATCAAATTCAAATTAATGACACTGACTTTCAAAGCACTTCACAACTCTGCTCCACCCTACATCTCTGAACTCATCTCTATATACTCACCCACTCGCTTACTTCGCTCCTCTACTGACCTGCTACTCAACTCTTCTCTCATTACCTCCTCACATGCTCGCATTCAAGACTTTGGAAGGGCTGCACCCCTCCTCTGGAACGCTCTCCCACGATCTGTCCGACTTTCTCCCAACCTTTCTGCTTTGAAAAAATCTCTGAAAACGCACTTCTTTCGAGAAGCCTACCCTCACTCTGCTTAACTACCAAACGCAACACCACATACAACACCACATTTCTCACCCACTTACTTCGATCTTGCCCACTCCCACACCTTGTGTATTACTCCCTTCCCTTTAGACTGTATGCCTATGCATAGGGCCTTCCTCACCTCTTTGTACCTGTATTGATTGTGATGTTTGTTACTCCATATATTCTATGTATGTAATTCATGTGATGTAGTTGTATAATCACAGTTACTTTACAGTGCTACGCAATATGTTGGCGCTATATAAATACATGTTAATAATAATAATAATAATAATTTCAGTTGTGATAAGCAACATGCACACCTGTTCATTCCTGTACCATAATACATCCCTCAATTGCATATCATAGTTTTTGGGTTAGCTTTGTGCTTTCTGAAAGTTTGGTGGGTACTGTGAAGTTTGGGGGGATCACAGCGGGATTGTTAGCATAAATGTAGGCCACTCCAAGGTGAAAAGAAAAACAGTCCATTTATTTTGAACAAAAAGAGCTTCCAGCAGCAGTCAAAATGCAACAGAAAGTAAAACAGCTTCATTCAGCAACATAAAGTCCAGAAATAAACAAAAGTTTTCATTACCCGCAAGGTACTATCCAGGCTTGGTCTGTGGGGAAAACACCAGGAAAATATCCCCCTGGCTATAAGGCCCCCCAGGTCTCTCAAAACACAGCCGTTCCAACAAATACAGCCCAGCCCTATTGTGCAGCTCCTTCTCTCACACACCAGCACACCTGCTGCTGACTCCCTTAAACACCCCATGGCTGTCCAGCCCACCTTCTGGCTGCTTAACCCTCTGGTGTTTCTTAAAGGGAACATTCTTAAATGAATGGCTCAGAACCTAAAACCTATAAACCTATAAATCCCGTCCGGCTTGTACAGTACAAAGATCTAATAGGGCAGATTACCCATCTGTGGCCAGCTTTACTGCACCCTCCTCCATTAATGTGATGCATTTTAGGGAAGACGTCAAACACTTGCAAAGGTATTTACATTATATGGATGTATCTTTACACTATATACAAATAAACTATACCCAGTCTGTCACCATATTCCTGGGCTTTAGTATTGTATAACAAATGTACAGTATAATTACTAGATATACAGTATACAGCTCATTACTATTATATCTTTGCTCTGTAGTCTAACTGCTGGTTTAAAAACAAACAAGGATAATGTGAACAAAAAAAATACCCACTGAGCATCCTTACAATAACTGCCCAAAGGGAGGTTTTGGGTTAAAATGTTTTGGGGCCTGACGTAGTCCTGTAAGACATATCATAGAAGCAACTCTTCCAATACAGCAGGAAATCGTTTCTACATTAGAGACTGTAAAACCGTGATAAGTGTAAAGATACCTTTTAATTTGGAAACAAAGAAAAGGACAAAGCATGAACTGAACAGCAAAAACTGCAGTAGGGCCAGGGCTACAGAAGAAAGAAAACATGTCTGAATACACTGCACTGACAGCAAATTATTTAGTGGCCACACCAAACACCCTGTATGACAAAGGACCGTTCCTTTAGTGCAGTGGTCCCCAACCAGTGGCAACATATTGTCACCAATCCCTTGGATGTTGCTCCCAGTGCTTATTTTTCAATTCCAGGTTTGAAGGGAAGTTTTGGTTGCATAAAAACTAGGTGAAATGCCATATAGAGCCTCCTGTATGCTGCAAGTCATCATAGAGGCTACTAGAAGTGGCTAATCATGGCACTTATTTTGTCCCACCCAGGAATATTTTTTATGCTTGCCAACTGTTTTAAAAAAGGTTGAGGACCCCTGCTTAAAGGAAAAGTAACACATTTTTTTTTACTTTAAATATATGCATTCTAAATACTTTTAATAACATATGTAGCTTTAAAAAATTGCAATATTATGAATGTGTTTTGAATAAATTACATTACCACTCATTTACTGGGCAAATTTAAAAAGGCGATGTGGTGACTGCCTGGTTTCCGGTTTAGTCCGGAAGTTAATTTGCTGCATTCTTCAGCATCTTTGGAGTCATGCTTCTGTGTAATTTATGGACTTTCATCAATAGAGCAGGGAGAGGGGTAGGTGGCAGAGTTTTTCTCCGTTCCAGTGAAGTCTGCATGCCTGTAGGAACGAGCAATGTGTGAGCCTGCATAGGGAGGAGGGGGGAGCTACCCGGAAGAATGCAGCGAGACTTGGGTGAGATCTGCACCCTGAGCTCAATAAATAATCAGTAAGATTTAATTTCTTAAAAAATACTTACACTATTGAATTTTTCTTATGATATGTAAGTATTTAGAAGTGATATTTTGAATGTAAAAAAATTGTGTTACAGTTCCTTTAATTGGATAATTACCAGGCCCAAGCTAGTTCACTTCAGTGTCTCCAATGGGAAGAAAAAGCACAAAGACCTTTATAATTGGTCCTCGCGCAAAAAGTATTACTACCCTTCCTCCCGAGCGCTATAGAAGGAAAAAAAAATACATTGATAAAAGCTAAAATAAATATTTTTTTGCAAAGACAAAACACACAGAAGACAGTCGTGCACACACTGCAAACTAGCCCTAGTGGGGAGAAGAGGATGTGGCCCAAACTGGGACCCATTTATAACCCAGAAATATATCTAGTATAGGTAAATCTAAAAACAACTGGACTTGCTGAGTAATCAATGAAGACGTTTCACTACTCATCCGAGCAGCTTCTTCAGTTCAACTGACTGGTGTGGGAAGTTCTTGCCATATAAACTCTTCCACTAATCCAATCACAATGGCACATTGTAACTCTTCAAAGAGGTGAAGAAATTCAGAGGTGTTGATTCTGTGTAGTTACTATGATAGGATTATCCAATGTTTCATGCAACTCCTAGAACAGGTGTTATTTGTGAGAGTTGCATGAATGGATGTGTGAAGTGTTCTGAAACCGCCAGGGTCCCAACGTCATATCCAGAATGCCAAAGAGTTTGTAACCAAGATGCACAGCATTACACTAGAGGCAGAAGAAACAGTGGTATTATATGATGTCACTTCGTTGTTCACGTCTACCTACTACAGACGCAATTGAGACTGTAAGAAATCGACTGCAATAAGATAACACCCTCAGCAGCAGAACGAAGCTCAGTCCCAACCAAGTATGTTTGTTGCTAGATTTGTGTCTTAACACCACATACTTCAAGTACAAGAACCTTTTTTATAGACAGAAACATGGCTGTGCAATGGGTTCTCCAGTCTCTCCCATTGTAGCAAACTTGTTAGCAAATCTGACTGGCTGCTCCAGAATCAGCAAAACCCTTCTAAAGAATAGGATAGAGATGGTCATACATGCACAGGTAGGATTGTGTGAACCTTCAATTGTATGATTTTCTGCGCATTTATGGAGGCCCACTGATCCCGACCAAAGTGCTGGAGAGGTTACAATTTGCCAAAGAACACACTGACTGGCCTAAAGAGAAATTGTGCAACATTTTGTGAACTGATGAAAGCAAGATTGTTCTTTTTGGGTCCAGGGGCCACAGACAGTTTGTCAGACGACCACAAACACTGAATTCAAGTCACAGTACAGTGTGATGACAGTGAAGTATGGTGGCACAAGCATCATGATATTGGGATGTTTTTCATACTATGGTGTTTGGCCTATTTATCCCATACCATGGATCATGGATCAGTTTCAATACCTCAAAATAATTGAAGAGGTCATGTTGGCTTATGCCAAAGTGGAAATGCCCTTGAAATGGGGTTTCAACAAGACAACGACCCCAAACACACCAGTAAACCAGCAACATATTGGTTCCAGACTAACAATATTGACATTATGGCATGGCCAGCCCAATCCCCGGACTTTAAAGGAGAACTAAACCCCCCTACAGCTAAAAGCCCCCATTTGCCTTCTCCACTGGCCCCCTCCCTGCTTCCTCACCGCATAGTGTTCAACAAGAATACGTGCCCCATCCAGCAACACTAACCTAACTTTGCAGAGTAGTGCAGCAGAGCTCAGGGGTGCCATGTTCTGTTGCTTCAATATCTTCTGGATCCTCTTGTATAGTTTCGATAATTTTCGGAGCTCTATGACTCCAACTGTGCCTGCGCCAATGGCTAAAGTGCTGGTGCTCATGTCACAAATATACGGAAGTGTTTAAACATGGCGCCCCTGAGTGTCAATGTGTTTTAGAGGAACAGCAACATCAAAAAATGTAGTGTTTTAAATGAATTGAAATAAAATGTACTGTTGCCCTGGTAAAACCAGGGTGTTTGCTTCAGAAACATAGCCATTGAGCAGCTATTCAAGTCGAAATAGGGTTAAAAGACTCAGGTTTAGTAGCAAATAAGCTCTGTACAATACAATGGATTTAGTTATTTTACAGGTATCTAAACCCATTGTATTCATGTATCTGTTACCTGCTTATCTGCCTCCATGGCTAGCAAGCAGCTTATTTTTATTTTGTAAACAATAGTAGTGTTTTTGAGGCAAACACTCCAGTTTTACCAGGGACCAAACAAGAGTACAACCTTATTTCATGCTTGTGCATATGCCCTGCATGGAAGATGTGAGCAGCCTGTAAAATTGTATGCATGTGCATTTATTATTCACTGGTAGGAGTTCCAGCCCAGGCTGCAGGACATGGATACAGCTCAGGCACTTTGGGGCTCAGCTCTCTGGAGCTGAGTGGGAAGGTGCTACTGGATGGGCTGCCCAGGGAAGTGGCCCAAGAAACGATCTCCACCTTCCAGCTGTGCTGCTGTGTCTAGGAACAGGTGCTGCTGGACTAGGAGGGCCTTCCAGCTTGAACTCACTGCCCAGGCCATGTGCAACCCTAGTGTCTGGAGTGCTACCTGCGGGAAGTAGGGTTGCCACCTGGCCGGTACTTTACTGGCCTGGTCGGTACAAATGTTGCTTGATGCCAATGGTATTTATTGGGAATAAACACAAAAATATAGGAAGGCCGGTATTTTTTTCCAGAAAAGATGGCAACCCTAGCGGGAAGAGGAGACAACCCTTTAGTCCTGCCTGTGTCCCTGCCTGTGTTTTCTTCTTGGTTCTTTTTGTCGGCTTCGGCTCCCAATAAACTCCCTTCGGCGGCTTCTGGCTTTCCCAGCTCATTTAACAAAAAATTAAAGAGGCCCATCAGCATTTGCCCAACTGGACAGATGGCCATTCTGGGCCTGACAGTAGGGACCACAGTAAGTAAAGTCAGTGGCAGACACAGGGTCGCCATCAGGGGGGACAGGGGGTACAAGTGTCTCGGGCTTGGTCACTGGGAGATTTGTGGTGCGCTTGAGTGCACTGCTTGTGATATAAGTGCATGTGACGTCACGTGCATGCGCAGAACCTCTCCTGAAGCTACTGAAATACATTGCATGCATGCATACGTTGCTCTGCTGACATCACTGAAATGAAGTCTGCACACGGGCACAACAGATTTTTGTCTGCAAAGTTGTCAGAAATTTGGGGGTACACAGAGTAAAACCAGGAAGAGTTGACAGCTCTGCATTTCTGTTTGTTGCTTCAGGGCTGGGGAACAAGGAGGAAGTGCTGCAGAATGTACATTCTGTGCCTCCCAAAGAGTTAAACTCCAACAATAAACTATAATTCTCTGCACCCAAAAATTGCTTTTTGGCACTTTTATAAAGTATGTTTAACCTATTATTATTAACATGTATTTATAGAGCACCAATATATTTTGCAGAGCTGTGAAGTAAATATGTTTATACAACCAAATCACATGAATTACATATGTAGAACATATGAAGTTACATACATCACAACCAGTAGAGGTACAAAAGGTGAGGAAGGCCATGTGCAAAAGAGCTTACAATCTAAAGGGAAAAAGACACAAGGTGTGGGAGCGAACAAGATCAGAATTAAGTGAAAGAGAGATGTGGTACTATATGTGGCATTTGGTAGTTAAGCAGAGTGAGGGTAGGCTTCTCTAAATAAGTGCTTTTTTTATTTTATTACACACTTAGAAGCCTATAGAAGTGGAATTACACCAAAATTCTAGCATATTTTGAAAGCTCAGATTGTCCCGAAAAAACAATATACTGTTTTTCTAGGTAAACTAAAATACCCCCCCCCCCAGGGATGGCCCTTAAAGGATATTTCAACCTGTGGGGAAAACCCCCCTACCCCCCACCCCAGGTAGACTTCTCTCCCTCCTTCCCCCAGGCTAACTACCTCCCCCCCCCGGGGAAATGCCCCATACTCCATACTTACCCCTCGGCGCAGATTCTTCCAGCAGAGTTCCATGCATTCATCGTCTGCATCCTCTGTAAGCTGACTGTGAGATCGGTATTTCTGCGCATGCGCAGTTGGAGCAGTTTGCACAACTAGGCATGCGTGTGTAGGGATGTGAAAATCTTAGACACCCTTACACTTTACAGACAGGCACATCCCTAGTAATATGGACACCTAAGTGGGTCCTTATGGGGACCTTGTGCTTATGTAACCCCTGCAGTTCACACAGTGTACACTAGTGGCACTGTGCCAGAGTATAAAAGGTTTAGGAACCATGTGCTCTGGGTCCATTGCTTTAGCCCAACCAAACAGGCTGGAAGGGAATGGGTGATGCTGACCCTAGGCGCCTTGGCCCTAGTAATTAGATAGCTATACTCGTTTTATAGATCACTCTAGGAGTGATAGAGAGGTTAATTAGTTGAGCAGCTCAAGGCTCCGCCGAGATTAGAGGGATTAAGATCCCAGGGTATTACTGACCCAGAGTAAGGAACCAAGTGTTGAGATAGGGATGTCAGGAGTTCCCCTAGTCTGCCACTTGAAGATATCCTGAAAACCGGGCACTACCCATCACATGCTGTCAACTTACTCTCTGCTGTATATTCCCTAGCCTGTGGGGATTCAGCCTATACGTGCTGTGAGTATATGCTTCCTTTATGCTACTGTGTATGTTCTATACTCCATTGTGGATCAATGTGCTAAATGATCTATGTGCTCTTGTTCAATAAATATTGTTCTTGGTTCAACTGTTAAAGAACTACTGGCGCCCATCATTGTGCTATCTCATATCAGGTTACAGTTACACTACACCCTTTACCTCCACCCCGCTGCGAGGGCTTACCCCTGAGAAAGAGAGCTCATCGGTGGTCTCAGCCTACCAAGGAACGTAGCTAAACTGTCCCAGCACAAGTCAGTTTACTATAGCGCTACACGTGGAATTACACGGTCCGGGAAGAGCATGACTGTGTGTGAGGGGCATTTTCTTCTATTTGGGGCCCCATTTTACTTTCTGCCAGGGCCCGCTATCCAGGGGTCAAGGTGAGCAGTAGTGTAATAAATAAAGACACTACATTGTGCGCCACATTATATAACAGGGCCCCAACTAACTTGGTAGTATGGGGCCTTGTTATATAATGTGGTGCACACTGCAGTGTCTGTATGCTTAAGCTACAGTGTAACTTTAAGGCAGATAGGCAGGCTGGGTAGGAGGCAGGAACAGGAAGTAGAAATGGCATTAGGGGGAAAGCAGAGGAAGGAATGAGAACTATACAATGAATACAATTGCACCTCCACTGCAGACTGGATATGTAATCCTTGCATTACGCACACACTGAATGATGCAGATATAATGCACACTAAGGGGGTTATTTACTAAAATATTTTATCTCATTATTTTAATAAGCCTGACCAAACTCCCATTCCCGACTTTGCTTCATTTATCATTAAAATAACTTTGATTAATTGGACTGGGGAACTACTCGATAAAATCTTTCAAAAACCCAAATCGTATGATTTTTTTTACTTTTTTTCCAAATTGCCCAATTTTTTTTCGAGTTTTTGCCGGAAAACCCAGAATTTTTCAGATTATCGGGCTAAACTCATCGCAAACCATGATATCTTCAAATTGGAATAAGGACATCTCCCACTGACTTAAACATGACCTTGAATGCTTTGAGATGGCAGATTTTCAGATTCAGGCTTTTTGCAGAATTGGTGTATAATAAATCTCAAATAATTTGAGTTTTTTTCACAAAAATGTGAGTTTTTGTCCCAAAGCCCGACCCCCTAGATGTCAAAACAACAAGATAATACAGATCCATGCGTTATACATTTAAAGTGAAACATGTTGATGTAGGAGGTTCTGCAGCCATCTGAGAGGATACTACACTGACTGAATACAGCTCCCTTACAGCAGCAATGTCTCCTGTGTTATTGTGAGTAGCTTAAACTCACAGTCAGAAAGAATAGCATCAGAAACACTACTAGGTGTCAGAAGCTGGTGATTGGACAGGCCTGTCGAGTTTTATAACTGGTAAATAATTCACTCTACCATTTAAAATGTTATTCTTGAACCAACAAAAATATTTTTTTTTAGTTGTGATATTGGTGTGGAAGGAGCCATCTACGTACATTGTGCCTGATTCTAAACTTTGAGAAGCAGCCAACACTTTAGGATGGAACTTCTTTGAGACACTATTGTTTCTCCCCTTCCCGTTGTACTTCAGCATGACTCAAATTGTGCTTCCTAGCCCCACCTAGTGATAGAAGCAGGATTTTTCCTGCTTGGGTACTATCCTCATGTTTTCCTGACCCGCACCCGACCCTAACCCGCCCTGCTCCAGCCCGCGCCCACCCGCACTCACGCTTCCGGGGTCCATTTTAGACCTGCGCCGACCCTTCCCGCCGATGACGTCACAATGACGTCACAAAAGGGGCGGATTGCGCAAACGCGAGACTATAAAACCGGAACCAGGCATTTGAAGGTGGCGGGAGGGGGAGAGCAGAAGAAGAGCTCAACCCACACCCGCCACCCACGAGGTTGACCCGAACCCGCCCGGTATCGGGTCGGCCTGCACATCACTACAAGAAATCCTTCAGCAGAGGTGTCTGGGAGCTGCTATATGGCTAGCTGCCCATTGTTCTGTTGATAAGTTGCTGATGGGCTTCTGGGGGGAAGTGGGGGGGGGGGTTATACTTCTGAAGTTTATCAGAGCACAAGTCAAATGTTTGGATGCACCTGGGAAATGGACATCATGTTGAGCCCCATGCCAAATTTTAAAATTAAATATAAAAAAATCTGTTTGCTCTTTTAAAAAAAATTATTTCATGACAGAATTCTGCTGGAGCAGCACTATTAACTGTTGCTTCTGTACCAGCCCAAGGCAACCATAGCCCTTTAGCAGGGAAGATCTGTGCCTCCAAAGATGCCCCAGTAGCTCCCTATCTTCTTTTCTGCTGATTCACTGCACACAGGGGCGGATTTACATAGTGGGCTCCCCTAAGCCTTCTTCCATTCGTCACCACTGTCCCCTCCCCTTCATTTGTGCACAAGTTTTCATTATCAGGTCGGGAGCACTGGGGATTGGCGCATGGGAAATTTAAAAAACTATTGTATCTCATGATCAGCCCCAATGCGGGTATGGTTGGGCTTCATGCCACCCCCTAAAATCCTGCTGCCCTAGGCCCGGGCCTTGGTGGGCTTTCCACAATATCGGGCCTGATTGCACATGCTTTGTGCTGCTATCAGTTATCAGAGCTTAGGGACCGACTCAAAATGTACAATACGCATAGAATATAAATGCCAAATATAAGGCTGATCAGTAATTAATACAGATAATTACCACATGGCAGCACATAAACCAGTGCAACTAGCATCAGAATTTAATAATTTCTCATATGATGTCCTGACCCCCACCTGTGTAACTGTGCAACAGTGGGTATGGCATGGTGTCAGTGGGAGCATGTCCACCTGTGAGGTGCCAGAACTGAAATAAGAGAGGCAGTAAACTGTTGTAATGGGAACTCTGACCACAAACAGTAAAAGATGTTAGTGTATTATCATGTATATGAACTGAGGAATGCAATTAGGACTTTTAGCTATTGTTATGCGTTTAAAGAGGTCCTGCTCACAAAACCATCTTTTGTGTAATGAAATTTTAAGCAAATTTTCAATATGCATTAATTAAATATGTTTAGTGATTTTAAAGGTACTTGCACATTAAATTGCATTTGAAAGCAGCATTTGTGTGGTTTCTGACTTCTGAAACAAAAGAAGATACCTGACTTCTGACCTGAACAGAAATGGGTAAACAAATGCTGCTTTCAATTGTAATTACATTTACAAATGCATTTGAAGGGGGTGTTCACCTTTAAGTTAACTTTTAGTATGATGTAGATGGTGATGTTCTGATATCTGTTTTTTTTTATAATTTGTGAGCTTTTCAATCAGAAGCTCTGCTGTTTGCAATTTCAGCAATCTGGTTGATAGGGTTCAAATTATCCTAGCAACCATGCATTGCTTTGCATAAGAGACTGAAATATGAAAAGAAGACATCCTGAATAGAAGATGATTAATAAAAAGTGGCAAAAACTATAAATGTGTAGCCTTACATTAAATTTGTTTTTAGATGGGGTCAGTGACCACTATTTGAAAGCTGGAAAGAGGCAAATAATTGAAAAACTATAAAAATAAAGAAAAATTGAAAAGCTGCTTAGAACAGTCTATAGCATACTAAAAGTTAACTTAATGGTGAACTTTGCGTTGTTTTAAAATGTATGTAAACTGCAAAGTTGCTAAGAAATTTTTACTTTCATTATGGAATACAGATTTTATATTGTTCTAAGTGGAAACTGTTTTATTCATTAGTGACTTCTCCAGAACCACAATCATGATTTGTAGTATTTAACTGCTATATAATGTGATCTCTGCAATGTGCACTGAAATAGTCTATAAGTACATGGTGGAGACATTTAAAAAGATGAACATGCAGCTTAATTTTTATTATAACAAAAATACATTTATTTATTTCTCAATGAAATAAAGATACAGGTAGGGCATATACAATATGCATTAACATGTTTTCCGCTAAGCAAAACATTTTGCCGTGGAAATAGGTACATTGATTCCAAAATGAAATACATTGAATCTCTTACATATATTCTTTACTATAATGCAAAAATACTGATGCTATTTTTATGAAAAACAAACATACTGTATGTAGAAATATTCCACATTTCATTGAACCTTACATTGGTTAGCACATGCAACAATATTTTCACAATATTTTTGGACTAACCAAGATCTAGTCAGTTACCCATTATAGTATGACATAAAGTTTTTATATCCAAAGCTTAAGATATCTTCTTCTACTGAATTATAGATATAGCTATCCATCACTACAACTGTTACACAGTGATTCTCTGCATGGCAGAATCAAACTAGCCTGAGACATAAGTGCTTATTGGCACGTAGTAAGGTTTATAAACCTACATGTACAACCTATACATCTTAATAGAAACACTTCATATTGAAGGCAAATGCAACTACGCATATGCTTTTCACTTCCTCACATGCAAAGTACTACTATTTTGCAAAGTACAATACTTTTAACAGAGTGTTGGGCTAATGCCCATATTGCTCAGAGCCAGTTTAACCTTGGGTGTCATTGTCAGTGCACCTGAAGGGCTAAAAAGACAATGGAGCCACACTCCATTTTATCAAACAAATATAAACCCCTTGCATAAGAGGTACAGGAAAATATTCCCTACAGTATAAGAGGACCATAACTGAGCAAGTCACACAATCCTCTGGGTTATTTTGAATGCCAAACATCTTCACATCTACCACGGCCTCCAAAGACTGCTTCTACCAATGCCATTTTCAGGTTTGGATGGATTGCATCTCATAGGAAATGATGAAATGCAGCTGGCAGCTGTTTTTGAGTTGAAATGGCTGATTAGCTTGGCTTCGGTTTCTGGCTGCTTTTGGTGAAGTGATAAAAAGTCAATAACTTCCTCAAAACATCTGGAGTAACCAACTTTGTAATCCATCTGGATGTCATTGTTATGAGGGATTTCACCTGAAGGAAAAGGAGAAATAGGGTTAAAGTCACAGAGTAATATAATGAGTCAATTCAGAGGTACTTATGAGCTGATAGAAATCAACTGAGAAGAGGAACCCAAATCTGGTCTGTGGCACCCACCAATCTAGGATCAGCAAACTGACCCATAACTATTGATCATCTTGTGTTCATACATTGCAATCCTTGAAGCTCTAAAAGCATTTATAATATCCATATTCCAAGACAAAAGATTTCAACTGTCAACATTATAAAAGATTGCTGACTTAGCTATGATCTACACCCCTTTATTAAACATTTTAAAAAATGTTTAAATATATACAGTATAAATATAAAATACTCTTAAAGCAGGCTTAGTTGCCAGTAACTGGGATTCTTTGCATGAATCCCTAATCATAAAGAAGCCTAGTTCTAAGCAGGTGTGTGGAACTAGAAACCATTAACCATATATCTATTATTAGTCAGTGAAACTTCAGCGCTGCTTCATAAAATCTAGTAATTTTTATTTGCTTTAAAGAAAGCTTACACCCTAGATTCAATCACTTAGAACTAGAACTAATGACAAAAAGATATGTGTTAATCAGTTCTTACTTTTTAGCTGAAGAGTTTGTTGTCTCAGGTAAGTGACTGTCATCTCCAAGATATCAGCCTTCTCCAGCTTCACGTTGGGCTGCTGCTTGTGGAAGACATTTTCCAGGAGAACTTTCAGCTGTTCAATGCTGCTGTTAATCCTGTCCCTACGCATCTTCTCCACAACTGGCTTTCGTAGCTAAAGAAGAGAGAAGAACTGTGGGTTAGTCCACTGGAAACACTCTCATCTACCATTGTAATTAAAAGGATTCTGGGAGTTGTACTTTCTCGTTAACTTAAAATACATCTTTGTACCCAGCTGTCCTATATATGTATCAAAGCAACTTACCTTATTTTTTTCCTTTGGAGACATCTTTTGTTGCTCTAAAAAAGCAGTGCTGGGTGCCATTTTGAGGTTCTGGAGTAACAATCCACTTGTGTCCGTCTGATATGAATGTGTGCTGTGTCAAAATGCATGTGCCCTGTATTTATACTCATCAGACTGACTTAAGATATGTGGGTGTCTGGCTTGCTGCAGTTTCCCACACTCTGCAGCCAATCAGCAATGCTGAGAGTACAATAAAAGAAGCATCCATTATGTCATGCTGCATTGACAGTGAATGGCTTGGATATAATGACCTCCTCTCAGAGGAGCAGGTGGGGAGTGTGTGAGAGGGGATATAGTATTCTGAGAACATTGTGACCTGTGCTGGGAAAATACTGCCTTTACCAAGGGTGGGCTTCTGACTGATGCCACCAATCAATAGCATTCTGGCAGCACACACTTAATGATTCCAGTAATTCATGTATTTAGCTGCACTGTGCTTTTGGCGGGAAATAGCTAATTACTGGACAATGTGAAAATATTGGCTCTAATCTTCATAGAATCACACAAATAGACAGAGGTAGATTAGAGGTAACTTTAACTAGAGATAAATATAATTAGATAAAGATTGATAGACAAATATCATGAGAGAGATATGTAGAAATAGAATTCAAAGTAAAACATTTTTAATTTTAGTGTACCACAGAAGGGCTGTTGGGTGTACATGGGTGAACATAGCATCTTGGCATATTAGAGTTATACATATGAGTGGGGGTTGCCATAGTTACTTACATAATCAGTCATTCATATGTAAGTGCCTTTCATATGTATAAATAGAATATGCAGAAAATAAATTACGTCATACAATAAACTAGAGGTATGGGATCCGTTGTCCAGAAACCTGTTATTCAGAAAGCTCAGAATTACAAAAAGACTCTCATGTACTCCATTTTAGCCAAATAAAAGGATTTCCTTTTTCTCTGTAATAATAAAACAGTACCTTGTACTTGATACAAACTATGATATAGTAAAACTATGACATAATTAATCCGTATTATAAGCAAAACCAACCTATTGGGTTTACTTAATATTTACATGATTTTCTAGTAGACTTAAGGTAGGAAGAGCCAAATTGCAGAAAGATCCATTATCGGGAAAAACCCAGGTCGCAAGCATTCTGCATACCAGCTCCCATACCTGTATCTACAAATGTTGACACTTAGGGATACCTGGAAAAGTCCTGGTGGGCCAAGGTGTCAGTGGGCCCTTATGCTGCTAGACATGTGGCCTGTTTAATGGCCATTCCCTATTTCTATGAGAACAAAGTGGCTAAAGAGATGGAATAATAGATTATAGTATTATAGTATGTAAAGAAAAGAGACTAGGAGAATAGAGGTTGAGTGAAGAGAGGAATAATAATACTACTAAGAGTGGGCCCCTGGTTTAAGATAAATTAGTGGGCCCCTAGCAGTAACGGAACTAGGTGGGGGCGGGCCCTGGTGCGGGCCGTGCAGCCGGGCCTGCCCCCAACCTCGTCCGTGTGATTTTTCTCTCACGCTGCAGCCGACTCCAGCCGGCTGCATCGTGTGCGATCTGCCGGGGGGGCCCTGCGGGGTTGCGGGCCCTGGCCCAGTTGCACCCCCTGCTCCCCCGGTAGTTACGCCCCTGGCCCCTAGTCAAAGGTTTTTGGGTGGGCCCCTAGTGTCCCAGTCCGACACTGAAAGCTACAACCAGACAATATTTTCAAAGGATTTTTATAATTTTACCAGATTAGCAGCACGCCTTGATGAATATGTACTTTTATACAGTATTTTTATATGTTTGCTTGGGTGTACCATGCTACAGTCACTGTTTTTCCTGAACTGACCATGCAGTTGAATCACCCAGTGCACATAAATAAATGTGGGAGAGAATGGGTAAAGATAAGTTTACTTTGTTGCCTATGTCAGCAATGCATAATGGTATCCTTTCAAATATCCATCTATTTAAACTGAAATGACATGAGCTGTAAGAAAAGTTGCTGCTCAGATGTCTACAGGGCACTAAATGATATATGAAAGCAAGGACCATATTTCCCAGCCAATAATCTAAGCATAAGTTTACAGTTACTGGCCTTCATGTAACCAAACCCAGGTAAGATTTAAGCACACAATCCCATTCTTTCCTTTTCATTGGTTTTTAAATGAATAAGGTCAGGCCTTTTGTATAGTGAAGCAGCTGTGGGGCCTTTGCTCCTTTTTGTGAACTTGTGGGAAAGTGTCTGTCACTCCTTCTCAGCCGGGCTGTAAGAAAGCAAAGATTAGCTCATTCTGTTTCTAAGGGCAATCTGCTCCACATAAAGGGCAGACCTTTTATTCTCTGGGAAACATCTTTTTGCCCCATATGGCGTCCAGTCAAAGAGTAATATCCAGGGGCTGGAATACATGCTCATGTGAAATCTTTATCATAAATCCCAGTTCATTGATTTTTTTTCCTTCAAAAAAAAAAATATTTACTACAAAAAAACACACACAAATACTTGTTTTTGTAACAGCTAGAGAATATATTGCTTAAAAAAAACAGCAAAATAAACAAAATTTAGGGTCAGGGTTAGTATTTTACATTCATTTTGTAATTCTGTAACAGAAGTGCAATAGTTTTAGACATTGAAGTGCTATTGGTGTTTCTAAACTAGTGGCAGGCATGAATCCCTAACATAAATATACTCCTTGGTTGGTCAGGTTCTGTATTTTGGCAGAAAGAAGCAGGTCTGGATTGGTATTCAAAATAAGCCCTGGCATATTAGGTATACAGAGGCCCAAACAGCCCCTTGCTTGCTCAAACAGACTTCAGGTACTTCTGTATAGTTGCTCTAAGTGCTTCTTCTGAACCGTGTGCATATGTGCCTGTTGACTCCATAGTGTATTTTAGCCAGATGCTGGTAAATTTGCAGCATTAGAGGCTATATAGTGGTCAGTAGGATTAATCATATACTCTCATCACTGTTTCCCAGATGGCTTTCTGATGACCAGCTTTCCCACCAAATACAAAGCCAAAGTCAAGCAGCATTGCTAATGAGTTTTGTTGCACGGCACACTTTTTTTATGAACAGATCAATATGGCTCTATGGGGGTTAGTGTGGGAAAGTACTAAGTACTAACAGAACATATAGCTGAGAGAAACCAGCCACCAAAGCTATTGATAAGTAGCCATATAATGTGACAGGAAGATATGTTTGTTACAGATACGGTAAACATGACAAAAAAACGCACTCACAGGACTTCTTATAGGTGCAAAACAAGTTAGTGTTTTATTTCGACGTTTCGGCTATTCACTTAAGAGTCATCAGGATCACTTCCTGATGACTGCTTAAGTGAATAGCCGAAACGTCGAAATAAAACACTAAATTGTTTTGCACCTATAAGATGTCCTGTGAGTGTGTTTTTTTTGCTTGGTTTATGATTTATTCATGTACAACCAGCACCCAGGCAGTATACTTTTGATTCTGTGTGCACCAGTTTTGGACTTGGTATATATATATATATATATATATATATATATTTCCAGAATGAACCAGCAACACAGGTTTTTTTCAATAGAAAAGTGTATTTAGTATGTTAGTAAAGCATGTTCCAGCCAACGTGACGTTTCGGTCCCCACTGGGACCTTTCTCAAGCAAGAGAAAGGTCCCAGTGGGGACCGAAAAGTCACGTTGGCTGGAACATGCTTTACTAACATACTAAATACACTTTTCTATTGAAAAAAACCTGTGTTGCTGGTTCATTCTGGAAATATATGAAAACTTTAACCGTGCAACTGGGTGTAGTCGAGAAGCGGAGTGCCACCCATCTTATCAATATATATATATATATATATATATATATATATATATATATATATATATATATATATATATATATAAAAAAATAAAAAAAGACCAGCAACACCAGGATTTTTTAAAGTAGAAAAGTGTTATTGCATATGTAACCTTTGGGACCTTTCTCAAGGTGAAACATGTGCCAAACAATTCACTGAATAAATACCCTCCCCTCCCAAATGCAAACAGGAAGTGACCCTTCAGTAATTATCATATAAAAACAAACAGTAATCCATGTGCTAAAGTGCTAATGCATCCATAGTAGACAGCTAATCTCAACATCTCCTGATTGATGTGAAATAACAATAAAGTGCTTAAATACATATAAAAAATATCCTAAAAACATGTGGGAATGTCCATATAAAAGCTACTGTTGTGCCATATAAATAGTCTTAAACTGCACACATATATAGTATATAGACACATTTTTTTACAGCATGTAACCCCAAAGAAATCCCTACCAACATTAGTAGTATAATTTAAAGTACTCTGCAAAGTGCAAACAGAATCATAAAATTCAACATCATCTCAATGGTAAGAAACTATTAAATTGAAGGTAGGTATTCAATCCTCTAGGCGCCACACTGTCAAGTTCATAGGTCCAAAAGGCCTCACGCTGGAGCAATAAACGATCAACATCTCCTCCCCGTGGGGGCGTTGGAATAGAGTCTATCGGCATACACTTAAAAGCTGCAATAGAATGTTTAGCATTTAGCCAGTGCTGTGCTACCGGCTGTTTGGATATGTCCTGTTTTTTTGTGTCCCCCTTAGGTTTAGGATCCAAAGCTGCCCTGATTGAGGAGCGATGCATACTAATGCGCTCCTTCAATTGTCTGCATGTCTTACCGCAGTACACAAGTCCGCACGGGCATTTGATTATATATATCACATTTTTAGACGTACAGGTTAACCTGTCTTTTATCTTGTATGCTTTGCCCGTGTATGGGTGAAAAAACTGGTTGCCCGTTATAAGTGTACTACACATACTACAGTTGCCACATCTGTACACTCCGAATCTACCTGCCAGCACCTTGGAGTGACAAGCGTATTTGTTAATTGGATCCGTTTGTGTCAGTAGTTCCTTGAGATTCCTTCTGCGTTTATAACCAAAAGAAAAGCCGTCACTTACCAGTTTACCCAAGTCTGGATCCGTTGCAACAATAGGCCAATTCTGCAAAACAGATTGCTTAATTAGAGGTGTATGTGGGCCATAAATTGTCATATAAAACAATTTGTTTTACCCACTATCCCCAACCTTCCTGGAGTCTCCTATATTTTTTAACACTCATGCTCTATCCAATGTTAGTGCCCAAGACTCTGTTTCCTTTATCAGGGCTGCGGGGTAGCCCCTTGCTAAAAAGTCACTTGCCATATCGTGTATTGCTCGTTGTCTCTCCTGCTCCTCACTTGTAATCCTTACGGCCCGCAACATTTGTGACTTCGGGAGAGATTTTAGGAGGTGTTTAGGATGGCTACTGTTAAAATGCAGCAGTGTATTCCTGTCCGTGGGTTTCCTAAATATTTAATATGTAATTGGCCACATTGCTTATATATAGTCACATCCAAAAAATCAATTTTCTCAAAATCATAATGCAGGGTGAAGCGTACAGTACTGTTGTGTGAATTGAGCTCCCCAAAAAATTCTAACAAATCCTCTTCCGATCCAAACCATAAGAAAAACAGATCGTCTATGTAACGTCTATAGTATCCACCAAATTTACGAAACATGGGGTTACATAAAATATATTGCATTTCATAAGCATGCATGAAGGCATTTGCATATGTAGGGGCCACATTGGACCCCATTGCTGTCCCAGACGTTTGTAGGTAATAGTCCTTCTCAAATTTAAAGTAATTCCTATACAGGATGAAATGCAATAATGACAGAATAAATTCCGTGGGCGGGCCATCATATTTGTCGGCATTTACCATTAGTTCCCTGACCGCACTGAGACCTTCCTCATGTGGTATTATGGTATAAAGACTATTGACGTCCATAGTCACAAAGAAAAAACCATTATCACACCAGTTGGGATCTATGCTATTAATGATCTTTAGATCATTATATACTGATCTTACCGAGCACCCGGGTAAAGGACTTGGAACGGAGTGCTGTCCACTACAACAAGATATATATATATATATATATATATATATATATATATAAATATATATATATATATATATGCTATTTTTATGATATTTAATAAGGGATTTAAGGAACATACCAACTTTAAATTAGGGATGCACCGAATCCACTATTTTGGATTCGGCCGAACCCCTGAATCCTTTGCGAAAGATTCGGCCGAATTCTGAACCGAATCCAAACCCTAATTTGCATATGCTAATTAGGGGTGGGAATGGGAAAACATTATTTACTCCCTTGTTTTGTGATTAAAGGTCACGTGATTTCCCTCCCTGACCCTAATTTGCATATGCAAATTCAGATTCGAATTCGGTTCGGCTGGGCAGAAGGATTCGGCCAAATTCTGCTGAAAAAGGCCGAATTCTGAACCGAATCCTGGATTCGGTGCTTCCCTCCTTGAAATCAACTTTAGCACAAGGTAGACAAAGTTATTCTAAGAAAAAAAAACAGTTGCACTTTATGTTTTAGTTGCTGTTTTAATTGGGTATGTGATCCATTATTCACAAATCTGTTGTGCAGAAAGCTCCAAAAGATGGAAACATAATTTTCCATTGTGTCTTATTTAAACAAACAATTATTCATATTTAAGTTATTGATTTTTCCCTGTAATGATAAGTCTGTACCTTTTACTTTACTTTGCTCTTGCTTATTAAATGATCCCTTCAGTAATGCAAATTCAAAGGCCTTGGCACCACTGCAAAAAACATGTTCTGGGCTCTCATCGCGCTCTTTCCCCGCACACTCCATCATGGGTCACCTGGGATACGCCAAAAAAATAGTGGGTCAGCCTTGGTTTCATGTGTGTTTTGCATGTATTCGAAGGTCACATGCAACCACCCCCTTGCGGGGCCTCCTGTTGCTCCCTATTAGTTAGTTGCGCCACTGGAGACTTTAACAGCTATTACATTTTAAAAAGTGAATTCTTAGTAAAACCAAAGCATGTAAAAAATCATAATGGGCTGTTTACAAACACAGCTTAGTGCACTTCTAAGACTCAAATCGAATTGTTCATTGCAGGATCTTTACAGCCATGCTCCAAATTGCATCCAACATTGTCATAGTTGGTAATGCCATGATTCTGGTGATGCAATACATGCAGTATAAATAATGTAATTTGCATCCTATAGGCTTGATGGTAGTCAATAGCAGCTAATGGTGCAAATGACAGGAAAACCATGCAATTACCTCCATGCATAGAGCAGGCTGGACAGGTACACTGGTGCTTCCACAAGTACATGTTAGTACAAGGAGCAAGTGCAAGTACTTTTTATGAATTGCACTGATATGAACACAACTTTGCAGACAATGTTTGCATTTTTATCATGTCAATCTGGCCACTTGAGGGAACACTTTCATAAATGCCTATTAAGGAGATTTCAAAGGTTGTTGGAACAGCTAGTTCAGTATTTCTTTACCCAGTCAAATGAATAAATGTGTATATATTCCTCCACTGAGGACTAAGTAAAGGTATGGTTCACTTGGCTGTGTAAATGTTTTTAAGATGCTGTGCAGAAAAATTATGTCAATTTTGCAGTGAAAAAGCATAATATGGTGTATATACCTATGCTTCTGCACTCCAGTGTTATTATACAACAATTTTATGAGGAGGAGATTAAAATGCATTTTACTGAATGGCTAACACAAAATAATGTGAGACCACATATTGGCTATTTATATAAAGAATTCTGTGTGTACAGACATTTATTTCACAATTCTGGCACAATCCCATTTGCCTTAAACAAAACACATTTATCTCCACACAACAGGCTTCCGCTTATAACAATAATACAATTTAAAGCTAATCAATCATATTTAAAGGAACCAGGTGGCACACAAAATGTTGGTGCCTGAATGAATGCCTTATGTACATGAATGTTTGCAAAACAAAATCAGAACTATGTGCTAATCTAATTAGCTAAACGACCCCAGGCTTTCGCTCTTTCTCTCTGTGTAGTTTCCCGCTCTTTCTCTCGCAGGCAGATGTTGAACTTGTGAAAGGACTTTGTTAAGAGCTCCTGACTCTGTGAGTTCCAAGTAACTCAGAGTTTCCCACACTTTTGTCTATTCACTTCATTCATAAGGAGAACAAAAGAAGTGTGCCGGGCTACATGCTGAATTAGCAATGGTATTTGACTTTGTTTTGTGCTCTGTGGATATCCGAGTCTAGGCAGGCCATCTGGAGTCAGCACAGGAAAACTGATCAAGGTCTGTCATCGCCTTTCTACTGATATTAACCAGGGTATTCTATAAACATATCTAGCAAAGTCCAGTGCAAATTCATATTGGGGCTTAGAGAAAAGTGGCACATATAAAAGCAATAAATTAAAGATCACACCCTTTTTGGTGCCAATTTTAAGGGGAGGGCTAGCCAATGTTCTTGGTACAAATTTAAATTACTTGTCATTATACTATGTAACAGTTGCATTGTTATAAGTGCCATCAATGTTCAACTTGTGACAGGGAATTAAGAATGCCATTCAAAAAATGGATGCCAGGCATTTACATACTGACTGGCTAATTACCATTTTCTTTTGATGCATGACTGCACATAAAGTAGCAAGTTCTCCAGCATTCATCTATATTTGCTAAGAAGCCATGCAAGAGAAGGGATTAATATATGTATCTTTTGGGGGTGACCAGCACCCATACAGGGAGATGTCATTGCTATAAGAGTTTGGAAGTCATTTGCGAGTTTTAAAATTCAAAGCAAGTTGCAGGTAAAACTTAGTGCCGGTGTGAAATGTATAATGAAGTAATCAAGCTGCGGAATTCTTAATGAATCAGATGGAAGTGAGTGTAGGACTGGCCAGACCAGGGATGACTGATGTAGTTGGCCATCCTGAATATATTTCAATATATGGACAAACAATCCCTGTTTTGTTTAAAGGGGAGATCATATTTAGTATCTTAAGGCATTAAATGTCTGCGTCCTTAATATATTGATAATGGGTTGAGTGCAGAGGACCTCTTGTATTTGTCTGTATGAACTGTATGGTCACAGCCTCATTGCAACCCCATCTAAGGTTTTAGTAGTGTGCACAACTTTCCCTTTTTTTGCTATAGTGCTGTAAGAGTTGGACATAACTAATTTGTGTTTTTATTTTCTTTTAAATTGAAACTCCAACTTGAAACTCCAGCCATTATGAACTAACAAAGACTATCTAAATTTTTTTACAGATTGTTCTAGAATTTCTGTTTTTGTGCACCAGTTTTAAGGAAAAGGGCCAGGGACATTTTTAAAAACCCAGAAATCCAATTCCAGAATATTTGTCTAGTGGGCCAGATATTAATAATGAAATGAAAAATTATTAATAATAATATTATTTATACATTTCCAGACGCTTATATCCCAACTTTGTTACATATGCATACCTCCCAACTGTCCGGTTTTTAGAGGGACAGTCCCTCTTTTGATAGCTCAACCTGCAGTCCCTCATTTGTACTGAAAAGCCCCGTTTTTCTCTGCGCTGAACAGCCAGAAAAAGAAACAATGTTTTTAACTTTATTGGCTTTTGGCAGAGAGCCCAGAACAGCCACAATAGAAGCTAAGATACATTTGTAACAATTCAAATGTATCTAGATAAGCAATCTAGATAAGTAATTGTAACAATATAAGATAACAGGTCCCTTGGGAAAAGTTAGACTCACAGTTTAAAGGGCAATTCAACTTCATTAGCAAAACTTTAATAACTAAAAAAAAAAAAAACACAGAAATATGTTCAAACTTTTATAACCTGCGAAATTTTGTAAAATGAACATGGTAATTAGGGGGTGTGGTCACAAAAATGGGCATGGTCAAAAAAAGAAGGTAACAGGTAATTTCAGGCCAAACAGCCACTATAAGGGGCTTCTCTGCAGACAGACAATATGCCCTGTGTGCTGTAGGCCCTAGGCTAGTGACAATGTAGGCCATAGGCTTATAGCACACAAAAGTACAACATGAAAGTATGCATTTTGCTCAAACTCACCCTGTATGTGTGCTGACAGGCCAGTGCCTTACAGATAGGATTGCCACCTCTTCTGGGAAAAAATATCGGCCTTCCTATATATTTATCTTTTTTTCCTATTAATAACATTGGGATCAACCATTATTCAATCACAAATATGTGAAATTAAATCACAGAATCACATTGATAGCTTATTCTATCTCATCAGAGCATTTGAATGGCCCAATAAATAACAGTAGTATCAACAAGATCTAACAAACTGTGATTCTTGAGCTGCTATGGTAGTAGTAACATTTGGAGAATGCCTGAGGAGGTAATGTCATAAAAGAACAATATATCAGCAGGTAGCATTTACAAAAACGAAACAAATATCTGATTGGTGTTTATAGATGACTAGAACTGGGAAAACTGTATGTTTTATAGCAGTACCCAAAAGACTTGAAGAAATAAACATATCCTATATGTAAGTTGGGTTTATATACCTTTATTTTACCTGAAAGTAATTTTTTACCTTTAACCGTTATAAATGTATTAGCGATAAAGGTGAAAAGAATATAAAATATATTCATATATTTTAAGCTCTTTCATCAGTTTGAACGAATGGGCAGTTATTTCTATTGGCCTGAATCACCAGGATGATTTGTTCTAAAGAAAAACCATTGAGGTTGGTAATGGAATACATAAAAAAAGAACAATATCCAAGAAATGATAGCTCCACCATGCTAACCAGTTGGAGGATCTCTAATATGTACAGAACATCTTTAACAGATTGACATGGTTATGGCTGCAACTAATTCACAGGGTAAAAACAACATAAAGCCCCTGGGCAAAATTATTAAGGGGTGCAAGAACAGGGATGTCTCCTCCCTCCCACCCCCCAAATGCAGGCAGCACTATATTCATGGGGTGTAGGCACTGATTTCTGCACTCCAAAACAGAATGCAGGGACCTGCAACAATTCAAATTTGCAATAGGCAGAATGCAACATGCCAATTGTACCCATTTTTTTGCACATTGCCTTCATGTAAATGAGTAAATTTTGCAAATTTGAATTATGAACCCTAATGACTGTGAGGAAAACTCACCCTGGTGGTCTATTGGTCCGGTGGGGACGCCCACCGCGCTCTCGGCGGGGACACCCGCCTCGTTGATTCTTCCTCTCTGACGGTTCATATGGCGCGCGCGGCGCACACTTCCTTGATTTATACGCAAACTGACGCTGGCGTGAGGTATTTTAAGAACTTTATGTAATTTCTTATTGCCTGTTGTTTGGTTCCATATGTGAGTTCCTGGGAGTGTTATATTCATATTTTGATTCCTGTTTTGACCCTGCCTGCCTTTCCTGACTACTGTAATCCTGACCTTGGCCTGATAACCGACTATTCTGAAATCCGTAATCCGACCCGTGTCTGTCTGACCCTTCTGATTGATCTCCTGGTTTTGACCCTTGCCTGTCTGACTTTGCTTGAATTCCGCCAGCACCGACCTGGCCTGTCTGACCACACTTTTGCCTACCCCTTGTACCGTGACCTTCTGCCCAAAAGAATTTGATAACGCCCCTCTGCTCGTCCAGAACCCTCGTTTGGCTCCTCTCTTTTTAAGACCTGGCGGCATCCAATTAGCCGAGGGCTCCTCCAGAGGTGAAAGGTGGCTGTTAAAGGCAGAAGTAAGAGTCGAGAGCAGGGAGCCAAGCATTGGTTCTGGATTCTGGGTGCCGATTCGTGACAATGACTAAATACAAACAGGGAAACCCATTATTGGAAACATCTCATGCATGTCTTCACCATATTTATGTCTATAAATACTTCCATTGATTTCTCATCTTTGTCTTTAAATAATTAATACATTTCTGCCCACTGCTTGGATTTCATTTAAATTGGCAGCACACAGCATTAGGTTGTAATGGATTTTACATGTAATGTGTATTATTAGGCCTTGGTTTATTAATCACTACCTGCTGGAAAACGTCTCAGTGAATGCAGCTCTTGGAAGCTTTCATTCCAGTGAAATGTCCATGTCTTGTTCTGCTGTACTTTCTACTGAACACATTTCAGTGCATAAAGGCTAGTAGCCTTTATGCATATATAATCGTGTGCCAGGAGATAGTTGGTAAAGACAGCAAGGAACCAGACTAGTTTTGCAACATTTTTATGTAGGGTAAAGTTTGTCTTGAGTTGGAATTTTATAATCCAGATAATGTTTGTTGTGCCCTTATTTTATTCTATAAAACCTTTGTTTTGCCCACAGTCTCAGTATCTACAGGTCAAGCTTGGACAGGGGTCCAACTTCTGCAGATGTGCCTCTTAATCCTTTAATGTAGAAGCTCAAAGAAAAAATACTTAAACAAAGCAAATCCAAAAACCACAGAAGCTTATTCTGGGATTCTCACTTTTATAATTAAATGATTTCCAGTATTTGTTCCAACAAATTGTACACAATTTGTTGAGTTGACTTGGTGCTTTGTTTTGGAATAATTTATGCAGTCCCCACTGGGTATTTATTACCTTCTTATTTTAGACCCTTATTTCAGTGTGACATGCTTAATTTATAAGGATCATGTAGACAGGCTACATTTAAATGAAATTGACTTTCCCCCCTGACTTACAAACAATAACAAAAAAGGAATTTTCTTTTAAACATCTATCTAATGTAAATTCTGTACTTTGAGTCTAGCAAAAAAACACCAACGCTGTAGTTCACTACAAAGACTGTCTGATTCAGATATATATAATGCTGAAATGGAATCAACATGAGGGGATAAGCCTTAAGATGCCATAGATGCACAGATAATATCGTACAAATTTTTTTCGTATAATATTATGCTTTATTTACAATGACAATTTACAAAACAAGAGCCACTACAAACTTCACTCCCTCCAGCTCCACCTCCAGGGGTAATGCAATGAAATACAAAGATTACATTTATTTTTCCCATGAACAAATGAAGTGTGCTGAACAAAAGGCAGAAACAGCAGAGTCATGTGTAGGGGACCTGGGAAAGATCTGACCCCCAGCAAGACTCGGCTGGTGCAAGATGTCAGGAATCATTTGGGAGATGGGCTTATCACAGGATATATATTCACAGCTTTCACTCACATGCACATGCCAAAAGAGTCCTGTCCCTTTGTCTGATTAATTGGGGCAATAAATGGCTGCCACTCTTCAACTGACATGTCACTTTCAGTGTGGAAACCTCTCCTGGAAATGCTCAGATACCTCGACTACGTTGTATGGTCCAGCAGATCTAGGCCAAGAGATGCTAAACTCAAGAAGATTTTGGCATAGCCACCAATGGGGTAATGCAATAAACCTTGCACCTTGTCCAGGTGCAGTAACCTGTAGCAACCAGGTTGTATTTAGTGGTCACCTGTTTAAAATCAAATATCTTATTGTTTGCTATTGGTTACTGCTCCTGGGCAAACTTAGGGCCAAAGTGCCAAAAATGCGCTAGCGACGGCTTCGCCGCACTTCGCCGGGGCTGTGCAAATTCACGAAGATCCGAAGTTGCGCACAGGTTACCGAGCGGTTGCGAAGTTGCGCTTGCGATAATATGATAAGCAGTCCGAAGTTACGCTATCGATGCCTAATTAGCATATGGCATGCAGTTAAAGTACAATGGATGTGTATGCTGTAGCAAATACATTACACTACACAAGGCCAGGGAAACTTAATAAAATTAAATAGAGGTCTTATGTTGCCCTACACATGTGCTCACTGTATAGTTTAGGTGCGAAATGTAAGGGAGAAGGAGGGTACCCCAAAAGATTTTTTCGATCTTTTTCATCCTATCACCCAGTAAAAAGTAAAAAACACCAGCCAACTATTTTTGAAGAAACTCCTATCTGCACTTCGCCTGGTCTGAGCTGGCAAAGTTAAGTCTGGCGCACAAGGTAAAGTTCGGTAAAATCGGCAAGCTAGTGAATTAGCGTAGTTACGTCCCTTTGCCAGAGCGCAACTTCGCCTGGCGTTAGGGTGCGAAGTAGTGCTAAAGTATGTCTACTTCGCTAGCGAATTTACGCCAATAACTCTTAGTAAATCGGCAAAGTGGCAAAAATACATCACCCTTGCGAATATTCGCTAGCTTTAGCCACTTCGCCCTTTAGTAAATTTGCCCCATTGAGCCTTATAATACATATGGGGGTATGCTGTTTCTGGACTACAATTACAAACATTCCCTTCAGCTGAGTATGGCAGGGGAAATTAGTGCAGGATTCTAATTTTATTCTACACTAGTTCCATGCTTTATATTCATTCTACATTCTGAAAGGTATTCATTCTACATTCTGAAAGCTCTGAAGTTGTATAAAAAAAATCTAGTAACAATTGGAAAAGGCAGGCTTTAGAAAAGCAATGATAATGATAAAGCCCTATGTGCTTTTTCATGTAATTGTGTTATTAATCTGTTAATATAGTGCACTATTTTGCAAATTTAGCATACTTTCCTGAAAGAATGCCATTTTAATTTTTCACTTGCTCTGAACAAATTCATTAATATTATCTAACGTTCTGTTAAACAAAGTAAATTGCTGATAGTATGGGGGTATGTTCAGAGAACAGATATAAGATGTTTAAAGAAAACAGAGCTGATTGAAAGCACGATAGTTAGACTTGCTAAACTTGCCCATGCATGGTGCAGTGACATTTAACTGTGTTACTATTCTGGGCATGCGCATGTCTAGCAAGAGATCTATGTGAAATAGTGGTAAGGTAGTGGTGTGGAGCATCTCCTTAAAGACATAGTTGAGCACATACTCTCAGTTTTGTCAGGGCAGTTTTAAAATAGAAAAGCTTGCTCTGTGTGATTAGGCTAATCCTATTCTGATCATCCTGCTAGAGAGTCAGCAGCACTCCTGTCTATTGAGCAGTGCAGTTAATTTGCTATGAGCCGGTGACAAAAATGCTACGGAAAAAATTTCAAAAGTATATTGTGAAGTGGATTAACAAAATCAGCAGACTTTGTTTGGATAATTGATGTGTAAGTGGAGGTCTGGTGACTCCTATGTAGTGAGTATTAGAGGCAAATAGTGAGAGATAGGGACAATTAGATAAGGTTGTAGCAGAAGGCTTAATGTACTTACTAAAATGAGTTTCAGCTGAGATGCTCACTGGTGAAAGGTACATGTGGAATCCACTGGATGACACTAGTTATTTGTTAAGGGAACATTGAACATTGAAGTGCATTGCATCGTTAGAAACTTGGTGTTGTAGCCAATTGCTGTGAAAACTAAACTTACAAGAGCCTGACTCCCCTGCTTGTTCTCCCTAAAGTCAGGACCCGTTATCCAGAAACCCATTATCTAGAAAGCTCCGAATTAGTGGAAGGTCACCTCAAATAGGGGTAAATTTATCAAAGAGTGAAGTTATAGATCGCCAAAGTCCTCTAGAGTGAAATTCCGCCACTCTTCATTCATTTCTATGGGATTTTGAAAAGTGTATTTATCAAAGGATGAACTTTCACTTTCACCAATTGATTAATACTCTTTAAAAAATCCCATAGAAATTAATGGAGAGTGGTAGCATTTCACTCTAGAGGACTGTGGCAACTTCTAACGTTGCTCTTTGATAAATATACCCCATTGACTCAATTTTAATTAAATAATTCAACATTTTAAAACATATTTCCTTTTTCCTTTTCTCTGTAATAACAAAGCAATACCTTGTAATTTATATAATTAATCCTATTTTGTTTATTTAATGTTTAAATGATTTTTAGCAGACTTGAAGTGTGCCTCTTGAGCAAAAATATTATCCCAAACCAAAGGTGTGGGCTAATACAGCACAGTAGTCCCTCCCTCGTACCAAGAGGGAGCTCCCGGTATGAGAGGCCATGTTGGGGCACACGCATGTGCCTAATGATCAAATGCCACAACTTGCTTATTATGTGCTTGTGTGACGTCAGAAGCGCATTACGCGTATGCGCTATTTACCACATGGCCTCTCGCTCCAGGAGCTCCCTCCTAGCACTGGCAGGGGGCAATTTTTTATAAAAAACTAGTTACCCCCAACCGGAGTGCGTGCTCTATTAGCCGACACCTTTGGTTGTGGATAATATTTTTGCCCAACAAGTGCCCTTTAAGGTATAACGTTCCAAATTACGGAAGTAACAGATAACAGGTCCTATACTGTATAGTGTTCCCCCTGCACTTCATGTGATATGTGTACCAGTGTTAAATTACTGTAACGCCTTATTCCCACAAGCAACTGCAGAAACAAATCCCAAGAATTATGCTTCAGTATCTTACAGGACAGTCTCTGTACATCAACAAAACTGCACCATATAGTTTGTATGGATGTCAACAGACTCACAGATATGCCATTCAACCATGTATGCCCACTGAGTTTTATTTGTGTCTTTTCCTGTAATAAATTTCATGTATAAACACCCTTATTTATATGGCAATTTGATTTGTATCAAGCCATGAACTAAATACTGACTTTTTTTTATATTTCTATAAATAATTTCACACCTCATTAAAAAAATTTTTAGTAATTATATTTTTTATATTTTCAGATTACTACTGTGAGGAAGAAGAAAAAAATACTCCCCCAGGAGAATCCATCTGTCATTTACAGCAGAGCATTCTGGAAAAAAATTGTGGCAAGCCCCTTAGTAAATTAAGGTTCCCTGAGAAAGTGCCTCACAATTTACTGTGTCCATGAGCTTTACAATGGGAGGGGAACTGGGTGAAGAAAGCAGGAGAGTTCATGGTGCATACAAATAATTGTTGGCTGACAACAAAGTTATTAGCACTAGACTGTGCGGGTTAGGGTTTGCTCTACTTTCCCACAGATCCTCCTCCCACAGAATGACAACATGGTTTCTCTGCACAAAAGAAGTGTGGCTTTTTACTAGCAGGCACATCAGTGCTACTGCTGTATTGAATGAATGGAAGGGAAATCTCCCTCTATTCAGACCATCTGGCTATCAATAATGAAGTTAGGCCTTTAACTCATGATGAATGCCCAGTGGCTATATTTTTAGAAGGAAATGGGTGCAACCAACCTCGGAGCAGGTAATTCAACCCATAAAAGTAACAGGTGTAGAAAACCATTAAAAAACATTATTAAAAACACTCAAACTGTACATGGCACTCCTAACTGGGTATGCACTCCAAAAGGGTAAAAAATAAACAGTTTCTGCCCACTAAAAACAATAAGAATAATTTAGAACATCGCTGTCCAGAGTGACTCTCCAAGAACTTTTGTATTGCCCCTCCAAACTATTCATAGGCCACCTGATTCCTTTGAATTTTTATTATAATCCAATCCTAGAACATTTGTTACTTTTGTACTTGACCCTCTATATCCTGGACAGCACTGATCTAAAAGAAGGTAATCTTCCTCCCTAGAAATTGCAGGCTAAGTAACAATAGGAACAATATGACATCAAGGGTAAACATCTGGGCAATGTTAGGTTCCGTGCATGAACTATGCAAGAAGCATTTATTGTTTTGGTGGAATTTAGGGATGTACATACTGCATCATTTGTTCAATTTGGGGATATACTTAATCCATAATTTTTGTCCAAACACCAAATCCTTTTAAAAACAATTGCTTGAATACTGAACAAAAGCTGAACCCTAGCTGACAGATTAAAATTTTAGAAAAAAAAATGCTTTAACTTTGAAAATTGGGGTCTATAGCGGCTCAAATTTGGTTCAGCAAGACACGTAGGATTTGGCTAAATCTGAATGCTGCTAAAAATCTGTTGGGAAATCTAGTGGAAATAAGATAACCTACTAATCCAACTGTCATTCAGTTGCACAGTGTAACATACATAATGTAGGTCTTCTGCAGTATGAAATACAAAGAGAAAACAAAAAATGTAGGGCCATAGTCAGTAAGAAATATGTTAATTGCAATACACAGGCATTGCTGCATTTTAGGACACAGGTAAGAATTCAGCATACAGTCTGGCACTCAGGCTGCCTTCCAATTTGATACTTTTGGCTGCAAGAGTTAGGGGTAGTCCTATGGTTTGAGGTATGTGATGATGCATGTGGCCCATTGCAGCAGACATTCTGGGCTTTACTGATACAGACATGAGATCTATTATCTGGAAACCCATTATACATAAACCTCTAAAAATGGGGGAAGGCCATCTCCCATAGAGTCCATTTTACCCAAACAAATCTAATAGTTTTAATTACTTCTTTTTGTAATAACAAACCAGTATTCTGTACTATATTATAGCCAAGCTGCATAAATCCGTGCTGGTGGAACATTTTGATATATTTTATCCAATGTTTTAATATATTTAAATTGGAATATCAACCCAAAAAATGTTTATTTTGCCTAAAAAGTAAACATAATTCTAAGCAACCATGCAATATACATTCATTACAAATTTTCTATGGTTTTTAAGATATTAGTATTACTAATGAAAGCAGTGTTTGTAACTTACTAGTCTCTGCCCTGGTGGCTCAGACTGTTATAATGAAAGACAAGGCTGCTGATTAACAGACCTTTTTTATTAGACATTTTTTTATTTTGGGGTTGACTTGCACTTTAAGACATGGTGATCCAAATTACAGACCCTGTATTCAGAAAAATAGCTCCTATAGCTCTATAGATAGATAATACAAAAGTATTTTGAGGATCAAAATATGTTACTTTGGGGGAATATGTAATATTCTTTTTTAGACTTTTATTGCATTGCAAATCTTAATTGCGCATTGTGAAACCTTTAACATCTGCTCTGGTGTTTTGTTAAATATTTTGTCGATAAAAATGGTTTGGTGATTGCGAAATGTTATTGCATACACTTTGAACATTCGAAAAAGCAGTTTGGTCACAAACTTTGCGAGCAAGTCTTTGAGGTCTTAATCAGTCAATGGCTTATACATGGTCACTTACGGGCGCAAGCATCTTTGCAAATCTGTTTTGTGATAAGGGAGCATATTACATTTTACCCTTTGAATATTTAATGAGTGTGTGTTATGAACTTTAGTGTCTGCAAATGTTTATGATTTATGTGCAGGTCATGCAGGCAGTGTTGCATTTTTTGTGCAAAAGCTTTGTTGAGAACATAAATTAATCTGCAAATATCCAACACCTCTTTGAGTGGTGAAGGACAAGAAGGATAAACATCATGTAATAACTCACTGACTTCATGACTAATAATGTTATGCTGGGAAATTATACACACTCTACAGTCAAATTTCAGTTGTCTTTGAGCACAGCTTATAACAAGATTACCTGAAACCTTTCTTGTTTGATATTTATCTAAGTGACCCAGGCAGCACTGTATTCTGTTCCAGAAGAAGACTCCAACAATGAGCTGATTGTTTCATCATGTAATGAGCTCAGAACAGAGAAATGAAAGTGAAGATGTACCTATAAATGAACTGCTTTCAACTGTAAAAAACAAAAAAAAAAAACAACAGCTGTAGCATGACTGTTCCAGAATACATTCTGACAACTTGAACAGGAAGAAGATATGAAAAACTGAGATTTGGAGATTCAGAAGGAGGAAGAACATGATTATGATTCATCTGCAATGGTGAAGGATTAAAATGTGCAATCAGGGATGAATTTCGCTAACAATCTGTTAGGCCAAAGCAGAAGCAGTTCAGTAAATAAATAAATAAACAACACAGACAGTCATTTATTAAACCGGTCCTCCTCCAATTAGTATAAATAATAGCAGTAGGGATGCACCGAATGCAGGATTCGGTCCAGCATTTGGCCTTTTTCAGCAGGATTAGGATTTGTCCAAATCCTTGTGCCTGTCTGAACCGAATCTGAATCCTAATTTGCATATGCAAATTGTGGCAGGGTGGGATTTCACATGACTTTTCGTCACAAAACAAGGAAGTAAACCAATTTTTTTCCACTTCTTCATTTCCCCGCCCCAATTTGCATGTGCAAATTCGGATTCAGTATTCGGCAAAATAGTGGATTCGGTGCATCCCTAAATAACAGTGAAACTCCAGTGGTCAAGGGTTAGCTGTCATCCATTAAAGGGGTGGTTCACCTTTAAAGGGATACTGTCATGGAAAAACATGTTTTTTTCAAAACGCATCAGTTAATAGTGCTACTCCAGCAGAATTCTGCACTGAAATCCATTTCTCAAAAAAGCAAACAGATTTTTTTATATTCAATTTTGAAATCTGACATGGGGCTAGACATTTTGTCAATTTCCCAGCTGCCCCTGGTCATGTGACTTGTGCCTGCACTTTAGGAGAGAAATGCTTTCTGGCAGGCTGCTGTTTTTCCTTCTCAATGTAACTGAATGTGTCTCAGTGGGACATGGGTTTTTACTATTGAGTGTTGTTCTTAGATCTACCAGGCAGCTGTTATCTTGTGTTAGGGAGCTGTTATCTGGTTACCTTCCCATTGTTCTTTTGTTTGGCTGCTGGGGAGGGTGTGATATCACACCAACTTGCAGTACAGCAGTAAAGAGTGATTGAAGTTTATCAGAGCACATGTCACATGACCAGGGGCAGCTGGGAAATTGACAAAATGTCTAGCCCCATGTCAGATTTCAAAATTGAATATAAAAAAATCTGTTTGCTCTTTTGAGAAATGGATTTCAGCGCAAAATTCTGCTGCAGCAGCACTATTAACCGATTCATTTTGAAAAAAAATTTTTTTTCCCATGACAGTATCCCTTTAAGTTAACTTTTAGTATGTTATAGAATGACTAATTCTAAGAAACTTTTCAAATGATTTTCATTTTTTATTTTTATCGTTTTTTATAATTGTGCCTTTGTCTTCTGATTCTTTCCAGCTTTCAAAGCGGGTCACTGACCTCATCTAAAAACAAATGCTCTGTAAGGCTGCAAAAGTATTGTTATTGATATTCAGGCCCTCTCCTACTCAATATTCTAGTTCCTTTTCCAAATCAGTGCATGGTTGCTAGGGTAACTTGGATGCCAGCAACCAGACTGCTGAAATTGCAAACTGGAGAGCAGTTGAATAAAAAGTTCAACTAATAAAAAAAATGTGAACCAATTGCAGTTATCTCAGGATGTCACTCTCTACATCTTACAAGAATTAGAGTACAAATAGAACCCATTACAAAAGTTGAAATAATGCACCAACACTGTAGTTTTCCCTTAGGCATGTTAACATGGAAAATAGCAAGAAAACAATTTACTGTTACAGTTAAAATGCAATTAATTACAAATAATAATATGTAAAAAAAATCAATAACATGGAAATATAAGACTAATCTATATAAGGTGATTTCATTATTACATTAAAGGGAGAGATTTGTTGTGTCAAAAATGTGTAAATATGATTGAAATGTATTATCTGAAGCTAATCATGAAAAGGACAATCAAAATAACAGTCACTGAACAGCATTAGTGAATAGTGTTAAGTGTTTGTTTAACATAAGTAAATAGTTATGTGTACACATTATTCTATGTAGCTGTTTTAAGATAGACATAATACGACTATGGAATTAACATACGGTATATACATATTTTAAACTATGAAGTTAGACAGACTTTCAGCTACATTGTGAATTGTCAGTTAGAACTGTGCAATTAGACCGTTTATGACTTACAAAATACAATGACAAATTCTACTTTCTAAGGAAACTGCAAATTGTCCACCCACACTCTGAGAAAGTAGCCTTCAATGGGATACACTCTGAGAAAGTAGCCTTCATTGGGATGGGAATTTTCTCAGAATGTCCCACCGTTTTCCACTCTATTTGTAACTTCCACTGGAGTGGACAAAAGAAGTGTGTCTTACAAGGGGGGAATTACTGATGATGTTTAACTTGCTATTGTGCTTACCAGCAATTCCCAGCCCTACGGGCCATCTGGATCAGTATTTTCCCAAGAAGCCCATTGATCGCTTCACATTGTCATGTCACTCACAGACCTGGGAAAGTAATGCCCCTTGACACCAAAGGAGTTGCTTAGTGGAAAGGGATTGAGTAGTATTAGGAACCTCTAAAACCACTATAATGAACCAGTTTTTCATGTTATTATGCTTATTCATCCTGCAAAGGAAACTTGCCTGATATTATCTGGTTTGTTAATTTACTTGTAAAAAAAATAGCATTTGGTGAAATCACAAGATGTAACTAATTGCATTTAGTTTTTTCATGTGACGTGAATTAACTGTTTGGACCCCTGAGGGGTCTCCAGCACATTTCAAGCCCAGGTTAAGAGCCCTATCTGGCTAGAGAACACAATGGTGGTATTCTCTATGGGCCTTACTTGGCTTTGTGAGGTTTATTGATTTCTCACCTTTAGCTTTTATAATAGCCTTAGGTCCATACAACAAACATATGCACATCAGGAAACAGTGGTGGTAAATTGGCTGTTTATGGTAATAAGCAGCACACTTGCTTTGATCTGTCACATATACATTTGCATAAAGGTTGTGTATATTTTCAGTCATTTTTATTGCTGCCCTAAATTTTTAAACCTCTCTATTTATGACATTAAGTAAAAATGATAACTTGCTGTATACTTATTTCCAAGTACTAAGCTGACCTTTGGATACAGGACTGCCAAGGTTTAGACAAGAGCAGTTTCTTTTTTTTATAAAATGAATTCCAATTTATTGCATTCAGGTGATGGGCATTGCACCTGCATAATCCAATGCATACATATGGCACACGGAGTGAAAAGAAATGTGTAGATTTTGCAGGTAAAATGAGAGATATCTCCCACCGATATGATTGTTCCCATTGAGGTGAATGTATTAAAGATTAGGAGTGCCCTATTGTACAACATCTGGTTATACCAAATACGTGTAAGACTGCCAAGGCACACTTCAAAAAAGAGCAGCATATTGCAGGGAAGATGTTCCCATCCAACCCCAGTGTGATTATAGTGATGGGAATCTCTTTCCCACGTTCTCCCACCTCATATTAAAGCTTGTGTCTATTGTGTAACACACTCTCCACCTGCTCCACTGGGAGCAGGGTATTATCCTCAGGCAATTCACAGTCAATTTACCATGCTGTAATAGATGCCTGCTCTATTGTCTGCCTCAATGCATGTATTGGCTAAACGAGTGTGGGAAAGTGTAGCAGGTTTGGGACTCATGCATTAGTATGCGCATTCTGGGGTATAAATACAGGCTCACTGGCTCCACAGCTCATATGCTCTCCAGCACTAGCACCCTGTGCACTCAGCTCTTACACACTTAGGATAATGGCTCCTACCAGCATTTCTCTGGATACTTTCTCTTCCAAAGAAAAAAACAAAGTAAGTATTATTTTAGTGTACATGAAATCTCCGGGCTCTTAGAAGGGACCCGCTTACATCTAAGGAATAATGCAGAGATGGTATAATACTACACTGTCTTTAATGTGGCATTGCTAATATTCTTGATTTTTTCTTTATAGCTGAGAAAGCCCATTGTGGAAAAGATGCGCAGAGACAGGATTAACAACAGCATCGAGCAGCTGAAAGTTCTCCTGGAGAAAGAATTTCACAAGCAGGAACCCAATGTCAAACTAGAGAAGGCCGATATTCTTGAGATGGCAGTAAACTACCTACAACAGCAGAAAAGTAAGTATCCTATATTTTACCTTACTCCCCAAAACCTGCATCAGCAATGCGTAGCCTTACACCGTTCATAATTACCATCCTCTATTGTTTTCTATTAAAAAAACATAACATAGGTCCATAGTTTAGGCTATTTAATGCATTTTCTTAAATATGCCTTTATCAGTGGTGGTCATTCATCAGTTCAATTTGTAGTTATAATGTTTTTATTAGGAGTTTTACATTATTTACAGTATTAGAAACTTGTGCTTGGAATATGCTCCTAACCGATCTTGTTGTTTTTTCCTCCAGGTCAGTCTCCCAATCTGGCAAAACTGGAACAGGATTACAAGCAAGGGTTCTCAAGCTGTTTAAGAGAAGCTGTTCAGTTCCTGTGCTATTACCCAGAAAGTGGAGAAACCCAAATGAAACTGCTTAACCACCTGCAACCACCCCAAAAGCTCCCTGTTGTATCCCAAACATATATTCCCAGTGTCTCTGACTCCAAACAATCAGCTCTGGCAAGCAACACCAACAAAATATGGCGCCCCTGGTGAACTCCAATGGACTATTGCATCCAAGAGGGAAAAAAATGACTTGAAGTCACATATTCCTCTAGCAGTAAGGAACACTCTCCTAATAGTCTACCTGGATATGCTTGAATGTTATCAGTCAACAGAAAAAAACTGATTCTGACAAGCATGAACGTTATCCTATGGGATGCTTACTAATTCCTTCTATGAAGAAGAATATTTACTTGTAACTTGCTCAAGAGTGTAATGTGCATTTATCATTATTGATAATGTAGTATCAGTACTAATGTTTTTAACATTTTATTTTATCTTCTGTGAAGAATAGTTCTACAATTTATATATTGTACAATGGGGTAATAGTACATTCATGTGTCATATGTAACTGCATCATGTTATATACGGCAGTGCACTAGGATGGTGAAATCCCCACCCCCATTTCAGCTAGTTACTTCAGTGAAGTTGCCTTTGTAGCATATGTATAATATGTATATTAGGGCTCTGTTTTTAGAAAAGGAGAGGATTAGGCATGGTTTTGCCACACAGGTTTATTTTTTTAAACTGTACATTTTGAATTCTCTACCTGCAAAACAAGACTCTATACTTGTATTCTACTAGAATGTTGTTATTTGTATTTTTAAAGGGATATTCTTATCCATAGCATATCATTCTTTAAGGAATGAAGATAAGTATTTCTAAAGAGGAAAAATGCTTTAATTTCTATTGATCGCAGTGCTCCATCAGTGCTGGCAGCAACAAGCTTTATTATGCTGTATATTCTTTCTGTGTAACTTCTGTGAAGTTAGTAGTGAGTAGCCTTTCAAGAGAAATATCAGAATTTTATTAGAGAGTATCTTTAATGAAGTCTGTAACATGATTCAAATATCTTTTATAAAGATGTGCTTGTATCTCTTTGCATGTTTATTTCTTGTTTAAAGAAATGTCTGTTCTATGTTATCCTATGACTTTTTGTTTTAAAAAAAGGAATTGTATGAAATGTTTTGGTTCATCTCGTAGCTGCACCTGCGGTTACATTGATTAAATTGTCCTTGTAGGACAATGGTGTATGTTTACACATGCCCCTGTAATTTATATACTGAACTGAATTTGATTTATTTTTAAAGGAATATAGCACAAGTTTGAAATAAAATATTCCTTCTACGGTATTCCGATTTCTTATGACTTTTCTTTACATTGACAGCAATTATAATAATTCTACATTAATGTTTATGTGACCATAAACAGTGTTTCTAAAATCCCAGGCTTTTGATGACCTACAGCTTTCAGCATCTATTGGCTATTATAGGATTCTGGGAGTTGTAGTATAACCACAGCTGCTGGTAAGGAGGGGGATACTCTGCAGCTTATAAATCTCTGGTACATACACACACACAAATATAAATAATGCAATAATGTGTATTGTAACAAAAATCATGTCAGCATTAGTCTGTTTAGGCTGTCCACCACCAAAATAATTTGATATAGCCATATAAGCTATACAATCTAATATTAGTTAGACCTGCAATATTCATCAGTGTTTACATCTACATAATATATTTATTAAAAATGCAAGCATATATTCTATATGTAGTCCAGATATGACTAAAAGTGTCAATGCTAGGATAGCGGAGTGTTTTGAAAGTGATCGGTCAGATATATTTCAGATATTACCAAGCAGGGATGTAATGGAGGGCCCCCTCTAGACCAAATAATCAAACCAAGGCATTCTCATTGGCATAATTACTGCATCACGTTTAGGGATTACTTGGCAGAGAAGTACACAAGGCTGCATGTAAGGGGCAGGAATACTAATACAAATTGTTTATGCTGGATCCATTAGTATCACTATCACCCATTTGGAGAACTAACATGCAGGATCAGTGTTGCTTATAGCAGGACAGATCTGTCACTGAGGGGTATACGTGTGGTTCATTGATTGGCCATCAGGGGCCCTCCAACACTTGTCACACTGTAACATCATCTGTTGCACAAAACTATCAGGACATGTGGTTAGTGGACACTAGCAAAAATTATACGCAGAGCTGCTTTCCCACTTGGCCTTTACTACATATGCTTGCCCAGCAGCTGGACCCAGGCCCATAAAAAAATAAATGGGACACTTTTGTACTGCACTGATGTTGCTAGACTACAAATCCCAGAATTGTTATCATCAATGTAAAAGCATGCTGGGAGCTGTAGTTCCGTAACATCAGAGTTCTTAAAGCAAGAGTGCGCAATAAAATGTTTCCCCCTAGTTCTCCACAGCCAGTAGCTGCCTTAAAAAGAAAGAGAATCCTTCAGTGGGAATCTGTGTAAATATGGCTCCATGTTGTTTGTTCCAGCAGATGAAGCTGGAAGCATTAATGAGAATTTTCACAAACAAATTGCTATAAAGAGATTCTACTACTTCTATGGGATTCTCACTTTCACCCATTGATAAATACTGTAGGTCTTTAAAAATCCCACATAAATGAAGAGAGTGGGAGAACTTCACTCTAGTGAACTGTGGCAAGCTCTAATTTTATTCTTTGATAAATATACTACAATGTGGGCCTGGACTGACAATTTGTTGATTCTGTCAGATGCCAGAGGGGCTGCTATAAGATAAACACTTCTCTTCGGCACATCACTTTTTCTCTTTTGGGTGCATTCAACTCCTCAGGCTACTTCCAAGCCAATTTTCATACACGAAATCCCATAGGGAGGAAGCACACCAGAAACTTCTGCATTGCCTTTAGATCATTTGTTTCAGCAGAATTGGCACTTCTGCTGAAATAAATGATCTAAAGGCAATGCTGAAGTTTCTGGTGTGCTTCCTCCCTATGGGATTTCGGGCTGCTATAAGATGCATTAGGAAAACAGGAACTGTGAATGAGCCAATGAAGCAGTACTTGCTGCAAAAGTGTTTATTCCAACGACATGTTTTGGGCACACAGGCCCTTTATCAAGTATAGTGTACAAATCACGTAGTGCACATATTTATAGTGAAAACAGGATATGATGTCATCCACAGAGTGGGAGTGGTAAATAGTCCATTAGCATATCAGTCCATTAAATCCACCGTAGTGTATCTTCACATGTAAATCAATATTACAAAGTATTCAGAAAAGTATACAAAAATGATATACAGAAACCAAATGGAACTGCCCTGGACTCAAGGGCCTACCAATGACATGATATAACATTAATTCGAATAAACAATACGGAAGGAATGCCCGATTCTTACCATTATCTTGACTGGTAATTTACAGTAATATTCGAAAATTTCATGCTTGTAAAGTATGGGCATATAGATATATAACTTTATCTGTAGGGGAGATGCCATAGATGCTGCTATAAGATGCCATAGATGGTCACTATTTATATTTATTGGGCTGGTGGGGGACTGTTTGGGTCTCTGTGTGTTTGAAATGCCAGGGCCTATATTAAATCCTAGTCCAGACTTTCCCACTCCTCATTTCTACTGCCTTGTACTCCCTTAATGGTAGGGTTGCCACCTGGCCAATGTTTTCTTCACTGCTAAAATAATACTGGATTCCAAAGTTATTCATAGTCACTTAACAGAACAAAGACAGGAAGGCATACATATATATATATATATTTATTTAATTTCAGAAAAGGTGGACATCCTTTTTACAGTGCCATTGTCATAGCTGTGGTAAAATAAAACAAGGGCACACTCAAAATTGTAGCTGGTGCAGGATGGATCCCCAGTCTAAGAGAAAAGGGAATGGAGTTCAGGGAGGTGTAACCTATGACCTTTTAACTGCTCCTCAACAGCATCAAGCAGCATGGTACCAAGAGCCCAAACCTCTCATTGGGATTCTGGACAATAGCCAGAACATTGCAGGTTAGGCAATTCTGAGCTCCGCAACTTTTTATACCATGTGTGGCTCCCACCTTCCTGCAGCACCCTGTTTTTGCTGAATACAACTTCCAGCATCTTGTGAACAACCCAGGGCTATTATTGCAGTTCAACAGCTGGAGGATCGCAGATCAGACTTTCCTGGTGTGTATAGTGAAATGTTTACCAATGCTCCCCCTGTGATATTGCAAGTATACAGTATATATACAGTAGTATACACACAGGTATGGGACCGGTTATCTAGAATGCTTGGGAACCTGGGTTTTTCTGGATAAGAAATCTTGCAGTAATTTGGATCATCATACCCTAAGGGGGTTATTTACTAAATTCCGAATGCAAAAATCATGAAAAATTCATGATTTTTTAAAATAAAATCGGACTTTTAAAAGATCAAAAAATTTTCGGAATTTGTTAAACCCCGAGAATGGAAAAGTCCAAATCTGAATATCCGGCATCTCAGTTGTCAAGGTTGCATATAAGTCAATGGGAGAAGTGCCAAATATTTTTTAAAGTGCGCTGGGTTTCAGGAAATACCCCGAAGTTTTCTGAGTTTTCGGGGGAAAATTCTGAAAAAGATTGTCAAAATCTGATGTAAAAATCAGAAAAAATCATGAAAATCTGATTTTTTTCCCACAAAGCAAATTGTCGGGAAAATGTAATAATAAATAAGCGTAAAAAAACAGAGCTGATTTGTAGCAGAAAATATTGAGATAAAGTCAGACTTTGATAAATAACCCCCATGGTCTACTAAAAATCATTTTAATATTGAATCCATCCAATAGGGTTGTTTTCCTCCAATATAAATTCATGCAGTTTAGTTACCATTAAGTACAAGGTACTTATTAAGTACAATTTACTGTTTTTAAAAGGAAATCATTTATAAAAATCTGAATTTTTTTTAAATAACGGACTCAATGTGAGAGGGCCTTCATAATTTGGAGCTTTCTGAATAATAGGCTGTCTGGATAACAGATCCCATTCCTGTATTCAAAATTACCAGTCACTGCAAAGTAACTAGTATGGAACATCACAAATATTATTTATATATGTACTTTGACTATATATTCCTAGAAAAGTTCAATATTTTCAATATTTGGGTATATACTTTTGTGAGAGGACAATGTCTTCTTTCTGTCTGTCCCTCTGTATTTCCCATTATGACAGGGACTTTGTTTTGGCTTAATTCCTTCTTTGACACAAGGCACCTCATTAACATAACACATGCAAAGCATATTCAAATGTATGCGCATAGCTCGGCGGGATATCCAATATGGCGGCCAGTGGAGGTAGAGCTAGGAGTGGGGAGAGCATGGATAAAAGCATCACCTTGCCACCTGACGAGATCTTCCGTAATCTGGAGAACGCCAAGCGCTTTGCCATTGATATAGGTACGTGCTGTTACTGTGTGCTAGGAATGGGTCAGTGCGGCAATGTGACCCGGAGACCATCCTTTACATCCACTTGTGGCAAGTTAGCTTATTGACTCTTCACCTTGCACTGCACTCTGGGTATTGTAGTTCCCGCTGATTTCCCAACCCAGTGCAAGATATTGCGCAGGGAGCTTTATAAACTACATTTCCCGCAATGCTACACTGAAGATACCGATGCTGGGAGTCGTAGTTCTGATAAGGGACTCTGTAGTTTAAATGAAACGTTTTTTTCGTTTCAGGAGACTACAACTCCCAGTCTCCCACAGTGCTCCTGGTGGATAATGGGGGCGAGAAGTAGAAAGTAAACAATCTTGCTGCGATAGGTCGTGCACAGTGCGGCGCTGTCAGTCGGTTTATTGTTGTGGGGAAATGTGGAACATATCTAATTGCATTGTGATAGTCTGTGTGTGGAATAAAGGAAGGGAGCGAGCGTTTAGCCTAATTAGCTCTCCACTCCGAGTCAATTGAGAAACAATTCTGCTGTGTGTATGGGACTAGCAAATGCAGGGTACCGGGAGATCCCTTTGTCACAATGCAAGAGGTGTAAACGTGACCATGACTATCATAGGGCTACAGAGAAAAGTATTTCAGCAAGAACTTGAGGTCTGTTTTTTACACCTGCCTTATTATAACTCACCTGGCCAATCCAATAATTCAGGTGGAATATTAAGGAGCAACACATGGAGGGAGTCTGTTAGACTGGACATTGTGTCACTTCCAGGCCACTGATAAGGGGACCTGATTTGCCTGCTTCTGCCTTTTCTTGACACCTGGTTGATGATATTGAATCATCCGTCCGAGTCCTACCTGAAGGCATGGGCTCTGTTGACCAAGTGTCCCAGGCTACCGCCCGCGAACAGCTTGAATGGATGGGTCCCCCTTCGCCGAAGCTAGGGAGGGAGGGCCCACCATCCCCGCCCCCCCGAAGGGCTTTGGGGTCGTTTGGACTCCCCTTCGCCAAAGCTAGGGGGAGTCCCGTCTAACCTGGGTTCTGCCGAAAGCTTCCCCCAGGGCGTGTCATGGCCTAAGGACTATGACCCCATCCAGAGTTCTCAAACCAAACACAAAAAGGTGCTGGAGTGTGCAGTGCAAGCAGGACCCGGCCAAGGTATTTTGGCACCCTAGGCAAGGGCTTCAATCAGTGCCCCCCCCAACCCAGTCCTGCATTACCATTTCCCACCTTACCATTCATATGCCCCCTGTACCTGTGCCAGCAGCCATCATGTTGCCCCATGTATCTGTGCCAGCTGTCATTCCCCCAGATTGCCCTTAAACCCCCAATCTGTACCTATGCCAGTATAAGACAAAACATCTATCATATTGTTACCCCAAATTTGTTCCTGTGCCAATAAGAGCCAAAAATCCATCATATTGTCCCAAACATCTGTGTACCTTTGCCAGCATCAGCCAATCCCTCATAATGCCCCCAATCTGTACCTGTGCCAGTAGCAGCCTAAAAATCCACAATATTGCCCCCAAATATGAACATGCCAGCAGGAGCCAAAAAATCTATCATATTGCCCCTAATCATCTGTTTACCTGTGCAAGCAGCAGCCACGATATTGCCCACAAATATGTACCAATACAGCTGCCAAGAGGATGGTGGGGAGTGCTTATGCCTACAGTATGAATCACGGGCAAGCATGGGTTGGAAAAAGTGTTTTTTAAAATTGAAAAACCATTAAAGGCCAAACAAACCAGGGTTTAAAAAAAATTCCTCTAAAAGTGCGCCCCCCACATGATTGCGCCCTAGGCGGGCACCTACTCTGCCTGCCCCTAGTTCCGGCCCTGGGTGCAAGGCCATTGATTGCCTTTAGTAAGGCTCCAGCTGGCAGCCGGAAAAAGAAAAAACTTCCCGCCCGCCTAATGGCCAGGGCAAAGGAAGTGAAGCATGATTAGGCATAGGTGCATGTGCATTGCCCCTGACTCAAAAGCAAATCCGCTTGCCAGCCTAGTCCAGAGGACCAAGTGTTTCTCCGTTCTTCACATAGGATCATAAAAACAGATACTCCTCCTTGATCTTGCCAGCCAGAGGACCAAGTGTTTCCAAAGGTACTACACTACACTTGATCTTAGACAAAAGGACCTGGCTGATGATTTACCCAACCCCACAGATAATATTGACCTCCCATATTACTTTAGCAAAAGAGATAAAAGAGAGAGACTGGTAGGGTGGCATATTGCTGGGTTAAAAGCATAAATAGTTAGACTTTTTGTTCTCTATTTAGTGTATGAATAAGGACTGTAAAAAGGGAAATGTCCTTTCCCACTAAAGCAGCTGCTTGTCAAGCAAACACTGAGACAGATCAGATAAGAGCAGTTATAATCCGTTTGCCTTTTCCAGTAGCCGATGGCTTCACGTTAATCTTTCTAACCTACTTGTTGTCTTATGTTTTATTTTAAAGTAAACTGTCTAATCTGTATGGTCCTCCAACTTATTCTGTACTGCAACTTCCTTCACCCCACCAATAGTTTGACTTTTCGTGGTGCTGGGAATTGAGCAGCAAAAGGGTGCTATGTGTTTCTTAACCCTGATTTATGTTTAATTAGGTTACACAAGCCTTCCCTGTTTGTTATGAGAAGGACCTGTTAATCCCAGCTCGAGCTGTTACAAACAAAGCCTATTGCTGTTATGAATAAACATACAATACACACAAGAGCCGTGAATATCCTGTAAATTATATCCTTATAAACTGTGCTTAGTGATGTCATCGGTTATAATCGGAGTTTAGTGATATTATTTCTGTCACATGACTCGGTAAAACTTGTGTATTTTAATAAATAAAGTACCCGATGTTGCAAAATATGAGGATATTAGAAGTTGAAGTCAGAGTTCCATGACCTGTATAATATAATCAGCCTTGTGGTTTTATATGGTCATGGAACTCTTAGGTAACTTATCCTTATGTTTTACAATAGGGGTTCTTTATTCACTATATTATGGACTGCAAGGGATTACAATTCTCTTTCCATGTACTATTTTTGTTTGGTTGCATAACAGACGGAAAAGGGAAACAGGCTTAATTAGAGACAATATATTGCTTGAGTTATTTAGAGAAGTGTTTGCTTATTTCTGCGAGCACTTTGCAAACACGTTCATTCCCACATTTAACAATTAGCTGTGCATGTTCTTTCCAACATTTCCTCCTGTATTCATAGTATAATATTCAGTTAGGAGCATTTAAACTCGTAGTTGTCATACTGCTCATTTGCAGTCCCCTATTTGCTCAGGGTCCCTTGTTAGCATAGGACATTTTAGGGCAGCATAAACTGTTTGTACACCCACAAAATCCCAACCTTTTCGGGTTTCCATCTGGGCTTCCCAGAATATCTATGAGCATGAATACACATGCCTCTGTATGGGAAATGATTCGGGCCTTTTATTTGTATGGAGTTGACAGAACTGTAAAAGGATATACTGTATATTGTTTGCACAGCACATTTTATACACATCATGTTTTTCTTAAGTGTGTTTTTTTTTTTTTTAGTTAATAACATAATTTCAACAGCTCTAAAAATTTAGAACTTTGCCTTTGTTTTTGCTTTATTTAAAGGAATGTTGCAGCTGTTCTCGGAACAGCTGTAATCAGGTCAAACTGTCCCCACTCCCCACATTGACACTCAAGCCAGCATTTCTGAGTAGAGGTCTGCCATGTGTGTTTCAGTGGCAGTTTCCTATAGAATCCTTTGCAAAGTTGTAACAGGAAGATTTTCACTGCTGTTGTTTGTGGCCTGATAGCAGGGTCAAAATACTCTGTGCCAAAGGCTTAAGGGAAGAGATGCATTTGGAGCAAATCAGCATAGATATAAAAGACTTTAAAAAGAAAATAAATATTGTCTCATGCTGTTGGAAAAAATTGAGGTGAGCCCGGAACAGTACAGGGTTGGTTTGCATGCAAGTATCTTTTCATGATCATCAATGAGCATTGCCAAGCCCACTGACATGTTGGTGTAAATTCTGCTGTAACTCTGGCATATGCATATTTATAAATAACAGTCCCAGAGCTTTTATGTAAGAGATTATACAAAGGGGCTTATGCTTAGTTTTAGTTTAAACATAGCAGATTTACATATATTTCTAGGCAACCTAAAGTGTCTGTATTCTTAATGTATTAGATGGGTTCTGCCATACTCCACACACACTTCTGCATAGTGAGTATATTTAAGGGGACTGAAGCTGGACATACATACAAAGATCCACTCATTTTGTGATGTTGCCAAACAAGTGCATCTCTCCCTGATATGCCCATCTTGAGGCGAGTGATATGGGGCTGATCCAATAGTGGGCCCTAGAGCCCAATGATCGGGTCACAACGAGGAGAATGCAGGCGGTCGGATGGAGGACCACATTAACGAACCAATGCAGTCCTCGATCCGACTGGATTTTTAAATCCGCCCAATCGACATCTGGCCCACTTTCGGCCGATATCAATTGGGGAAGCCTGTCTGAGGGCCCCAATTAGCTGCCAACTTAAATTTTGTCGGCAGCCTTTACTTAAGGACTCTATACACAAGCAGATATATTTCCTTTCTATATTCTGCATGCTACTTATTTTTTTTGAAAGCATATGTTTTTATTGATTTCCAAAAAGGGGGGAGGGGAAAGGGTATAAAATAAAAGGGGAAAAGGGAAGGGATGATGAAAAAACAATTAAATCACATTAAACATATACATTACTGTCAGTTGCATAAATCAGCATCATGTACCATACCGTAAATACACTACAGGTAACCATCAAGAGCATTTAAGTGTGTAAAAAGACACAACTATCTCTCCTTTTCAGGGATCCTGTTCTGGGTGTGAGTCTAACCAGGGGGGACCATATTTTCCCAAATTTAGAAGGACATCCTCTCGCTTCATATGTCAATTTGATGTTTACCAGTGATTTTCCTACTAGCGAGAGCCATTGCTGTACTTGGGGGGCCATCCATTTCAATACTGGAGCCTTTTTGGCATAGAATAGTGCAGTTTTTATAAGTATTCTGTATCTGATTAGGGGGAGAAGGTCTTCCACAGCCCCTAATAGGCAAATTTCAGGCGTGCAGGTTCCGGGAAAGTCCAAGTACCCATGCAAGTGATTCATTACATCAGCCCAATACTTAGAGATGTGTGGGCACTCCCATATGAGGTGGGCGAATGTGGCGTCGGGCAATTTACATTTGGGGCAGCGTGCTTCGTTGGCTCTCCCAAACTTCTGAAGCTTAACAGGAGTAAGATAAAGCTGGTGTATGAGTTTAAATTGAATAAGACGGTCTTTGACAGATATTAAAAACCCATATAGGTCGTCTGTGACCTCATCCTATGTGTCCGAGTCTAGGGAGGGAATCATGTTCTGCCATTTCTGCTGAGCTTTGAGAAAAGGGGCCGGTAGGCAAGCGATTAGTGACTGGTAGAGCCTAGAAATCAGTTTCCCAGCCTGGGGGTCCCATAATATCTCTTCAAATTTCGGGCCATCGTACACAAGCTGGAGTGTAAGGAATTGAGCTCTGAAGGCCTCTCTAAGCTGCAGGTATCGAAACCATTGTCTGCATGCTACTTTATAGCTCAATTGTGAATAAATTCTGCTTATGGTTACCTGAGAATAACCTAAACTGGTTGTTCAGGTATAATGCAGCTGGGTCAGGCTGCAGTCAGCGTTGTATTTCTCTTCCGGGTGCCTGAGGCCTCTGCGCGCACCCCCCCCGCAAATGCGTCATAGCGTTCCCCATGCACTCTAGGATGCGGCTGGGCATGTTGCCGCTCTTAAAATTTTGCCGCCCTGCCCTTTGTGGCCCTGCTGCAGTTAGTGAGAAGAATCTTATTTATTTCTCTTGAAAACTAATTATAAGAATTTGTGATCTAGAGAGATTGTGAGTATGGCAGATGTCAAGGAAGTTGTCAGGAGAAAGAAAGGCTACTCTGATTTTCTGCTAGGGAAAGATGTGAGAAAGGTTTCTAATTATTTTCCTAAGCAGAAGAACATCAGAGCAGCCTATTTCTTTCTCCTGACAACTTCCTTGACTACTTGGTGTCAGACTGGTGGGAAACTGACCAGCAGGTGGCGCTGTTGTAACAAAATTCATTCATATTAACAGCACACATATCCCTTCATATCTTGGAATAAAAACAAAATAAATAATGAATGTACATTGCAAAATTTCTCTCATTCACTTATTTTAAAGGTTTACTTATCCTTTACGCTGTGAGTCTAACTTTTCCCAGGGGACCTGTTATTTTATATTGTTACGATTATTTATTTGCTTATCATGATTGCTTATCTAGATACATTTGAATTGTTACAAATGTATAAAGCCAATTAAGTTAGAAACATTGTTTCTATTTCTGCCTGTTCATTGAGGAGAAAAACTGGACTTTCCAATACAAATAAGAGACTGCAGGTTGAGCTGTCAAAAGAGGTACTGTCGCTCTAAAAATGGGACATTTGGGAGGTATGATGTTCCTGTAATAAAAATCTTGCAGATGGTCAGCATGTGCTCATTGTGGCTTTTTTGAAATTTTGAACACAAAAATAAGGGTGTGTACCCACGACGAATGGCATCCACAAGCCACCCACTGATTCAGAAGAGCACAGTCTGTGCAGATAGTGCACCTGCCAGAGATATAAGGGTAATAATGCAATAAAATGAACATAGTTTGTACCAAGTCCATCCAATCAAATATTTGGTTTTGCATGTGGCCAGCAATTTCTGTGTGCTGATTGGTCACTGTGAGTTTTAGTAGACCTGGTGCAAACAATTTTTGCTCCCTGACTCGTAGGTTATAGGGGAGGAAACCCTGTTATAAGGTTATGTTCTTTACTGTAACAATGTGTCTTTACAGGTGGGTCTCTAACAAAGTTGGCTTATTATTCTACTGTCCAGCATAAAGTAGCCAAAGTAAGGTCTTTTGATCACACAGGAAAGGTAAGACATTCATTTTTAGTGTAATTTTGTGTTTTAGCAATGCTGCATTTGGTATAACGTTTAAATGGGAAATGACATTAACGTAAACAATCACCACAAACTGTGGTCAATGCTATGTATCTCTGCTTCAGCTCCATGGTGCATTTTTTGCAATAATTTCTGGCCTGAAAATGCATTGACAGTGTCCAACTAATGATCGGCCACATAGCCAGTTAAGTCAAAGGAGGGGCATTTTGACGCTCATTAAGCTCGGGCAGCAAAATGCTGGTAATCTCCCCCAAATTCTATTGCCCCAAAAGCTGAAGTGGGGGAGATAAGGTTACTAAACACTGTCAGCATTGACGTTTATTTTAAAGACCCAAGTTTAAAGTAACTGCCACAAAGGAAAAAACATTGTTAGGAAATGGTTTTGACAAAAGCATGCTGTCTCAGTGTCAGAACATGTTTGGCTGCTTTGAGCAACTGAACACCATTTTGCTGTATAGGGTGTTGTAACTCAGCAGCAGTACTGGGCTTTAACTGTAAATGGTACAGATTGCAAGTGGGGTCTGAGGATTCAACATTTTCTAAACATTATTTTTGCTTCGTTTTGGGGCATGATTAATCTGTCCTATTGTTAGTAACTATTCCGTAGACTGACCTTAAAGGGGTTGTTCATCTTCCAGTTCAGTTGGTTTCAGATAGTTCACCAGAAATACATATTTTTCCAATTACTTTCTATTTCTGACCATTTTCCCCCTTGTGTGTTTCTTAAACAGCTTGGGGTGTCACCGACTCTGTAAACTGTTCTAAATTGTTACATTAGTACATACATTTCTTATCTTGGGCAGAATCCCGGAGTCATTAACAAGGTGGTTCACCTTTAAGTTAACTGTCTTTTCTTCTGACTCTTTCCAGCTTTCAAATGGGGTCACTGACCCCATCTAAAAAAACAAATGCTTTGTATGGCTACAAATGTATTGTTGCTGCTACTTTGTATTACTCATCTTGCTATTCAGGCTCTCCTATTCATATGTCAGTCCCTTTTTCAAATTAATCCATTGTTACCATGGTAATTTGGACCCTAGTAACCACATTGCGGAAATTGCAAACTGGAGAGCTGTTGAATAAAAATCTAAATAACTCAGAAACCACCCAAAAAAAAAAATACAAACCAATTTTAAATTCTCAGACTATCACTCTCTTTATCGTACTAAAAGTTAACTCAAAGGTGCACAACCCCTTTAAAGACATTTGATTAGAATTGATACAATAGTTGCAAATGGATTTGTGCAAAAGGCAGTTATTTTGTTTATACTGGAATCATTTATTTGAGTGAGCTCTAATTCATCTGTTAGGAAAGAAAGCCCCCCCCCCCATATATTGTATCTAGCTGTCAGTGAATATCTGACACCTGCTGCATGAAGACAGAATGAAGAGAAACAGATTCTGAGAGAGGGATAGTAAACCTAAACTTGATTATTTCAGAAACCATGCAGAATTTGTAATTGTTTGTGTTTCGAAAGTTTCTTATTTCAGTATGATGAAGCTTATATTAAATTTCCATTTTTGCGATAGTTCCCCTTTAAGAAAAAAGGTACTTTATCACCTGTGAGCAAAAATATAAGTTCAGTAGATATAGTCAAAGATGCCAACTAACCTTATGTCATTTTCATGATCCAGCCCTGGGTTTTTAAAACCTCTTCATTGGCAACATGAAATTGTCTTGAATTTCATTAATGGCATAGGGTTTTGTTGCCAGTGAGTGCAGCCTCTCATTTATGGGAATGGCTGTTTTTGATTTTGGGAAATAGGTTAGGTACAGTATTGGGTTTGCAATCTCTTTGTTTTTCCCTTTGGGCTGAAAGAAAGCTGCAGAAAAGTTTGAGGTGAGGTTTGAGTTGGAATAACCAGCTTACAATTGTTTCAAAGTATTTTCCAGAAATGACAGAAGAGATCTTCTGTCAATATAAAAGTAAGGGCACCTTTATTGTGTAGTGTAACTGTACAATTACACCGATGTGGTATTCCCCCCATGTTATTTCCTTGCTGAAAATGGGGCCTCAAAATACCAAGCAGTGTACATTTACAGGCAAGGATTTCCAGACTAGTACCTGTGATAATACTTTCAAGCAATGCATTGTTTTGCTTACATAATATGCTGTGCGTGCATAGATGCACTGAATCTATTGTGCCATAGCTCTTGCATATGTTTAGTATGGTTGTAAACAAGCAAAATAAGATGTGCTGTCTCTTTTTTAGGATTCCGACCATGAACAGCTGTATGAAATATCCGTACAAGAAGAGATCACAGCCCGACTTCACTTTATTAAATTTGAAAATGCCTACATAGAGATTTGTCTAGACTTCATCAAAGATCATTTAGTGAATACAGAGACAAAGGTCATCAAAGCAACAGGGGGTGGAGCATACAAATTCAAAGACCTCATTGAAAAGAAATTAGGATTAAAGTAAGTTTTTTGCCGAGTGTTTCTTTGCTTTTATTAAATGTGTTCACTATGACCATGGAGTTTGTTTTCAACAGCATTCTGGTGGAGAACAGAAGTGGGAAAACACTGATGCTAATGCTACTCAGTTAGAAGCAAGGTGCAGCAGCCCCAGAATTACCACTGCCCTGCAGTTATGATACTATGCACTATACTCCTGTCAGCAAACTTATGATGAGTACTACTCTGACACAAAGCCAGCATGTAGAGAGACCGGTTGCCGGGAGGATACTAAAGTGTAACTTAAATCTTTCAAAAAAAAAGTATATGACTTAGCAATGAGCTTCTATAACATTTTTGTTTTTTATGATGGTTCTCCTTTAAAGGATAACTAAACCCTAAATTTTATTTTAACTTGCAAATGTGCATGAATAAGACTTTTGTATCGTACACCTTTTAAATGTTAAAATGAATGTCATGATTAAATTATATCTGTTGTCTTTTTAGAGTGGATAAGGAAGATGAAATGACATGTCTCATAAAGGGATGCAATTTTGTATTAAAGAACATACCCCATGAAGCTTTTGTCTATGTCAAACACGCAGATCCTGAGTTTCGATTTCAGACCACTCACCCTAATATATTTCCATATTTACTAGTAAACATTGGCTCAGGTGTATCGATAGTTAAGGTAAGATGGCTTAATTCCTTTCTGCAGTTTTTTGTGTTTTCTAAGTAAAACTCATCAGTAGTACTGTTTGTATGGAATAAGCTGTTTATAAGTAGACATTTATTAAAAAAGTATTTTAATGCTCACAGCACTTTGTAGTTGCATATCCGTGCTGCTTCTGGAGGGCTTTTTGCATGTATCTCTATGGGAAACTTGTGGATAGGGGCCAAATGCTTTGTGTACCATAGACTTTATGACTTCAGCAGTAAGGCAACTCTTCTAAAAACCCAATGTGAAATTTTTATTTTACTTAACAGGTAGAGGCAGAAGACAAATTTGAACGCATTGGTGGAAGTTCTATAGGTGGAGGTACATTCTGGGGGCTAGGTGCCCTGCTCACAAAGACAAAGGTCAGATAAAACAGTTATGTGTCTTTTCAATTCATGTTGTATCTGCTTTTAAAATGCAGTATCTAGCAGGAACTGGGATAGGCATCATTTTTGGCACTTATAAATAAACATGGTCTTGAAAACAATGATTTGCAATGGATGCACTTTGTTCATCTGGTTTGACTTTCAGGGTACATGCATATGTGTGTATATATCTGTCAGTCATTGTCCTTTGGTCACATAGTACAAGTCCTCTGTTGGTTCTAAATATATTAAGCACATGTTTTAGAGACCAGCTTGCTGACTAAAATGTTGCTAATGGGCCAGTTTGTTGTGGTGGAATTTAAAGGAATTGTTCAGTGTAAAAATAAAAACTGGGTAAATAGATAGGCTGTGCAAAATAAAAAATGTTTCTAATATAGTTAGTTAGCCAAAAATGTAATGTATAAAGGCTGGAGTGATTTGATGTATAACATGTCAGTCAGAACACTACTTCCTGCTTTTCAGCTCTCTTGGTTTACACTGACCGGTTACCCTGGTTACCAGACAGTAACCAATCAGAGACTTGAGGGGGGGGCCACATGGGTCATATCTGTTGCTTTTGAATCTGAGCTGAATGCTGAGGATCAATTGCAAACTCACTGAACAGAAATGTACCATGTGGCCCCCCTTCAAGTCGCTGACTAACTCAGGGTTATAGAGCTGAAAAGCAGGAAGTTGGATTCTGCCTGTTTTTATTAGACATCTGTTCACTCCAGCCTTTATATATTATATTTTTGGCTAACTATATTAGAAACATTTTTTTATTTTGCACAGCCTATCTATTTACACAGTTTTTATTTTCACACTGGACTATTCCTTTAATGCAATACCTTATCAAATACATTGCTCTTGTTTCTTTGATGTCCACAGAGGTTTGATGAATTGCTGCAGCTTGCTGCCAAGGGACACCATACAAACGTGGACATGCTCGTAAAAGATATATATGGAGGGGCTTACCAAATTTTAGGATTGACTGGAAATCTGATTGCAAGCAGTTTTGGCAAGTCAGCCACTATAGACAAAGGTAAGACCCTGAATATCTTTTGAAAGTAGAGTGATGTTAAAGCATAAAATGCTGCATTTTTAACATATCCAACTCATCAACATTAAACAAGCATTTTTATTAAAGTTAACACCACAATATGTTGGTGCTTCATAAACATGTGATAATTTACTGATAGTGTATTAGTGCCTTAATAATAGTTTTCAAATAGTACATGACAAATGTTTTTATTTTTAACTATTTTGAAAATTTCCATTTAACAAAAAAAAACAATTTTTTTTTCTCCTCTTATAACTGGTCAGTCACAGCCTGGCTTGGAACGAAACTTTTCCTGAGGCTGTGAGGCTGTGTAACCCTACTGGCCATATAATCATTTTAGATAATTGTAATATGGCAAGAGCTGCAGGTGGAAAATTGCAAATGTACAACCTTAGCATTGAATGGCACAGTTAGCCACATCAGAAGATGACAAAGTGACTTTCTAGCATTATCGCTTTATCGGATGGCTGCAATAAAACCCATAGCATAAAATATTAGGAATGCATTAATCCTTAATTCAAAATTAAAATCCTCCATGCTAGATTCATGCTTCTTGCTAATTGTCCTGTGGACACACTGAAAAATGTCTGACTGTGGCAGCAAAGAACATTGCCGAACCATTTGTTGCAGTAGCAAATACTGCTTTGAGAACTGATGCTGTTAAAATATCTTTCATTATATGCTTTCTTTTCACATAACCTTTAAGTTGCAAAGGTTCTGTAAAATGTAAAATTAGTTGCTGTTAAAGCTTCATATTAGTAAGAATGCTTAATAGGAGCTGTTACTGAGACATAAATAAAACTAATGGAATCAACAACCAGTCTTACAGAACACTAATGTTTTAGCAGTTTGCAGGTAGGTGGCTTGCTGAGCTCTGTCCTTGGCCCCAGCCAATCAGGTTGTTCTGATTTCTCTGCCTTCTTAAGTCCATCACATATTTATATTTTCAAGCCTGCTCTGCCTCCCTCCAATGATGTCAAAAAGCATCTGATAGAGATCTAGGGTAGGCTGGTTGGGTTATGTAAAGGCAGGTTATATATGGATGTAGATTGACAATTTGTCAACTTGCGCCTCAATACAGAACATCTTTTTGGAAAGATGGTGGGGTTGGGACAAATTCATTTTTAACATGTACATTTTATAAAAAAAAAAAAAGTAGTTATATTTACGTTGTTTTTTTGAAAACGATAAGCTCTGTGAAGGTGTACTATCCATGTAGGGCTATGGTACACACATTTCTTTTCTGCCATAAATTAGCTGGTGGAGCAAGCTAGCTCCAAGGTAAGTTGTGTGTTTTATAGCCTAGAAATTTTTGTGTTTGTGGACTGACAACTGCATATTCTGGGAGTTCTTATTGAAAGCAGCTGGCTGGGGCAGTTTTGAGTTCTACAAAACACACAGTTTTTCTGACCAAGTTTTTGGTCATCCAGTTATCCATCTTGAATTTTTAGAGGTCTCTTTATTCATCTTCATTGTTACTGTTGATTTTTTTCTTCTACTGCCTTTTGTATGAAAACACCATATCCGCTCCTTAATTCTTTCTTAGATTTCTCCAAAGAAGATATGGCAAAGAGTCTGTTGCACATGATCAGCAATGATATCGGCCAACTGGCCTGTCTGTATGCCAAACAACATAATCTCTCCCAGGTGTATTTTGGAGGATTCTTTATTCGTGGTCACCCAGTAACAATGCACACAATCTCCTACAGTATAAACTTCTTCTCTAAGGTGAGAGTGTGAGCTGCCATATTAAATGCATATTTTTGTGTAAAGTTAGAGTTAAGGGTTGCAACCTGCTTTGCAAAAATGTTTCTTTATGCTAATGTTATAAATGGGGAAGTAGGAACAGAGATTGGAATTCGGTATTTGTTTCCAGAAGATGTGGCAACCCGGGGGGGGGTGGGGGGTGGTTTGTAGTCTAGTGGGGACCAATGGTGTTTAAAGGAGAGGATAAAAAAATGACTTTTTGCTCTGCCACTGTAAAGTACATTTGAACCCATTTTTTTCTCTCTCTGTTGTCAATTCAGAACTTTCGTTTACCCACTACTGCCATGTTTGTAACCTTCCTTGATTCATAACCCCTTCTTTTTTCTTTAGTCGCCTTATACCCATCTACCGTAGGTCAATCTAACAGAATTTGGCTGTTGCTATGGATAAATTATAATCCATTATCCGGAAACCCGTTATACAGAAAGCTCAAAATTATAGGAAGGCTTTCTCCTATACACTCCATTTTGTCCAAACTTTTAAACATGATTTCCCTTTTCTCTGTAGTAATAAAACAGTGCCATGTATTAGATATACTTAATCATTATTGGGAGGCAAACAATCCTACTGGGCTTATTTCATGTTTAAATAATTTTTTAGTAGACTTAAGGTATGAAGAGATCCAAAGATCTATTATCCGGAAAACCCCAGATCCCGAGCATTCTGGATAACTGGTCCCATACCTGTAAGTGCCATTTCTTAACCATAATTATCCATGTTGTTCTGCCTCTGCTTTCAGGGAGAAGTCCAGGCACTTTTTCTCAGGCATGAAGGTTACCTTGGCACTATAGGGGCATTTCTAAAAGGAGCTGAGCAAGACAGTAAGTATTTATTAGCATCTCTTCAATATTTAATGCCAGTTTATAAAATAATTACTTTATGCTTAAATTGGTCTGGTAAAAACGTAAAATCTTTGCAACAGTTTCTTACTGAGCTGGGGAAGAAAATATTGACTTGGAAGCAAAACTGGCTAGTTAGTATAATATACTGTAGGACAGTACAGGGAAGAGGTAAGGGTACCACATTGCTTTTATGGCATGTAAAAGATACAGACCAATGAATGGCACTCAACCTATCATCTTTTAAAGGAGAACTAAACCCTAAAAATAAATGGCTAAAAATGCCATATTTTATATAATGACCTTATTGCATGAGCCTAAAATTTCAGCTACTAAATGGCAGCAATGATCCTGGACTTCAGACTTGTCACAGGGGGGGTTATGATCTTGGAAAGTGTCTGCGACACTCCCATGCTTAGTGGACTCTGAGCAGCTGTTGAGAAGCTAAGCTTAGAGGTTGTCACAAACTATCAAGCAAAAAATGAGGTTGGCCTGTAATATCAGCTGATGCTACAGGGCTGATTATTACATTCTGATGCTAGTTTCACTGGTTTCTGTGCTGCTATGTAGCAATTATCTGTATTAATTACTAATCAGCCTTAAATTGTGACATTTATATTCTAGGTGTACTGTATATTTTGCCGAAAAGCACTGAAGCCTATGTGTGACAATAGAGTCTATGGGCGTCATTTTCTTGGCAAAAAGTTTAGCTCACCACTACCCAGGAATGAAGAAATTCTATTTTTGACTGCAATTACACATACAATTTACGTTAAAACAGCAGAAAATATGTCATTAATCTGTACTGGAAATTTACTTAAAATTGCATTTTCTTTTATTGAGGGACAAAATAAATAAGGTTTGCTCTAGGTAATCAGGGTGGATTGAACTAAACAACCGTTGCTGCTGTCTGAGGGCTTCTTCTTTGCTTGCTTTGAAATGTTATAATCTGCTTTATGATCAATTCAGAATGTATTATTCTCCATTAAAATGTAACTGGAATGTTTTCACTAGATCCCAATATGTACAGCTGGGGAGAAAACTACGCTGGCAGCTCTGGTCTCATGAGCACTTCACCTGATATTTACCCTATGCAGAGGACTCGAAGTGGCACTGTGAGTTGTATTAATAATCACACTGGGAGTGTCGACACCTGCTGTACCTCTAAGCAGAGAGGAAAACAAATACACGTCACTGTTTGAAGGAGCATTAATGCTAAGCCACAATTTTGTTATGCACAATATATTTTAGAAGAAAATTCACAAATAACTGTCGGAAGCTCATTATAAACTGTAGAGATTAGAAGCTTGGTGGCCTCCAGCTGGTAATACCAGTTCACAACAACTGGCTGGTTGTAGATTCTCACCCTTTCTGTGTAATATTCCAGCTGGGCAGTGTCTATTGCAAGGGAAATAGTTTAGCAATTGCGTTTGAAGCCCATGCAAGCTTTGACAATGGTCAAGCCCCAGATTTGTACAAAGGCCTAGGGCAGCAGAATTTTAGGAGGACAACATTAAAGCTTAATTACAGCTGTATAATACATGAATGTATTTATAAGCAGTGCAATATTTCATACAAAGACCGCTAGATTTATTTTTGAAGTTGGGATTGTTTATACCTTTATCGAAAGCAATTTGTAGATATGTGTAAATTCTTACAACTGTTTTTACCTCCCTGTTTTCTCATCCTTTCCTCCAGTTTACAGTAAGTAACTCTGCTCCTTATGTCCTCCTCCTGCAATTGTATCCAACCTGTGGCATCCAGGTGCCGCTAAACCACCAGTGTGATTCAGGCTAGCTCTGGTTCCCTATATTGGCTGCTTTTAGAATGCTGCTGTTCTGTAGTGACGCCATAGCTTGCAGAAAAGGATTAGTTTGTGTGTTGGCAGAGAAACAATTAACTGCTTTACCCTGGGCTATCCAGTTATTGTGGCAGTGCAAGATTGCAGTTGTACATGTTTAGTTTGGTGCCGCTTGTCTTGTATTCTAGCCCATATGAGAAATTCTTCCATTTCTTTGCCAAACTGCTCTTTTTTTTTTTTTTTTTTTTTAAAGGTTTCAGCCCCTTATAAATAATGAAAGTCGAGGAGCACAAATAGGACTAATGTTGAGGGGTACATTTTCAGGACTGTATCCATCCCAAGTTGAATAGTAGGGTGTTCCACAACCTTTAATAGCTTATATCAAAATCGAAACCGCACAAGTGTTGTAAACCTAAAAAGAACAATTTTGTTCAGTCAAACAAAAATTAATTCTGAGCACCTTTGCAATCTACTGAAGTATAGCTACCTCCTTTACCTCATGATTTAGTTACAGTATATTTCATGTATTTTGCCATAGCTGAAATTAAATTTGTATGGAGTTAACTTGCAAAATCACATGCTCTTCTGTAACACAAGCAATGCGTGACCTGTAGTGCATAAAAATCAGTTGTTTTTATTTATAAAAGTAAAAGAAGAAGTCTGATTGGTTGCTATGCATCACCCAATTGTGGCAAACTGTTACCAGTTTAGTTCATTATTGTTATGGTTCTGTTGAAGTGTATTTTAACTCATAGTGAGATGAGATTCTATACCTTACAGTTTGACATGCTGGAAATGGACCGACTGGAACGGCAGCTGGTGAATTTGCCTTTGCTGTTTGATTCATCATCCTATGTCCCTGATACAGTGGATTTAGCAGAAGATGCTATGGCTCGGGAATACTGGCTTTCATGCTTTGAAGAAGCTTTGGAAGGTGTAAGTCAAAAATGTGTGGTTCAAAAATATATACTGCATGTTAAGTCTTACTAATCAGCACCATCATGTGGCAGTTTGGTGTACCAACAATAAAAATGTTATTTAGTTAATACATAGCATTACATTTTGTTACTAGATCATGTATTGCATGCTTTCCTTTTATTTTTATTATTAAAGAGAAAATAGTATTTATTAGCTATGGTTCACCTTTAGTAAAATTTTAAAAAAAAAGTAAGATAATAATGGATGATTACATATATATGTGTGCTGGCAACCAATCCATTTTTGCCATGTGCTAACACTACCCTCTGTTCACACACTAGCCAGTATAAATTCACAGTACATTGTATTCTGGGAGGCAGTACGGGTATTTTGGACATTCTTTCCAAATTTGTTTTCAAGGTGGCTAAACGGGCTGTTGCCAGTCAACCTGATGCAAATGATGCAACAGATCGGGCATACAAATTTCAGCAGAAGTACTTGAATAAATTACGAACCCTGAGACTTCAGCCTTTGTAAGTAGTTTCGTATTACTTCTAAGAAACTAGTTACAGGAGAACCCTAATTTTATATTTCTCAGGGGATGACATTAATATGGGGTAAAATCCGGGAACAAAAAGACTCCACTTGCCTGTATGGGACCACAAAAATACTTTGTCAATTCTCGGAAACTGTTAAATCCTGGTACATCAAATCGGGGTTCTTCTGTAACTGCAGTGAACATACTGCCTATTCCACTAGTTAAATATCCTTACTAGGTGTTCTTGTCTATCCTTACAGTGCTTATGGATCACTGACAGTTCGCAGTTTATTAGACACAAGAGAACATTGTCTTAATGAATTCAATTTCCCAGATCCGTATTCAAAGGTGAGTGTGTTTTATTCTCATTTTGTCATGTGTATCCAAATATTTCTTTCTGACTAGAAGAAGCAACAAGCCATGTATTCTGGGTAGGTAACTCCACATTGCTGTGCTGTCTATATGTTTTCAGTTCTTTGTTATCAAGTGTGTAGATTTACTGAATTTATTATTTTTTGCATGCTTATTAGTGCATCCATGCCAGGCATTTTACAATACAGGAGTGCATCCTGCACGATAATAGTTCGATTCTGGAGATACCTGAAAAGATCCAAAGCCAGGCATGTTGTACAAGTCACAGCTGACTTGTTTTCATCTTGTCATCAAGGGATACAATGATTTAACTGAACAGTGATAACCTGATAAAATCATCTATAAATATATATATATATATAATTTAATGGACCCTACAAATCAGAAGAAATAGGTATGAGATTGTTATTGTGGACTTAACACTGAAGGGCTCATTTACAGTTTAAGGCCCAGCACTAGGTACAAAGTGGTTGTAGAATTGCACCTATTAAAAAATAAAATAAACCATTCTTGTTCATATTTGCCCTCTTCTGTTTTAGAGCTGTGCAAATAATGAAATATTTACTTGAAAGCATATTTTGTTTTCTTCACTTGCTCCATGAAATTCACTAACCAGGTCAAATCTTTGCACCTCTAATATGTGATGCAAAAATGTGTAGCTAATTTGTGTTGGAAGCAACTATGTGAAATTTTTTGAAAGAAATGTTGCATGGTTTTGCTAAAGACATTTGCCAAATTGCATTGTGTGTGGCTGTGTATATGTGTGTGTGTATACATATGCTCCAAATCAAAGTACTGGCACTCAATAGCAAATACATAGGGATAATCCCCTATGTGTTTATTAAGTCATACTTTTATGACGTGTATGACTTAATAAACACGTAAACTGATGTGTTTGCATCAGAAACATTACTAAAGTAAAAATTAGGCAAAGCCAGAGATCAAACTGCCACTTATCATGTATCTATCCTAATGTATGTTCCTTCTGTGTCTCTCTAAATCATCATTTCTTTTTATTCATGTCACTGGACCTGGAGAGTTTTTTCCCCTATCATAAGAAATATGTTTTTGCAATGTGTGTCGTTTGATTAGCCTTAGCACCTCAGTGTATCTGTCTTGTTCACGTTAAGCATGCTGATAACGGTAACTTGTTGGTCCGATAGAGGCCATGAACCTAAGAGGAGAGTGAATGAACAGAACGGGTCTTGGACCAAGGCATCCAAGCCTGGGTAAGACATTTTCCTTATGTAATGTACAGTTTCTCATATTTTTCTTTACAGGTAAAGCAGAAAGAGAATGACATAGCGTTAAAATGTTTTCAGAGAGTAATCAAATCATTGGATGCATTGGGCTGGGAGGAGAAACAGTTTGCTCTGGTGAAAGGACTGCTAGCGGGCAATGTCTTTGACTGGGGAGCAAAAGCAGTCTCAGAGTAGGTGTTCTACATTTTAAACCAACCATGTTATGTATAGATACACTTACCCTTGTGTTAAAATAGTCACACCTTGTCCTGCAATAATTGTTAAGAGTTGTATGTGTATGTCGGTTTCATTGCAGCACACAGCCTAATGTTCATGAGTTTCCTGTTCCATTAGTAGTGGATATTTTCCATTAATTTACAGTCGATGGCCTTGCTGAAAAATGTATTTGTTTTAGTGATGTGTGCTTAACTCATACATATTTAGCACATTCCAAATTATCAGCAATGGATGTAAAGAAGATTCATTTAGAGTTTTAGAGGGGTTGTTCACTTTTAAGTTAACTTTTAGTTTAATGTAGAGAGTGATATTCTGAGACAATTTGCAATTGGTTTTCATTTTTTATTCTTTATGGGTTTTGAGTTATTTAAATTTTTGTTCAGTGGCTCTCCAGTTTGCAGTTTCAACAATCTGGTCCAAATTACCCTAGCAACCATGCGTTGATTTGAATATGAGACTGGAATATGAATAGGTGAGGGTCTAAATAGAAAGAGTGAACAAGTAATAAAAAGTAGCAATTGCAATAAATGTGTAGCCTTACACAGCATTTGTTTTTATATGGGGTCAGTGACCCTCATTTAAAAGCTGGAAAAAGTCAGAAGAAGAAGGCAAATAATAATTCAAACTATGTAAAAAAAACAAATATTAAAGACCAACTGAAATTTAGCCATTCTATAACATACTTAAAGTTAACTAAAGATGAACCAACCCTTTAATGGCTTAACAATTGTATAGGCGGATGAGCTGTGCGACTAAGGGGTACAACATTCCATTCACTAAGCATTTGTGCCAACAAATGACTCTGGGTGGGCATTAATTGTAATTTGGCTGCTAGGCACACTGTAAAGGGCAAGAGAACACTGTGCTTAACACCTGCCTTGAACACAGTCTCAATGCAGGCAGTTCTCATTGCTCCTGCAGTTATGCATGATACTATCCAAGTCCAATGTAGTATAAAGAAGGTAGAGGCACATAGATTAGCACTCCACTAATAAATGGAGTGGGACTTTGCTTAGGCCACTGAAGAATCTGTGTGCCTTCACCTTCTGAATATTACAGTGAACTTTATCTACTGCATGGCCACTTTTGTTACATCTTAAGCAGCAGGATGACATGTTGCACCTGCCAGGGTTGCATTTCCAAAAAAGTTGCTTCTCAAACAAACTTTTTGCACCTGTTTTTGCAATTAGCCACACGTTGGTAAATGAGCCTATAAGTATTGTATCACTTGCAAATAATATTAATGTTCGTGGCTAGGGATGGGCAAATTTTTTGCCTTGTTTTGCCACTGAAATGACGGCCATAGACTTGTATGGCATCATGCGTCAAAATAATTTCGCCGCGTAGCAAAAATTTTTTGACGTCCATAGACTTTAATAGGCGTCGGCGACATTTCGTAGGCGGCAAATTTTTGGCGAAGTGAAACGGGTCAAATTCACCCATCCCTATTCGTGGCTGGATATAACTAGTAATATGATGACTTACCCTCAGTATAAATAAACCCTTGATTAATTATCAATTGGTTTTACAATTCTTATATCTCTCTACTTCCAGTTTGAATTTAACTTAACCATTAGGTAACACATAGGTAATCTGTTAATCAATTATTTAAAGGAAAACTATACCCCCCAAACAATGTAAGTCTCTATTAAAAGATACTGAGTAAAAAAGCTCATGTGTTAAACCCTGCTTCATGTAAATGAACCATTATCATAATAATATACTTTTTTAGTAGTATGTGCCATTGGGTAATCATAAATAGAAAATTGCCATTTTAAAAAATAAGGGCCGCCCCCTGAGATCGTAAGATTCACTGTGTACACATACAAACCACATGTAAGGTCACATGAGCCAATTAACAGACAGAGTTCTGCCTTTTGCTTCCTCACTTCTTCCTGTTACAGTTAGTGTTGTAGTATTTCTGGTCAGGTGATCTCTGAGGCAGCACAGATAGAGTCACGAAATGGTGGTTCAAGGCAAGAGATGTAAAAGGGCAATATTTATGTAAATAAATATTCCAGTTTGGTAAGATTCTTTAATATGTCATTCAATTTGATATAAACTATCTGTTGCTTAAGTATTCATTTTGGGGGTATAGTTTTCCTTTAATAACATAGTCCTATAAAACCTTAGGGTGGAGGGAGGTATAACGGATACTGATGAATAAATCATCTTGGCTTTGAGTTTTCTATTTTTTTTTTTATTTTAACCATACATTATACTCAGTTATTTTTTTTATGGTTTCTGGCAGAAATTTTCATATTTGTCATAACTGGTGTTCATTAATTCTGATTTACAAAAATCCACTGCATTGTGCTTTCATTGCAGCTGTGCTCCTTGTTATAAGCATCTCAATATTGTTTATGGCCACTCAGAAGTCCATGTAAATTGATTCTACTAGATTTATGCTGGTACCAGTAGGAGGTGCTATATGTATTTATATAGAGCTGCTAAGCTGACTTTCCAACTAGTACTGTACTTGTAAAGGGTCTCATTGTATTAACATTTAGATTATACTACATACATCTATACAGCTAAGTGCTTTGATGTGTTCCTGTTTGTTTATTCCTTTCAGAGTCCTGGAATCTAATTCAGAGTTTGGATTTGAGGAAGCAAAAGAAAAGTTGCAAGGTGAGCAATAGTTTCAAAAAGAAAAAGCTTCAGAGGCACACATCCCATCCATCCCATAATACTTTTGTGCATTTAATGTACTTTAGGCTATGATGTAATATTCTGCCCCTTCACTTGGAATTAAAGCTCCCTGACATAAATTATTGATGTACATGTTTGGCATTGACTTTATTCTCTATGCACCCTCTTGCCTGAATGAATGGTTTGTGCACCGTATTAGTCAACAGCTGACATTGCTCTGTATGCTTACACAGACACCATACTATGTTTTGTAATTTTTTTTTTATATTCATGATGCACAATATATACACAATAAGATCCCCCTGGCACACAGAGATTTTTAGTGTTTTATAGACCATCAAACACTAAATTTGTTTAACATATTAGAATATTGCTATATTTGGTTATGGTTTTATGCAGTCACAGTAACAGCTAGCACCAGGCATATTATTTATACTGCAGAATTATACATTCTGGGGCCGATTCACTAAATTCGAGTGAAGGATTCGAAGCAAAAAAACTTCGAATTTCGAAGTATTTTTTGGGCTACTTCAACCATCGAATGGGCTACTTCGACCATCGAATGGGCTACTTCGACCTTCGACTACGACTTTGAATTGAAGGATTCGAACTAAAAATTGTTCGACCATTCGATAGTCGAAGTACTGTCTCTTTAAAAAAAACTTCGACCCCTAGTTCGGCAGCTAAAAGCTACCGAAGTCAATGTTAGCCTATGGGGAAGGTCCCCATAGGCTTTCCTAAGTTTTTTTGATCGAAGGATATTCCTTCGATCGTTGGATTTAAATCCTTCGATTCGAAGGATTTAATCGTTCGATCGAAGGAATAATCCTTCGATCGTACGATCGCAGAATTTGCGCTAAACCTTCGACTTCGATATTTTCGAAGTCGAAGGATTTCAATTCCTAGTCGAATATCGAGGGTTAATTAACCCTCGATATTCGACCCTTAATGAATCAGTGCTTAGTGTTCTGTGCTTTGTCACATGCCGGTGACTTACACACCCATCTATAAGTCCATCCAATACATTGCAGTACCATCAGGAGTAATATACTTGATGAATTGTGAATGCGGGAAGCGTTATGTTGGTAAAACGAAACGTGAATTTAGGAGAAGAATCCTTGAGCATGTGGGAGATGTCAAACATAGGAGGAATACATCGGTAGCAAGACACATTAACGAAATACACAATGGCAAGATTGAGATGTTAAAATTCACAGCAGTGGATCACATCAACCCCACAATGCGGGTTGGTGACATAGACAGAAAATTATTGCAGTGTGAAGCACAATGGATTTATTGGTTAAATACTAAAGTACCATATGGCCTCAATGAGGGCTTTACCTTCTCTCCATTTTTATAATAATAATCCTTTTTTAATATACTGATAATCATTCTAGGAATAATTTCAAGTGGCTATATACTTCCTCCTTTTTAGGTAATATCAAGCGGTCCTTAGCTTGCTTGTGCCCCCTAGCGCTATTTATTTTAGTAAAGGGGTCTCCGTGTCTGATTAGTCATTGACTATTTCTGTTTCAGATACGTTACTGGCCCCACTCACCGTAGCAACCAGTAATATATGGGGGGCGCGTGCGCAATACGCAATGCTAGAGGTAAATGTGCGCATGACATATAGACCTTTACGCGCAAGTATGGGCAGCGCATGCGCAATCATGCAATGAGGCGTCCGAGTACATTAGCAACATGCGCAACCGGAAGTGACGTATGCGCATAACCCATTAACCACAATGCACAATAGATACATTGATGCGCTTGAGGGTATTCTCTCCTTGCGCAACCGGAAATGACGCTAATCTGAGGCGCCGAGCTACACGAATGGCTTGAGACGGCTATTTAAACCGCATTTGGACACACACCCGGCACTTATGCCCCTGAAGAAGCCGCGCAAACGGCGAAACGCGTCGGGCTTGTGGCATAGGTGGACGGTGGGCGACTAGCTCCCACTTGTTCCCTACATAGCTAGGTAGGAGATTCTATCTGGGGAACTATTGGAAGGGAGGGTTCTGGGACTGCGACTGGCATCCAGGGTTTAAACTTGTTGCGGAAAGCACACTGTCATTTGACATGGTCTAAGTTGTGCTAGTTCACCGTTCCACCTGTAGCCTGGTTTTTAATTGGTTTTAGAGACACTTTTCCCGGACTTCATCACTTCCACTATGGAGTCTTTTGTTATTCAGTTTGTTGGTGGTGTGTGTATGGGTTTTATTTATTTGGATTAAAAGTTACGTTTTAGTTTTTAACTATCTCTAACTAAGTCTGAACTGGTTAGCTTTCAGTCAACAGGGCTTTTAAGGCTTCGTGCCTGGCCCAGCTGACTCTGTTTGTTTTTGGTCTAATATTATACGTTCTTCAATGAACACTAACCTGCAGACAAATTCTACTTAGAACTAATTTATACTCGCAGCAGGGTATTATGTACATCGTATTGTTACAATAGAACTGTTGGCAAAAATAATTTGTCCCTTTTCCTGCAGCACGTCCTTGGCTAGTGGACACATACGATAACTGGATTGAGCGATTAAGGGTAGGTTTAAATTTTCGTATTGTTTTTGAACACTAATTCTTAACCCTTACAGTGCTGTGATTATGAATTAAAGTACCTAATCACCAATGAGTTGGCACATGGCACAATGTATTGGCCTAAACTGTTGCATTTATCCATTCATCTATGTACCTTGAAATGCTATAGCTGTACTTCTACCACACCAACGAATTCAGCTATTTCGCTCATATGCCTATTGCTCAGATCTATGCTTTTTGGTTATGTTGTGCAAGAGATTTAAGTAGATTTATATTCTGGTAGTCACCCAAAATATCACATGAATTCTATCCATATAACAGTTTTGTGCATGGGGTCGTTGTTATGCATGCAACATTTAAAATGTCGAAATGTTAGAATTGGCTCAGAATAATATATGTAAAAACAAAGGTAATGAGAATACCACCCATCAACTTCCTAATTGTTTGCCAAAACCCTAAAATCTCAGGTTATTTTCATGACATCTGCTTAATAGAGAAAAAAAATGTAAACTACAGGGAATATTTGCAGAAGAATAAAAGCGAAACTCTTATGGTCATATTCAATCTATATTCATTTTGATTTGCTTCTTTCTATAGGGTCCGCCTCATAAATGTGCCTTAATTTTTGTGGATAACAGTGGTATAGATATAATTCTGGGAATTTTCCCCTTTGTTCGAGAGCTGCTTGCCAGAGGAACTGAGGTACTGTGAATATATGCATTATTTTTCTCCAGCCTGTAAAATTGTGATTAGAAAATGACTATGTGCAAGCAAGTGATCCTGCGTGGGTGTCGCCTAGAGAGATGGCCTGCCAATCTTACAGCTTTTCTTTTCATACTCTTTGATAATGTAAAGGATTTGGTCCTACCTACCTGTTATTAAGTAAAGGGCCACAAGAACTTTATATTGTCTGCTGTATAGTGATTATTACAGGAGACACATTTAGACAGTGCATCACAATTGTAATCAGAACATATTTTCAATATAAAACACTTAATAAACAGTTTTTTGTTGTTTTTTGTGCCTGAAAATGCAATGTGTCCTCTACGTACAGTATGTGTAGATTTACACACATGTAAATCCCTATACGCCATTTTTAGAGAAAATGCAGTATTTTCAGTGCTATTACTGATTTCCAAAACCATTGTATGGGTTTTATGGAGATAATAAAATGTTTAATCTTGCAGGTTATTCTGGCCTGTAATTCTGGTCCTGCCCTAAATGATGTAACATACAACGAATCTCTGATTGTAACAGAATGTATTGCAGCTATGGATACTACCATACAGTAAGTAGTAGTCAGTTTTGTCTTCTGCTAGTGTACTAGCTATTTTGTGAAAGTAATATATATAGGGCTGGGAACATCATATATGTAGGTAATTTAAAGCAAACTAAAATCATGGTGTACATCATGGTACTACTCTTGACTTGGAGGTACAACATCCTTTTAAAACTGTGTACTGACACTAGCCAATGGTGAAGGGAGCCTGAACAGACTTATAATGGCATGAACATTGAATAGGGAGTAAAAGTCGGGTTTTACCGGAAAGTCATAGCAAAACACTGTCCAAAGATATAGTGGTCTGTTTAAAAAGTTACTTAATGAAGAGTAATAAATGATTAATAATTATTATCCAAAGTGTCACATATAATATGAATAAATATACATAACAAAAATGTAGCAGGTTAAATGGTCAACCCTGCTTTCACAAGAGCCAGTTGTGAGCAGTGCATAGTATCTGGTTTATCTGGTTGAATCTCTGGTAATTTGGGGGATTCTAGATGTAGCAAAAACTTTTAAAGTTTTAAGTAAAGCAGGATAAATACTATCTGCTGATAAAGTGCAAGTGGGAAGAGAATGGTTGGCTGAAGAGACAGTATATAAAGATGGAGGCAACTTCAACTTTACAGATAATGGATCCCATACCTGTAGTTTGTGGTAGTATCTAAAATATTTCAAAGTCTAATCAGTGAGAGATATTTTAACATACTCATTCTAAGCGGTGAACATCATGGAGATTTTTTTTTTAAAGTTTTCTATATTGATAAACATTTTTGCTTCTACTCATTTCATTCTTTATAATTTGAGAAAATTTAGTTTAGCTACGTTGAAATATTTTATTAGATTTTCACAGTAATGTTGAGGCTTTGACCTTTTTCATTTACATACCTTCCTTTTTCATTTACATACCTTCCAATCAGAATCTATTTTATAAAGGAACACTCTACAATTTATATTTTTTGACATGCAAGAGGAGCAACTGGGATTAGATACATACTTGGGTCCCTGTGACATATATAACTTATATTACAGCAGACCTGCCCTTTCAGGTGCAAACTAAACCTTTCTACTTTCTAGGTCTGCTCTGCAGGACGAGAGGTTGATATTGGTACAAACAGGCTCAAGTTCCCCATGTTTAGACCTTAGGTAAGTTCTCAAATGTGTGTTTCTCTGAGTTGCAAATGCTTGATGCATAGCAGCTACTTGTGTTTGTTGTGGAATGAAGGGTTTGTCTTCTCTCTCTTTTGATTTTTGTTATGACCATTAAGCCATTAGACATTTAGGGAAAATATTCTACATTGCTGAACCTCAGTTGCATAATAAGGCAGTTATCGTCGAGGTTGCATTGTCGGTTCCTATAAAGCACTTGCCAGGCTTCTGTAGTGGGGCGTCCCTTATTATTACATGGTTTTGACTGTCATGACAAAGAAGTTGCAGGTTTCTAACAACTTGTGTGTAGAAATGGACCCCATTATGTGGTAAAAAAAATATTTTCACACTTAATTACACCTTTTGCCCAAGATGCTTTTAGATGCTCTTTCAGTTGAACATGCTTTATTCTCATAATTCTTAACTGTGCCAGTTGAATTTAAAAAGAAATTCCATTGGAAGTTTAATTGCTTCAACCACACTGTCCGATTAGAAGCAAATAGAATTCTCTCGGTAGAGGTTAATCATATGTGGTGTAAGGACATCCCTAATATAGATGAAATGTATAAAGAGACCCTTGAACCGGTGCCACAAATTACAACTTTGGCTAGTAACAGAATTTTGGTAATAACATTTTTAGATTAACTGTATCTCACACCTATTGGCTAGCTACAATATGTAATGTGGCCTCTGATGTTTGCTCAAAATGTAAAAACCTTCTTCCATGTATTTTGGAACTTCTTTGAGATTCTGGTATGAGCCTGCTCTCCAAAAAAATCCTTTCCCCTACTGAACATTACTGATAATATGAAAATGTACTTAAACGTAATGGACTATGGAGCACCTGGATCCAGGCTCAGAAATCGGGGTGAGGCGCTGTAGGAGAAACTCCTTTATCTTTGGTGTGTTTTCCCCCTGGTCAAATACTGACATTTTTATTTAATGTATACTGCTTTATACACTATATAGTATATAATAATTCCTGGTTTTGTTGTGCTGGTATAGCAGATGTAAATCTGACCTTGGGCTTATGAAATAAGAATCTGGTTAAATCTGCAACGCAGCCTGTCCAGAGAATCTGATCACACCTATGATTCCCAGCATGCTTTGATTGTGTACATGTTTACATGGTGCCATTAAGCCCTGCAAGTTTTCTGCTTCATGTTGAGGGAAGAGAAGCAGGATTGCAGGCTTAATAATGGACAGAAATAAGGAACTTGGTTTTGTTTGTTTTGCTTGGGAACATTTTAGTGATATCTATCACACAGGTGCCATATTTAATTATAGTTTTTCTCTACTTTATATATTTTTCTCTATTGTTTTCTGCAGTCGACTTGACAAAGGACTCACTATGCTTGTTAAGGAACGAAATACTGATCTGGTGATCATAGAAGGCATGGGACGAGCCATCCATACAAACTACTACGCCAGCTTCCAGTGTGAAAGCTTAAAATTGGCTGTTATCAAGAACTCCTGGCTAGCTGAAAGACTGAGGGGCAAGATCTTCAGCGTGGTTTTTAAGTATGAAACCCCTTCCAAGTGAGGTCCTGCCTGGCTGGCATAAACCCATTCCTCAGCACTAGTTTTATTCATCATTTGTAAAGAATGTATTTTTATTACACGGGTGGGACGTTTAAAATGGCTGTATTTATTTTGTGCTGAGAAAAAAAAAATATTCGTTATAAATATATAAATACACTTAAATTATATATGTATAAACAGTTTTTCTTTTGCAATTTGTGTATTTTTTTATCTATATATAAGCGGTCAGCTGAGGGTGTAAATTTCTATGTTTTACATTATGCACAATATCAATGGAGAACGTCACCTTTGCATACAACGGGGTGAGCTGCTGGCAGTGTTTCCGGAAGGTACCAGAGTATATTCTCCTTTGCAATGCTTCTCTAAGATTTTGAGTGTTTATCTCACCCCAAGCTATGGGTGATGCAGCCGGGCCACCAACAAAAGCCAGTGAGTTTCCTTTTCTGAATGCTGATTTGCAAATTTAATTGATAGCAGATTGACCTATGCGACAGCTCTGTGTTTATACTCAAAAGTTTACATGCTTAGGGTTTTTTTTTTTTCTTCACTTTAAGGCTGAGCGGCATTTCTCTCATTTGCCTATCTGAGTATATTACTATAGTCACATATAGTAGAAGTCTATATATTTACATGTAAATATATAAATATTTATTTGCGCATTTTACCCCAACATTTAATTCTAGCAAGTGTCAGCAATTTGCTATGTACAACTAACAAACAGCATGGTTGAGTTGTTTGCAGCAGGCCAAATTATCCACTACAGTTTGAGTTGCTTATGTCGCCTATAAGCAAAATCCGTACCAGAATATAGTTAGGAGTGTTTCTAAACTGGCATTTGGGCCACCTAACCCAAAACTGGCTGTGATAGGTCCTTTTTTTTCTTGGTCAAAAATTGCAGGTTTATTTTTAACCTACTGTGTGTTTCAAGCTACAATACACCAAAGCATTCCTACAACATAATATACAAATATATAAACAGAAATGAAAACTGCCTCTGTTTCTTAGTTTTCACCTTTATACATAATAATTTTGTTACATCATACATGGATTAAATCATTTTAAAGCCAAACTGTTTTTCAGCCGAGAGTTACATTTAGTGATTCCATTCCAAACTATGTGCCAAAACCTTGAAAATGACTCTTCTACCTATGCATCAGAAGGTAGTGGTAGCAGTAGCACACTGAGTGCCCCAGAAGTCCCTTTAAAGATGGAAAAGATAGAGGCGGGATCAGTGACAAAGGAGGCTGCTGGCGGAGAGCCTGCATGGGAGCCTCCTGGTAACTACACCCCCCCCAATTGCCCCTTTTACTGGAGTCCCTGGAGTTATAGCCAATACAACTATAGAAATTTCTAACATTTATTTGTAAGCCATCCGAGAGTTATGCGGAGTAGTATATTGCCCAAAAGACCTTAGGTGAACATTCTAGAGCTCAGTGATGGCATGAAATGAAAATGTTCTGGGCACTCATCTTCGCAATGGAGCTCATAATATTTAACACCATAGAAGCTTACTGGAACAACACAACAGTACTTACTATTCCTCTCTTTCCGTGAAACCATTACCAAATTTTACTGTGGTTTCTTCAATGCAACGATAATACGACAGCTGCTTCCCAACAAGCTTGGTGAGGACAGGCTGCATAAAGTGACGCCCTTCATCAATAGCCTGTCCCAGCACTTTGCAGAGGTTTACACCCCCTCCCAAAACATCTGCATAGAGGAATCCGTAATGCTTTTCAAAGGGCTCCTAACATTTCACATCCCAAGTAAGCATTCTCACTATGAGTACAAACCCCAGAGAGCGAGTAAAGTATGCCAGAAAAAAAGAGGTTAAATGAGATGTCCAGTGCTACTGCTCCAAGTGCCCCAGCCGGCTGGCTTCATGCTTCAAGCCGTGCTTTGAGCTGTACCACACATGCGTCCACTATGACAAAGATTGAGGCTAGTTATACATCTTTGCTCCCCCCCATATTCTCTAGGAGCCACCCTGAAATCCGTTTTGAAAGCCTTGCAAACACACAGCAAGCTGCCTGACCACCGCTGCCCCACACCATTGCCAAAGCACTCCCTTAGGAACTTACTGGCGCAAGCAATCCCACTCCATCCACTGCCAATGTGCATCTACCCCCAGGGTAGGAACAACTCTAGCTGCAGGCTTTCCATCCATCACGCTCCCTTCCATTCAGCCTGGGAAAGAGACCTACCTACGTACACTCCCTGTCCCCAGTCAGGGGGACTGTCATGTGCGGCCACTCAGCCCGGCCATCAAACCCTGGGGGAATGACCCCGCATTCATGGTCTGTTTTCATACTGAAAATCAAGATCAAGCAAGCTTTTGCCAGGTTACCAGACAGTAACCAATCGGTGACTTGAGGGGGGCCACATGGTCATAACTGTTTGCTTTTGAATGTGACCTGCTAAGGATCAATTGCAGACTCACTGAACAGCTATGTCCCATGTGGGCCCACTTAAAGTCGCTGACTAACTCAGAGTTGCAAAGCAGGAAGTTCTGTTATGTTAGACATCCACTCACTCCAGCCATTTTACAATTTTGGTTAACTAACTATAGTAGAAACATTTTTTATTTTGCACAGCCTATCTATTTATTCAATTTTTATTTTTACACTAGACTATTCCTTTAAGAGAGTCACATAGTTACTCCCACTGCTTACCCAGTCTTCCATTGAATTTCTTCACCTTGACATTCAGAGCACTGGGCAGAATTCACATTGCATCAACACCCACCTCAGGCCTTCATGATGCTGTTTAATTAAACAGTTAGATTCCCAAGTTGTAAGTTAGCTGCTAAGCACCAGCCGAGGCCACACACCCCACCCTGGCAGCCCTTCTGCACCACATCCTCCCCACCAGAGCAGGAAGAAAGGCACAGAGGGGACAGAACAGGGTAATAGCATTCAACACAGCCAGGCAATCCTCAGGAAGGGCCTGGCACAAGTCCAGAGTCACCAACCACCATATCACATCCCAGAGGAGAAAGGCCACCAGGGCACCTCATCCAACTGTGGCAGGCACCCAGCTCAATCCTTATCCGGAAGTTATGTATCTGAATTGCTGACTTCCCTTACCTAGATTATTCTAACATGCAAGAGGTTGTTCCCCTTGGAGACCTACTGCCAATATGGGTACGGCTTTACACCCTTTGCCCCAGATTTTCAAGGACCAGCAAGAGCACCACCAATACTGCAGTGCTTTTCAAGGAACAGGCCCCTCTCTCGGACTGAACCCATTCCAGTGCCCACACATGCATGAAAAACATACCATGGGAAGTCTGTGCAGGGGGGTCATAGACACCAGCCTTCCTTAAATCCCTCACAGGTTTTGCCACGGCAGGTCCCCGGGCTCCCGCGTCTCTTTCTTCCCCTGGGGAAATACGGAGAGAGGCATTTGCCTCTTCTCACGCCAAGCTGGCAATGGATCGGACCCGGGCGCATGGCCCTGGTTCCTGCCATGGGGGGAGGGCTTTCACAATTGGGCATCTGGTGGTGCAACAGGAGAGCCTGTGGTGTAATGGTTAAAGTGCCTGTTTCTGCCCGTGGGGTCTTGAGTTCAAATCCCGGGTGGCTGACTTTTCAGGTTTCTTTATGCCTGTACAGAACCTTTTATTCTATGCAGATCTGCAATCTGCAATCAAGAGCGTACTCTACTTTCTTGTCGGCAGAATCGCACCAAAGCTGCACTCGCTAGTCAGCTTCTCAAATTTTTAATTTTTTTTAAGCTTGGCACAGAACACTGTCCTCATTAATCAATTTGCCAAGGTCAACTCCAGGCTGATGCTAGGCAAACCCCAAAAAGAGTTCTGTATGGGGAAAAAATACCCAAGTTGATGCAAAGGGCAAGGTGCTAGATGAGGAAGCCCTGGCCTGAAGTAGAAGTACATAGCGGCGTAGCTTAGAAGGACAGCCCCAGTTGGAAAAAGGGGCAGCCAAATAATGGACTACTGGCACTTGCCCTTCCAGGAGCCCAGGGTAGAGTACCAGGAATGAAGGCTCGAACTCATGACCTTGTACACCGGCGGCAGATGCCTTAACCACTTGGCTATCCAGAAGGTCTCCATTATAAGGCCCTCCAGGGAGCGTATTGACTCTTTTAGGCAGAAAATAGCCTGCCGGCACTACCTGTTATATGAACAGACACCAACCGGGGAGTCCCCAGTTCGAATCCCGGGAGGTTCCTTTTGCAAACCGTGGAGGCATGCTTAAGATGCACTTTTCTTCAAGCAGCATTAGCCAGTTACTGCTAAAGGTCATCCAAAACTGTTCCTGGTACACTGGGCTACTGTGGCGCACCGGCTAAGGCGCCTCTTGAATGGCCGGGGAGACCCGAGTTCGATTCCCAAGTGGTATGTTTTGGAAAACTTGGAGGCATGCTTAAGATTCCCTTTTCTTCAACCTGCATTAGCCAGTTAATGCTAATGGTCATCCGGAACCGCTCCTGGGACACTTGGCCACTGTGGCACACCAGCAAAGGCGCCAGTTAAATGGCCGGGGAGACCCGAGTTCGATTCCCGGGTGATATGTTTTGGAAACCTTGGAGTAATGCTTAAGAAGCCCTTTTCTTCAAGCTGCATTAACCAGTTAATGCTAATGGTCATCCGGAACCACTCCTGGAAGGCCTGGCCACTGTGGCGTGCCATCTAAGGCGCCTGTTAAATGGCCAAGGAGTCTACACTACTCTGAATAAGCAATTTTCAAGGTTAGCCGTGGGCTGAAGTTATGCAAACCCCAAAAAAGGGCAGCAGGTGAGGTATTTGCTATATTGGGATTCCCCCAAATCAATGTGATGGCAAGGCATGGGCAAGGTATGGTCAAAGAAAGGGCAAGGTATGGGCAATGTGTTAAATGGGGACCCATGACCAGAAGCGGATGCATGGGTAGTTTAAAGGAGTGGTTCACCTCTACGTTAACCTTTTTGTATGGTATAGAATGGCCAATTCTAAGCAACTTTTATTTTTTATAGTTTCTGAATTATTTGCCTTTTTCTTCTGACTCTTTCCAGCTTTCAAATGGGGGTCACTGACCCCATCTAAAAAGAAGTGCTCTGTAAGGCTAAACAATTACTGTTACTGTTACTTTTTATGACTAGTCTTTCGATTCAGGTCCTCTCCTATTCATATTCCAGTCTCTTATTCAAATCAATGCATGGTTGCTAAGGTAATATGGACCAGAGCAACCAGATTGTGGAAACCACGTACTGGAGAGCTGCTGAATAAAAAAGATTCGAAAAATAAATAAAACAAATTGCAAATTGTCTCAAAATATCACTCTCTAAAGCATACTAAAAGTTAACTCAAAGGGGAACAACCCCTTTTAGTGGATAGGAAGCCAGATGGGGAACCCACCAAAGGCAGATACCTGGGTGGGTTAAAAAGGCAACCTTTATTAGAAGAAAGCCAGCCAAATACAGTTTCATTCAGCAAGAGCACCTGCCGAACACCATTTATTTCAGCAAGACCCCCTCTTTCCATACCAGGCAGGTCACCTCCACCTTGGCCATCATGCCATCGTGCCATCGTCCCTCCCTATCCCTTTGATCTACGTTGTGCTCTTACCCCAGGAAGCGACTTCCACTGATCCATCGGTCATTCTTACTCCAGGATGCAACTTCCCCTGTTCCATTGGCCACTCTTACTCCAGGCTGCAACTTCTTCAGATCCATCGGGCACTGTTACACCAGCCAGCAACTTCCACTGATCAACACACTATCTGATCTACTTCTTCGACCCAATGACCTGTTCAGACAATGACGAGTTTCTGCCGGGGGCGGGAATCAAACTCACGACCTTGTGCACCGGGGGCAGATGCCTTAACCACTTGGCTATCCGGAAGGTCTCCCTTATAAGGCCCTCCAGGGAGTGTATTGACTCTTTTAGGCAGAAAATAGCCTGCCGGCACTACCTGTTATATGAAGAGACACCAAGGGACGTTCGGCTGTAATGGTCACCTGGAACCCCTCCTGGAAGGCCTGGCTACTGTGGCGCCCTGGCTTAGGCGCCTGTTAAATGACCAGGGAGTCCCCAGTTTGAATCCCGGGAGGTTCCTTTTGCAAACCGTGGAGGCATGCTTAAGATGCACTTTTCTTCAAGCAGCATTAGCCAGTTACTGCTAATGGTCATCCAAAACCGTTCCTGGTACACTGGGCCGCTGTGGCACACCAGCTAAGGCGCCACTTGGAAGGCCGGGGAGACCCGAGTTCGATTCCCAAGTGGTATCTTTATCTTTAGCCAGTAAATGCTAATGGTCATCTGTTACCGCTCCAGGAAGGACTGGACACTGTGGCGCACCGGCTAAGGTACCTGTTTAATGGCCGGGAGTCCCGAGTTCGAATCCCGACAGGTATCCTTTGCAAACCTTGGAGTCATGCTTAAGATTCCCTTTTCTTCAATCTGCATTAGCCAGTTAATGCTAATGGTCATCCGGAACCGCTCCTGGGACACTTGGCCGCTGTGGCACACTGGCAAAGGCGCCTGTTAAATAGCCAGGGAGACCCGAGCTCGATTCCCGGGCAGTATGTTTTGGAAACCTTGGAGTAATGCTTAAGAAGCCCTTTTCTTCAATCTGCATTAGCCAGTTAATGCTAATTGTCATCCAGAACCAAAACCGTAAGACCTGGCTGCTGTGGCGCGCCAGCTATGTCATCTGTGAAATGGCCGGGGAGTCCCGAGTTCAAATCCCGAGAGGTATCTTTGGCAAACCTTGGAGGCATGCTTAAGATTCCCTTTTCTTCAAGCTGCAGTAGCCAGTTAATGCTAATGGTCATCCAGAACCACTCCTGGAAGGCCTCTCTACTGTGGCGTGCCATCTAAGGCGCCTGTTAAATGGCCAAGGAGTCCCGAGTTCGATTCCCGGGTGGTATGTCTTGGAAACATTGGAGGCATGCTTAAGATTCCCCTTTTCTTCAAGCTGCATTAGCCAGTTAAGGCTAATGGTCATCCGGAACATTGCCTGAAACACTGGGCCCCTGTGGCGCACCGGCTAAGGTGCCTGTTAAATGGCCGAGCGGTCCCGAGTTCGAATCCCGGCTGGTGCCTTTTGGAAACTTTGGAGGCGTGCTTTAGCTTTCCTTTACAAATCGCATGTCTTTACATGTCTTTCACCCCACAGAGGCTGAAATTTGAGTCCCGCTTAGGTCTAGTCTGTTCCACACCCGGGTATGTGGTTTTTTTTCCATGTGGCTACATTAAAGCAATAGTTCAGTGGAACAATATGGCTGGGTATATACAGACGAAGTCACTTTGGTTTGTGTGTTTAACACAGAATAACGAAACCCAGATCACCCAATATTTTTTCAAGTTCTGTACAGAACACTACTCTGAATAAGCAATTTTCAAGGTTAGCCGTGGGCTGAAGCTATGCAAACCCAAAAAAGGGCAGCAGGGGAGGTGTTTGCTATATGGGGATTCCCCCAAATCAATGTGATGGCAAGGCATGGGCAAGGTATGGTCAAAGAAAGGGCAAGGTATGGGCAAGGTAAGCGCAAGGTATGGGCAATGTGTTAAATGGGGACCCATGACCAGAAGCGGAAGCATGGGTAGTTTAAAGGAGTGGTTGACCTCTACGTTAACCTTTTTGTATGGTATAGAATGGCCAATTCTAAGCAACTTTTCAATTGGTCTACATTATTTATTTTTTATAGTTTCTAAATTATTTGCCTTTTTCTTCTGACTCTTTCCAGCTTTCAAATGGGGGTCACTGACCCCATCTAAAAAGAAGTGCTCTGTAACGCTAAACAATTACTGTTACTGCTACTTTTTATGACTAGTCTTTTGATCCAGGTCCTCTCCTATTCATATTCCAGTCTCTTATTCAAATCAATGCATGGTTGCTAAGGTAATATGGACCAGAGCAACCAGATTGTGGAAACCACATACTGGAGAGCTGCTGAATAAAAAAGATTCGAAAAATAAATAAAACAAATTGCAAATTATCTCAAAATATCACTCTCTACAGCATACTAAAAGTTAACTCAAAGGGGAACAACCCCTTTTAGTGGATAGGAAGTCAGATGGGGAACCCACCCAAGGCAGATACCTGGGTTGGTTAAAAAGGCAACCTTTATTAGAAGAAAGCCAGCCAAATACAGTTTCATTCAGCAAGAGCACCTGCCGACCACCATTTTTTTCAGCAAGACCCCCTCTTTCCATCCCAGGCAGGTCACCTCCACCTTGGCCATCATGCCATCGTGCCATTGTCCCTCCCTATTCCTCCTTTGATCTACGCTATGCTCTTTCCCCAGGAAGTGACTTCCACTGATCCATCGGCCACTCTTACTCCAGGATGCAATTTCGCCTGTTCCATTGGCCACTCTTACTCCAGGCTGCAACTTCTTCAGTTCCATCGGGCACTGTTACACCAGCCAGCAACTTCCACTGATCAACACACTATCTGATCCACTTCTTCGACCCAATGACCTGTTCAGACGATGACGAGTTTCTGCCGGGGGCGGGAATCGAACTCACGACCTTGTGCACCGAGGGCAGATGCCTTAACCACTTGGCTATCCAGAAGGTCTCCCTTATAAGGCCCTCCAGGGAGCGTATTGACTCTTTTAGGCAGAAAATAGCCTGCCGGCACTACCTGTTATATGAAGAGACACCAAGGGACGTTCGGCTGTAATGGTCACCTGGAACCCTTCTTGGAAGGCCTGGCTATTGTGGTGCCCTGGCTTAGGCGCCTGTTAAATGACCGGGGAGTCCCAAGTTTGAATCCCGGGAGGTTCCTTTTGCAAACCGTGGAGGCATGCTTAAGATGCACTTTTCTTCAAGCAGCATTAGCCAGTTACTCCTAATGGTCATCCAAAACCGTTCCTGGTACACTGTGGCGCACCGGCTAAGGCACCTCTTGAAAGGCTGGGGAGACCCGAGTTCAATTCCCAAGTGGTATCTTTTGGAAACCTTGGAGGCATGCTTAAGATTCCCTTTTCTTCAAGCTGCATTAGCCAGTAAATGCTAATGGTCATCTGTTACCACTCCAGGAAGGACTGGACATAGTGGCGTACCGGCTAAGGTGCCTGTTTAATGGCAGGGAGTCCCGAGTTCGAATCCCGACAGGTATGCTTTGCAAACCTTGGAGGCATGCTTAAGATTCCCTTTTCTTCAATCTGCATTAGCCAGTTAATGCTAATGGTCATCCGGAACCGCTGCTGGGACACTTGGCAGATGTGGCACACCGGCAAAGGCGCCTATTAAATGGCCGGGGAGACCCGAGTTCGATTCCCGGGTGGTATCTTTTGGAAACCTTGGAGTCATGCTTAAGAAGCCCTTTTCTTCAAGATGCATTAGCCAGTTAATGCTAATGGTCATCCGGAACCTCACCCGGAAAGCCTAGCCGCTGTGGCGCGCTAGCTATGTCGTCTGTGAAATGGCCGGGGAGTCCCGAGTTCAAATCCCGAGAGGTATCTTTGGCAAACCTTGGAGGCATGCTTAAGATTCCCTTTTCTTCAAGCTGCATTAGCCAGTAAATGCTAATGGTCATCTGTTACCGCTCCAGGAAGGACTGGACACTGTGGCGTACCGGCTAAGCTGCCTGTTTAATTGCAGGGAGTCCCGAGTTCGAATCCCGACAGGTATCCTTTGCAAACCTTGGAGGCATGCTTAAGATTCCCTTTTCTTCAATCTGCATTAGCCAGTTAATGCTAATGGTCATCCGGAACCGCTCCTGGGACACTTGGCTGATGTGGCACACCGGCAAAGGCGCCTATTAAATGGCCGGGGAGACCCGAGTTCGATTCCCGGGTGGTATGTTTTGGAAACCTTGGAGTCATGCTTAAGAAGCCCTTTTCTTCAAGCTGCATTAGCCAGTTAATGCTAATGGTCATCCGGAACCTCACCAGGAAAGCCTAGCCGCTGTGGCGCGCTAGCTATGTCGTCTGTGAAATGGCCCGGGGAGTCCCGAGTTCAAATCCCGAGAGGTATCTTTGGCAAACCTTGGAGGCATGCTTAAGATTCCCTTTTCTTCAAGCTGCAGTAGCCTTTTAATGCTAATGGTCATCCAGAACCACTCCTGGAAGGCCTGGCTGCTGTGGTGCGCTAGCTATGTCGTCTGTGAAATGGCCGGGGAGTCCCGAGTTCAAATCCCGAGAGGTATCTTTGGCAAACCTTGGAGGCATGCTTAAGATTCCCTTTTCTTCAAGCTGCAGTAGCCAGTTAATGCTAATGGTCATCCAGAACCACTCCTGGAAGGCCTGGCTACTGTGGCGTGCCATCTAAGGCACCTGTTAAATGCCCAAGGAGTCCCGAGTTCGATTCCCGGGTGGTATGTCTTGGAAACATTGGAGGCATGCTTAAGATTCCCCTTTTCTTCAAGCTGCATTAGCCAGTTAAGGCTAATGGTCATCCGGAACATTGCCTGAAACACTGGGTCCCTGTGGCGCACCGGCTAAGGTGCCTGTTAAATGGCTGAGCGGTCCCGAGTTCGAATCCCGGCTGGTGCCTTTTGGAAACCTTGGAGGCGTGCTTTAGATTTCCTTTACAAATTGCATGTCTTTACATGTCTTTCACCCCACAGAGGCTGAAATTTGAGTCCCGCTTGGGGCTAGTCTGTTCCACACCCGGGAATATGGTTTTTTTTCCATGTGGCTACATTAAAGCAATAGTTGAGTGGAACAGTATGGCTGGGTATATACAGACGACGTCACTTTGGTTTGTGTGTTTAACACAGAATAACGAAACCCAGATCACCCAATATTTTTTCAAGTTCTGTACAGAACACTACTCTGAATAAGCAATTTTCAAGGTTAGCCGTGGGCTGAAGCTATGCAAACCCAAAAAAGGGCAGCAGGGTTGGTGTTTGCTATATGGGGATTCCCCCAAATCAATGTGATGGCAAGGCATGGGCAAGGTATGGTCAAAGAAAGGGCAAGGTATGGGCAAGGTAAGCGCAAGGTATGGGCAATGTGTTAAATGGGGACCCATGACCAGAAGCGGAAGCATGGGTAGTTTAAAGGAGTGGTTCACCTCTACGTTAACCTTTTTGTATGGTATAGAATGGCCAATTCTAAGCAACTTTTCAATTGGTCTACATTATTTATTTTTTATAGTTTCTGAATTATTTGCCTTTTTCTTCTGACTCTTTCCAGCTTTCAAATGGGGGTCACTGACCCCATCTAAAAAGAAGTGCTCTGTAACGCTAAACAATTACTGTTACTGCTACTTTTTATGACTAGTCTTTTGATCCAGGTCCTCTCCTATTCATATTCCAGTCTCTTATTCAAATCAATGCATGGTTGCTAACGTAATATGGACCAGAGCAACCAGATTGTGGAAACCACATACTGGAGAGCTGCTGAATAAAAAAGATTCGAAAAAAAATAAATAAAACAAATTGCAAATTATCTCAAAATATCACTCTCTACAGCATACTAAAAGTTAACTCAAAGGGGAACAACCCCTTTTAGTGGATAGGAAGCCAGATGGGGAACCCACCCAAGGCAGATACCTGGGTTGGTTAAAAAGGCAACCTTTATTAGAAGAAAGCCAGCCAAATACAGTTTCATTCAGCAAGAGCACCTGCCGACCACCATTTTTTTCAGCAAGACCCCCTCTTTCCATCCCAGGCAGGTCACCTCCACCTTGGCCATCATGCCATCGTGCCATTGTCCCTCCCTATTCCTCCTTTGATCTACGCTATGCTCTTTCCCCAGGAAGCGACTTCCACTGATCCATCGGCCACTCTTACTCCAGGATGCAATTTCGCCTGTTCCATTGGCCACTCTTACTCCAGGCTGCAACTTCTTCAGATCCATCGGGCACTGTTACACCAGCCAGCAACTTCCACTGATCAACACACTATCTGATCCACTTCTTCGACCCAATGACGAGTTTCTGCCGGGGCGGGAATTGAACTCACGACCTTGTGCACCGAGGGCAGATGCCTTAACCACTTGGCTATCCAGAAGGTCTCCCTTATAAGGCCCTCCAGGGAGCGTATTGACTCTTTTAGGCAGAAAATAGCCTGCCGGCACTACCTGTTATATGAAGAGACACCAAGGGACGTTCGGCTGTAATGGTCACCTGGAACCCTTCTTGGAAGGCCTGGCTATTGTGGTGCCCTGGCTTAGGCGCCTGTTAAATGACCGGGGAGTCCCAAGTTTGAATCCCGGGAGGTTCCTTTTGCAAACCGTGGAGGCATGCTTAAGATGCACTTTTCTTCAAGCAGCATTAGCCAGTTACTCCTAATGGTCATCCAAAACCGTTCCTGGTACACTGTGGCGCACCGGCTAAGGCGCCTCTTGAAAGGCCGGGGAGACCCGAGTTCAATTCCCAAGTGGTATCTTTTGGAAACCTTGGAGGCATGCTTAAGATTCCCTTTTCTTCAAGCTGCATTAGCCAGTAAATGCTAATGGTCATCTGTTACCGCTCCAGGAAGGACTGGACACTGTGGCATACCGGCTAAAGTGCCTGTTTAATGGCAGGGAGTCCCGAGTTCGAATCCCGACAGGTATGCTTTGCAAACCTTGGAGGCATGCTTAAGATTCCCTTTTCTTCAATCTGCATTAGCCAGTTAATGCTAATGGTCATCCGGAACCGCTCCTGGGACACTTGGCCGATGTGGCACACCGGCAAAGGCGCCTATTAAATGGCCGGGGAGACCCGAGTTCGATTCCCGGGTGGTATGTATTGGAAACCTTGGAGTCATGCTTAAGAAGCCCTTTTCTTCAAGATGCATTAGCCAGTTAATGCTAATGGTCATCCGGAACCTCACCCGTAAAGCCTAGCCGCTGTGGCGCGCTAGCTATGTCATCTGTGAAATGGCCGGGGAGACCCGAGTTCAAATCCCGAGAGGTATCTTTGGCAAACCTTGGAGGCATGCTTAAGATTCCCTTTTCTTCAAGCTGCAGTAGCCTTTTAATGCTAATGGTCATCCAGAACCACTCCTGGAAGGCCTGGCTGCTGTGGCGCGCTAGCTATGTCGTCTGTGAAATGGCCGGGGAGTCCCGAGTTCAAATCCCGAGAGGTATCTTTGGCAAACCTTGGAGGCATGCTTAAGATTCCCTTTTCTTCAAGCTGCAGTAGCCAGTTAATGCTAATGGTCATCCAGAACCACTCCTGGAAGGCCTGGCTACTGTGGCGTGCCATCTAAGGCACCTGTTAAATGCCCAAGGAGTCCCGAGTTCGATTCCCGGGTGGTATGTCTTGGAAACATTGGAGGCATGCTTAAGATTCCCCTTTTCTTCAAGCTGCATTAGCCAGTTAAGGCTAATGGTCATCCGGAACATTGCCTGAAACACTGGGCCCCTGTGGCGCACCGGCTAAGGTGCCTGTTAAATGGCTGAGCGGTCCCGAGTTCGAATCCCGGCTGGTGCCTTTTGGAAACCTTGGAGGCGTGCTTTAGATTTCCTTTACAAATTGCATGTCTTTACATGTCTTTCACCCCACAGAGGCTGAAATTTGAGTCCCGCTTGGGGCTAGTCTGTTCCACACCCGGGAATATGGTTTTTTTTCCATGTGGCTACATTAAAGCAATAGTTCAGTGGAACAATATGGCTGGGTATATACAGACGACGTCACTTTGGTTTGTGTGTTTAACACAGAATAACGAAACCCAGATCACCCAATATTTTTTCAAGTTCTGTACAGAACACTACTCTGAATAAGCAATTTTCAAGGTTAGCCGTGGGCTGAAGCTATGCAAACCCAAAAAAGGGCAGCAGGGGAGGTGTTTGCTATATGGGGATTCCCCCAAATCAATGTGATGGCAAGGCATGGGCAAGGTATGGTCAAAGAAAGGGCAAGGTATGGGCAAGGTAAGCGCAAGGTATGGGCAATGTGTTAAATGGGGACCCATGACCAGAAGCGGAAGCATGGGTAGTTTAAAGGAGTGGTTCACCTCTACGTTAACCTTTTTGTATGGTATAGAATGGCCAATTCTAAGCAACTTTTCAATTGGTCTACATTATTTATTTTTTATAGTTTCTGAATTATTTGCCTTTTTCTTCTGACTCTTTCCAGCTTTCAAATGGGGGTCACTGACCCCATCTAAAAAGAAGTGCTCTGTAACGCTAAACAATTACTGTTACTGCTACTTTTTATGACTAGTCTTTTGATCCAGGTCCTCTCCTATTCATATTCCAGTCTCTTATTCAAATCAATGCATGGTTGCTAACGTAATATGGACCAGAGCAACCAGATTGTGGAAACCACATACTGGAGAGCTGCTGAATAAAAAAGATTCGAAAAATAAATAAAACAAATTGCAAATTATCTCAAAATATCACTCTCTACAGCATACTAAAAGTTAACTCAAAGGGGAACAACCCCTTTTAGTGGATAGGAAGCCAGATGGGGAACCCACCCAAGGCAGATACCTGGGTTGGTTAAAAAGGCAACCTTTATTAGAAGTAAGCCAGCCAAATACAGTTTCATTCAGCAAGAGCACCTGCCGACCACCATTTTTTTCAGCAAGACCCGCTCTTTCCATCCCAGGCAGGTCACCTCCACCTTGGCCATCATGCCATTGTGCCATTGTCCCTCCCTATTCCTCCTTTGATCTACGCTATGCTCTTTCCCCAGGAAGCGACTTCCACTGATCCATCGGCCACTCTTACTCCAGGATGCAATTTCGCCTGTTCCATTGGCCACTCTTACTCCAGGCTGCAACTTCTTCAGATCCATCGGGCACTGTTACACCAGCCAGCAACTTCCACTGATCAACACACTATCTGATCCACTTCTTCGACCCAATGACCTGTTCAGACGATGACGAGTTTCTGCCGGGGGCGGGAATCGAACTCACGACCTTGTGCACCGAGGGCAGATGCCTTAACCACTTGGCTATCCAGAAAGTCTCCCTTATAAGGCCCTCCAGGGAGCGTATTGACTCTTTTAGGCAGAAAATAGCCTGCCAGCACTACCTGTTATATGAAGAGACACCAAGGGACGTTCGGCTGTAATGGTCACCTGGAACCCTTCTTGGAAGGCCTGGCTATTGTGGTGCCCTGGCTTAGGCGCCTGTTAAATGACCGGGGAGTCCAAAGTTTGAATCCCGGGAGGTTCCTTTTGCAAACCGTGAAGGCATGCTTAAGATGCACTTTTCTTCAAGCAGCATTAGCCAGTAACTCCTAATGGTCATTCAAAACCGTTCCTGGTACACTGTGGTGCACCGGCTAAGGCGCTTCTTGAAAGGCTGGGGAGACCCGAGTTCAATTCCCAAGTGGTATCTTTTGGAAACCTTGGAGGCATGCTTAAGATTCCCTTTTCTTCAAGCTGCATTAGCCAGTAAATGCTAATGGTCATCTGTTACCGCTCCAGGAAGGACTGGACATAGTGGCGTACCGGCTAAGGTGCCTGTTTAATGGCAGGGAGTCCCGAGTTTGAATCCCGACAGGTATGCTTTGCAAACCTTGGAGGCATGCTTAAGATTCCCTTTTCTTCAATCTGCATTAGCCAGTTAATGCTAATGGTCATCCGGAACCGCTGCTGGGACACTTGGCAGATGTGGCACACCGGCAAAGGCGCCTATTAAATGGCCGGGGATACCCGAGTTCGATTCCCGGGTGGTATGTTTTGGAAACCTTGGAGTCATGCTTAAGAAGCCCTTTTCTTCAAGATGCATTAGCCAGTTAATGCTAATGGTCATCCGGAACCTCACCCGGAAAGCCTAGCCGCTGTGGCGCGCTAGCTATGTCGTCTGTGAAATGGCCGGGGAGTCCCGAGTTTCAAATCCCGAGAGGTAATCTTTGGCAAACCTTGGAGGCATGCTTAAGATTCCCTTTTCTTCAAGCTGCATTAGCCAGTAAATGCTAATGGTCATCTGTTACCGCTCCAGGAAGGACTGGACACTGTGGCGTACCGGCTAAGCTGCCTGTTTAATTGCAGGGAAGTCCCGGAGTTCGAATCCCGACAGGTATCCTTTGCAAACCTTGGAGGCATGCTTAAGATTCCCTTTTCTTCAATCTGCATTAGCCAGTTAATGCTAATGGTCATCCGGAACCGCTCCTGGGACACTTGGCTGATGTGGCAACACCGGCAAAGGCGCCTATTAAATGGCCGGGGAGACCCGAGTTCGATTCCCGGGTGGTATGTTTTGGGAAACCTTGGAGTCATGCTTAAGAAGCCCTTTTCTTCAAGCTGCATTAAGCCAGTTAATGCTAATGGTCATCCGGAACCTCACCAGGAAAGCCTAGCCGCTGTGGCGCGCTAAGCTATGTCGTCTGTGAAATGGCCCGGGGAGTCCCGAGTTCCAAATTCCCGAGAGGTATCTTTGGCAAACCTTGGAGGCATGCTTAAGATTCCCTTTTCTTCAAGCTGCAGTAGCCTTTTAATGCTAATGGTCATCCAAGAACCACTCCTGGAAGGCCTGGCTGCTGTGGGCGCGCTAGCTATGTCGTCTGTGAAATGGCCGGGAGTCCCGAGTTCAAATCCCGAGAGGTATCTTTGGCAAACCTTGGAGGCATGCTTAAGATTCCCTTTTCTTCAAGCTGCAGTAGCCAGTTAATGCTAATGGTCATCCAGAACCACTCCTGGAAGCGCTGGCTACTGTGGCGTGCCATCTAAGGCACCTGTTAAATGCCCAAGGAGTCCCGAGTTCGATTCCCGGGTGGTATGTCTTGGAAACATTGGAGGCATTGCTTAAGATTCCCCTCTCAATCTCTATCTCTATATTCATGTCATGCCAGAACCACTCCTGGAAAACCTGCTACTCTGCGTAGCCATCTAATGGCACCTGTTTAAATGCCCAAGGAGTCCGAGTCCATTCCCGGGTGGTAAATGTCTTGGGAAACATGAGGCATGCTTAAAGATTCCCCTTTTCTTCAAGCTGCATTTAGCCAGTTTAAGTCTATTATTCTCTATATCTATCTCTATAATATAACTTCTCCCTGTGCGCACCGGCTAAGGCCTGTTAAATGGCTAGCCTTTTATTTCGTGTGTTTTTCGTGT